>NC_139832.1:21456557-21874057 GCF_963691815.1 Echiichthys vipera
TCTTCAGTTTTTAAAAGATGACTTTCCAAAAAAGTGATGAGCCTAGAGAGAGGTGAAGTTCGGTTAAATGGTAAATTGTGCCAGGGAAGCCTAAAGCAGTTTGAGGTTGCAGATACAGTCGCTTAATGTGGTTGGCCTAGTCATTTCGTGTCCTCGTCTCTGTGTGCTATAGCAACAAGGGGTAGGAATTTTCTGGGGAAATAATTATTGATATTCCCTATTTTTTTTAAATGGACACTTAGATTAACCATTTTTTTCCTCTCTGCATGATGGTTTTTGGTCTAAAATTCAAAATGTTATTTTGGGGATACAATGACATGTAAGATTGCGATGTGGAATTACAGTAAAATAACACTTTAATAATAAACCAATTACCCCCCACTACCATTTAAACACACTTGTATTATCTAAAAGTTTAGAGATAATGTCATGCTAACATAACAGCATGATGTTGTAATTTTGACACAAGAATCATGACTGAATGAAAAACTACTCTGAATGGCAAAAACAGTTTATTATTAATATTTATTAAATATGCCTACCATGTATTCTACTTGGACTAAAAATGAGTAAAATGGATGCCTTTTCAAAAATGAAACCAATTGTGTCTGTAGTTAGGTCTTAGTAAGTTGTAGCTCAACTTTTCCACAGCGCTCTCCTCTACTAACTCTAACCATTCAAAATCACTGCCTAACCTTAACCTTTCAAGGTCGATGCCTAACCTTAACCACCTTGCAAGACCCAATTCTGGTTTACCATCTTGACAAGACCCACTTAAATAGTGCTCTCAAACAAATGGCATGTGCACTGTTTTCTCATAAGGTAAATGAATGATTCCAGACACAACCTAAGTTAGCTAGTGAATGCTAATTGGATGGTTTTCATTTGACATTCTGAGAAAAGAGACAGTCGAAACACATCTCCAAATCGTCAGGAAAAGAACCAAGACTTCCATTGTGGTCCTCGATGAAGACAAGAAGGGCACTTGAAGATAAGATAAAACTGAGATAGAAGAAGCATGTGTCTGGGAACTTCTAAAATAGCAAGCTAACTTTGCCATCTGAAATGCTTTGTTAGAAGACTTAAAACAGTAATGTTACAGCAATACGCAGTGACTATCAATATGTGCACTGACTGATTTGTCAGTTTTTGGGCTTCATTGATGAATGTGCTGAGAATAAGGAACTTGTTCAAGGGTTTTTCTGTTTCTATTCAGTTTTCTCTTTTTGGTTATTGGTGTCAGACTATTTATCCAAGACCGCATTGGCTTAACCCACCTTCCAGCTGAGATTTATTTTCCAGCCGTTGAGAACAGAAAAATTTGACATCAAACAGAATAAAAGTTGTCTTCTTGTGGTTGTTTGTTTTTAACCTGCACCAGAGTAATCTATGAGCAGATTCTTTATATTAATCTTTATAGAGGCAAAGATATATCAAGTCACATTTACAAGTCATGATTTCACAATCCCTGAAAAACAACTGGCAACATAATGCTCCCAGTTCAGGACTCAACAGGCCCAGAGCCTCTCACACACGAAATGACGACACCATTTGAATGTTAGATATTTAGTGACCCATGCTGATGGCAAAAATATCCCCGCCCAACTTTCAGTCGTTTGAGTGTGAAAGCAGCTCCTCAACAGTTCAAACAGAAGAAAAAAAAAAAAAAACAGTCAACCCTCTGACATGCAACATTTAAACATAGATATTTAAAAGAGGAGCTTCTTGTTTTTACAGCAATATCCAGCAGTAAGACACATGAGAAAACATCTGTGTGTATATATATATATACAGTATATATATATACATTAACTTACTTTATCTCTGTTTTTATAAACAATATTTACAGAGTAGAGTGGAAGAAGGAAGTCCTCTTTCCCACCCAGTCACGTGATGAAAGTCCTTCTTTTGCATCAGTCACATTACAGGTACTTGTCAGTTGTTTGTCTTGTTTGGCTTTAAAGAGTAATCCGCTCAGATAATGCAAAGTGACTGACGAATATACAAATCAATTACTCTGTACAGGTCCACATGTTTAAGCAAATGATCACAGCATGAGGCAGCAGTTCCTCACACAGCTGTGAAGGGATACACTGATTATCACAGCGTTATTACATTATGCTGAGCTTGTTCATCATCTCAACACATTACATTTGTGTATTCAGATGCTCTGATTGTTGCAGATGGTTGTAACTCTCCCTCTGATCCATCCAGTTCTACATTTAACACGCAGACTCCACAACTTAGCTGAGAATGTCTTGCTGAATGAGGGACATTTTAATAGTGATGTGATGTTATTGGCAAAATGTAGCATGATACAGCTATGACAGTCATTGTATGTTACTGCAATTCATAGTTGACAGATATCAACAAGACAGAGAGACAGACAGACAAACAGACCATCTGTGCTAAGATAACAAGAAGCATTTTAGCAACTGATGAGCTTCACAGAGACGAAGACTGTACCTGGACAGTCCCCATGCCTTATTTTTCTCTCTCACCTCAGTACAGTGTTATATAAGGTATCGCTCTGATAAATATTCTCTCTCCCTGTGATAAGAAAGGTCATGAGATCAGACTATGGATCCCTTGGAGGAGGACAAGTGAATGGACTGGATGCGGACGGCCAGGGTTTTCTCCAGGTCCTGCAAGATGTCACAGCCGGGGCTATCTGGAGGTGCGTCGTACAGCAGTTGTTTAAACGGCTCCAGCTCGATCAGGATTAACATGTTCTTTAAGAAGAAACCTTCTATATAGGACGCCAAGTCTGGAGCACCAAGAAACTGTGGGGGAAAAAGGGGAGAACATTTAAATTACAGATCAAATTTCTGGATTTTAGATTAGATTACATTAGATTCAGCTGTATTGTTTTTGCACAGTACAGATACAGACAACAAAATGCAGTTTTAGCATCAAACCAGATGTGCAAAAAGTAGTAAAGTGTAGAGTAATGTTCAGAGTACTATGAAATACATTGGGTATGGAATAAACAGTAAGTGGTATGAATACTCTTATTTTATATCTACTGTAATACAACTCAATACTATAGGAGCTGTTAGTATTTGGGTTTTTTTCCACTAAAATTAAGCAGTATTGTTTCTAAAGTTGATAATTCTAGATATACAGGTTCGATTTTCTGGTAGTATTTTCTTTTGCTAGTTATTTATTAAGTTCATTAATGTTCTCGTTCAGTATATTTATTTTTTTCATAAAATATAAGTGTTTTTTTTTTTGTTTAGGAATTGGATAACACTGTTACCTGAGGTCATATACTGTAGGTAGGTAGGCAGGTATAGGACCTGCATGCACCTGGGTGGGATGCATCAGCTATTATTTTATTTGTCCTTTTGTGTCCTTGTTGCATGTTTTTGAGACATTAAACATAAGAAAACCAAGAGACTTTGCAATGGACTTCTCTTGCCTGTCTTCTTACCCATCTTGCTTCATCTGCTTTGGGTTCGATTTTGCCGACAAATGGCCACTACAAATACAATACTGAATTTATACAATATGAACAGTATGAACAGTGTGTACAACTACACTAAAATATATACAGTATGGACATAGCAAGTAGTGAGGGTATACGCATGGCATATACAGTATAGTGCAGAGTCTAAATACAAGTACAGTAGACTATTATATACAGAATGAACAGCTGGTTCAGTATGATATGAATTAAATAAACTTAATGTGCAACAATATTTCAATTTAGTGGACATATTGTATCTAAAACACCTTAAATTGCTTGATAGCATGGATTGTTTTTGTTCTGTCCAGTAGTGAGGGTTTATTCTTTCTATTCTATTTTTGCACCTTGGTATGGTTGTAGATCTCCACACACGTTTCAGTGTTAATGTTCTTGGTGCAGATAATCTCACAGTGCCTCTGCAGCGCCTCCAGCTGGAAAAACTTGGCTGCAGACAGAAGCTGGGGGAGAGAAATTTTTTTTAATTCAAATTTAAGTTCCAACCGGTTTTGTATTTGATCATAGAAATTTCTGTCAAATTTCAACAGTGCTACATCCAACCATAGGTAACCGTAAGATAATAAATTGTTTCATAGCGTAGGGCTCAAAATGTATAGTTGCAGCATTGAGAGCTGTTATAACGACCTGACCTCCATAATTTCAGTGTTCCTGAGGTGCAGAGCTTCTGTCCCTCCAAAGTAGAGATACTGCATCACCAGCTGGAAAGAGAAACACATAACAGTTTCCATACAAGGATGAATGCAGTGTGAATATATGAAGAAAGAAGTACAAATGCGTTGGTCAAAAGTGTCCCTTGTTTAATTTTCGTTACCTGAAAAATGTGATATTTGACATTGCTGATTTCAATGCAGGTGTTTTCACCGCAAGGTCTGTTCGCTAGGAGAGATTTAAATCTTGAGAGAAAGAGAGAAATGAAAGGATAAAGCTTAGTGTAACTATTTGATGTTTTTAAACATGTTTTGTAAACGAGAATAAATCTTAGTTATATACGGAAGCTTATTGCATGGGATGTTTTCTCTCAGGTTATAATGTCATCAAAACATTTGAGTGATGTGTCATTTCTCTTCAGCTCCTTCATGACAGGACTGATTGATTATCGTCAATGTAACATGACGTCAGAGTCAAATGGACGTCCTGTCAAGATCCCAGGGGCAGGACAAAAATGACTTTATGGATCAACAGGAAGAAATGTACATCTCATCAGCATGCCAAGTGTTTAGTGCTATCTTTTCATATTAAAATGTCCAATGTTACACAATTCAGAAGCCTTAGTAGAGTTACCATATACTGTACAAGAAAATCTCATGCCAGAAAAATGGACGTATGAATGAACAAACTGAATGTACATATTTCCTGTATTTAGGCACGTAAGAAAGTGTACCTGCTCGAAGCTGTGAAGAGAAGGACTTTGTGGGCGTAAAAAGGCTTCCCCTCCACCAAAAAAGTCACATCTGACATCTCTTTATTGTTCAGGAAGTGAGGATCTGAAAGACATGTGGCCAGAAAAACTTGATGTTTTTCTGATTATCGTAAAAACAAAAGCACAACTAGACAAATTCTAGACACATTTCAGCTACTCTGTTTTCAATTCCAGTCTTTGAACACTAGATGGTGTTAGGTGCACGTCCCACTTTCCAGCGTTGTGCATTTACCTGTAACAGCTGATTGAAAAACAAAAGCTCTTACTCTTATAGCACCTTCATGCTGCGTTTTTACACTGTTTGGATTTCACAGTGGCAAAACCAAATAAAAAATGCTACCCTCACCTAGGCGTGACGATTGCTTCCTCTTCTTCTCTGTCAGTTTGGGGATGGGGTAAGGGCCATAACACTGTGTGAAGATTGCAGACAACTGCTGGCTGATCACCTCATTCTGACAAAACACAGACAGAGTAACAAAACAGTCAGAGGGTGAGGATAGTTGCTTGGGTGAAAAGTGCTCAGACAACATTCAGGAGTTCACGTTAAGCAAGAACACAAGTACTTACTCCTCTCCTACACAAACACCCCCAACACAATTATCAACACAGTAAGAGTGGTTTAACTCCCGCAGTCTTATATCGCGCTCACTTTGTTCCAATATGTCACACATTCGTGGCCATCTCACACCTTTGAAAGGGGATCAAATGAAAATCAGAAAATCAGACCTCCTCCTCAGAGATTACAGTAAAGGGGAACACCGTGACTGGCCCAGCTGCTGTAGGAGTGTGAGCAAAGAGAAAGACCGGGGAGTAAGTCTATCTTACCTAAACACCTAACTTTTCTTGGTGTGTGTGTGGTGCTTAAACTGAGGGAGAAGAAGGGGCAGTGCCATTCAGCTGCAGCAGCGATGCGCGACACTACAAGCCCCACGCGTGCAGTCAGGCTGCTTGGTCTTACTGAAGCATGACAGCAACAAACAGCTATTAACAGTCACCTACTCCACCAGGGGAAAATATTCCCCCACATTCACTCACTGGACACAATGCATAACAATATGATAGACCGATAGACAGATTGACAGATAGATAGACAGATAGATAGGTGTGCTTCTATGTTTTATTTATGAGTGTGAGTGTGAGTGTGAGTGCATTTGTGTGCGTTCGTGTGTGTGTCTGTGGGAGCGCACTGCAGTGTTTTTTCTCATATTTTTTTCACGCGGGCAGGGCAGTACCACGCCGAGGCTAGGTAGACAAAACAAACAGAGGTGATAGATTGGACAATGATGAGCTGTTTTAAAATCTAATATAGGCTACCAAGGGGATCATTATCTTAAGTAATGAAACAGGGGACTGATCTAATGAGCGGCAACAGAGAGGAGCGAGGAGCCATGTCATAAATCATTATCATTCACTGATATTGAGTAAGCCTCAGCGGCCCTGTCAGTCTCTCTGAAGCTGATAACCTGACTACCTAATGACAATCGTAAGTAAACAAAACAGAAAGTTTTCCTCTAAAATGCCAAGGTTACTCCTTTGTTCCAGTCTTGCTTTCTACCACATTTAAAGGTCCCAAACTAGCTCATTTTCAAGTTTATACTTTTGTTTAGTTTTGTGTTTCTACTATAACATGTTTGTTTGCTTTAATGTTCAAAAAACACATTACCTTACTCATACTGTTGTCTGAATATACCTGTATTCACCCTCTGTCTGAAACACTCCGCTTTAGCACCCGTTTCTTTAAGCCCCCCTCCTAACAAAGACCAGTGTGCTCTGATTGGTCAGTGTTTCTCTGTCTTCCGTATTTGCGCTCTCGGATGTATCTGCACCGTAATTGCAGCTGGGGATTGATTATAATAGCGCTGTAGCTGCACTTTCTATATACCTGTATACCGTATAGTATAGTTGTGACATCACAACTGCACAGAAGTCCTGACGGCTTGTTTAAAGAAACAGTTTCTGCATACGGGCTGTGTGCATTTCTCTGTGGATAGAACATCTTCATACTTCACAGTATTTATTGGAACTCTCACTTTTCACAAAATGGGACCTTTAACAGGAGACAGACTGTGAAGTACCTTGCTGGCTTTGAGGATCTGGAACATGAGAGGCAGACCATGTGTGATGAGCTCCTCCGTGTACTCCTCTTCCTCGATGCAGCTGAACTCTTTTAGTAGACCCTGGATCAGAGGTCTGCGGTGCTGATAAAAACATGTGCGCAGAGACTCCATCCACGTGTGCAAAGTCCATGGAACCCCTGGGAAATAATCACAGAGGTAAACACACATAAAACATATCAAATACACACACAAATAAGGTATAAATGTTACATATAGAACGTGATACTGTAGAAAATGCATTAGAGTGTTTACAGAAACTAACCAAGGCTCCGTATATCTATTGTGATGTCTACATGCCCATGTTCTGAACTGTGGTACATGGCTTCTTTCAGTGCTTTAAGTTTGGCCTTCCCAGTTCGGATCAGGTCAATCTGAGATGGACTTCTACCTTCCAGCTCTGAACCCTCTGCTAGAATCTCTTCCAGGGATAAGACGTCCCCTTTCCCTTTCTCTGTATGGGACAGCAGCTTGCGAAACACATTTCTAGAAGACAAAAACACAAAAACAAAAGAGAAATTTAATGTCATAGGTCTGTACAGATTAAAGTCCTCTATTTAATAGCTTTTTATGGCATGAGTCTTCAGGCCAATATCACCACCAAGTGACAAACAGGTGTTTGTATTATTATATACAATTATAATAAAAGTGACGTGACTGTCTCTAAATTATGGTCATTTCTGATAGGCCACGGCAATCTGAAATGAACTGCCTTACTGCTTTTAATTGTTATTGCTGCATATAGCTGAGTTTTAATTAAACACATGCTTGATAAACAAATACTTCATGCATATAAAATAACAAAAACAAATTCTGAATGCAAAAGCTTCTCATTTTATGCAAATAGACACATATCTTTCTTGAAAGGCTTACAAAGCATTGTGGATTTGTAGAATGGACAATCTACTTTAATTGGTGTTAAATGTGTTTAAGTGACAAGGGACTTTGGACTTTATCATTGAAAACTGTTTTTAATTTCCAGGGTGAATTACAGAGACACATTTGAATTTGTTTGTCCTCCATGTAGATGTGATGCTCCCTTCACAAATATCTGTGTTATTTTGTGACAAATGGTCAAAGCGTCAGTGAGAGACATTTATGTGATAGGTCATGGCCATTCTTTCACTTACAGTATTTGCTCCATTGGCTCATGGATAAAGATTCCCACAGTACTGGCGACACATTGAATAGGAATAGGACAAAGATTGAGGAAGTTCACGAATGTTCATGAGACCATATTGCATTTTATAATTCCTTATTCACATACATTCAAGATGGCTTTGCGGTTTTTAGTCTTTATGTTGTACCATCTCAAACAAAACCAAAAAACTGTAAAGAGGAACAGCAAAAAAAGAAAAAGAAAAGAAAACACACAAAGAGTTTAGTGACACAACCACTAAACCAAGATTATATGATGAATACAGACAATACACTTGTGTATCCTCTGTTTATTCAATCAGTGTGTGAGTGTGTTACCCACCTGTGTCCGTGAGCTGCTGCCAGACTGTAGGAGTTCATGTCTCCCTGCGGCGCTGTGGAGATGCCATTGCGGTACATGGTTCCCACCATGGGGTCTGCACCACGCTCCAACAGCAAACTCACTAGCTCAAAGTTACCTGTGCATGAAAAAAAAACTATTGGCAGAGCTTATACACACACATGTACACACACAAACACAATACAATCAAAGCAGAACAATGAGAGAAGAAAACATTTGTTCATTATTCTGAATGCATGCCTCTATTTGTCTTTATTTCTCCAGCCCCCAGGATAAATATGCCTCCCTCAAGTTATAAAGCCACAGCCAGGGGGAAGTTATCAGCTGGTTGTAGATGGCCAGCTGGTATTGTCAGCCTGCTACAATACAGTTTGGGATGGGAGTCATGCTGTGTCTCTGTACCTGCAGCCGCAGCCAGCTGCAGTGGGGTCTCTGTGTAGTTCTCCATCCCGTCCTGCAAGGATCCCTCCACGTTGGCTTTGGCATCCAACAGCAGCTGCAGAGGTCAGGTGGGGATAGGAGGGGCACGATTGGGAGAGAGAGAGAGAGAGAGAGAGAGAGGAGGGTGAGGAAAAGAGAATGCTAACTAGAATGATCTGAAGTCAGTCTGTTGACTGTTTCATGCAAAAGAAATCTGTATAGGGAATAGTGAATATTTATTTTTTAAATTGCCTGTACTGTGCAGCCAACTTTTACCTTCAGAAATCTTTTGAGCTGTTGTTCCTCAGATATTAATTTAACTTTCATGTTCCCACTATCGAAAGAAATAGTTTGGGAAAATACATTAATTTGTATGCTGTGAGTTAGATAAGGAGATTGATACCACTTTCACATCTGCACATTATTATACATTAAGCAAAGCTAGAGGCCAATTAGCTGAGCAAGAAAAAGTCAAATTTTTAAGTTTTTACATTTAGCCTTTGGTATGGATTAAATATATTATAAATAACACATTTATTAGTAAGCTTTAGAAGTGCTGGTAGGCTGATTTGTATGCTAAGCTAACCATCTCCTGGCTCCAGCTTCATAATTACTGTACCGATGTAAGAGTGGTATCAATCTTTTCATCTGAAGGTAAGTGAATAAGCCTATTTAGCAACATGCCAAATTATTCTTTTAGCAGCAGTAATGTGGGCCAATTTTTGAAAGTAGGCTCAACAGGCTTATAAATCTGTTTTACCGTTGTTATTGATTTGTTTTGACAGTATTTCTTTGCTTATTTTATATTTAAAATCATCTCTTTTAATCATATATAGCACTCATACACAGATTGTATCACTAATAAATGATGCTGCAGATCTATATAGGGAACAACACTTTTTGTAACTGAGAGAACAATCTGAATCTCATAACTTTGTCATCTAATACGATGAACATTTTAAATCAATATCTTCGAAAATCGAGTGGGAAATGATCCTATAAGAATACATGTTACATTAGCTGATGTCCTCAGAGATGAAACTGTGGTGTCACATGGCTTAAACATTCTCCATTAGAATTTATTGACACAAAATGCGATGGAGGGATCATTTAGAGGACAAACTGAATTAGTTAAATGTGTTTGATAACAATTAGTCCGCTGTGTTTCCACTCTACACTTGCTAGAAGGCAGTCTGATCCATTGGCTCAATAATGAAACTCTAGGTTGACTTAAAAATCAATTTGTACATCACACAAACAGCATCAAACAAAAACAAAAAAAGAGAGACAGGAGAAAACTCGTAGTATAGAACCATTACCATCATCACCACCAAGATGTTTTGATGACAAAAATGACAATGATGACCAACCATGAGCTGAAGCACAATGAGAGAGGTCATGATGAGAGAATCACAGGTGAGAAAGAACGTCACTACCTGCACCACAGGCACATGTCCATGTAACACAGCGAATGTGAGGGGCGTCGCCTGCCGCGTTTCGGGAAAGACTGAGGGGTGCTTGTGCACTGAGTTTGACACCTGGGGAAGGGACACAGGTAGGTGGGTCGGATTAGGATGGAGGGAGAAAGATGAGGGAGAGAGATACGGAGCCATTAAAACTACTACATGGCCTACAGAGCACAAGATAAGCAGCTGCAGGGAAGGGGAGGTGGGGGACAGGAAGCTCTACAGGAGGAACGAGAGTAATTAATTAGGAACCCTGGGGCTGCGGGGGACATCCTGTCACTTTGTTCTAATGAAAACGATGGATTGATCTGTCTAGTTAGGCCTCGTCCTAATGGCTTCACTCTGATCTTTCCGTTGGGGTCTCTGACAGGGATCTGACCTGACCTCTCTAAGGCTCATCTTGCTGGTCAGGTTGCAATGAATAAGAGACAAATGAAAGCGTGACAAACATGAGAAACATGAACTAAGCACAAAAGCACATATTTTCCTCAGCCTGCTTTGGGAAGAAGGGAGGCAGGGGTTGGACATGCAGGAGAAATGATACAAGACTGGGAAACCAAACTAAATTTTTGGGGAAACAGTTTAGCAACACTGACATTCTGCAGAACTCAACAATAACTACAATTTTTTATCCTCTAAGAATATAACCTCGTATCCCTTAGCGCTTCCCTGTAAGTACATTGCTGCGCTCCAAAAGTCGTTGCCAAAGCCTGTGGAAGTCCTTCATTGTTACAAGGTTACTCCCTTGTTCCAGTCATGCTCTCCTCCACATATAAAGGTCTCATATTGTGCTCATTTTCAGGTTTATACTTATATTTGGGTTTTCTACTAGAACACATTTACATGCTTGAATGTTCAAAGAACACATTATTTTTCTCATACTTTCTGTCTGGAAATACTTGTATTCATCTTCTGTTTGAAACGCTCTGTTTTAGCGCCTGTCTCTTTAATCCCCCCTAGCGATAAAGCCCAATCTGCTCTGTCTGGTCAACGTTTCTGGTCTAAAGCATATGCACTCTCTGCATCTCTGTGATGTCACTACAGCTGGGCAATACCTGTAGCGGCACTTTCTACCTACTGTATATAGAGTATAGTTGTGACATCACAACCATGCAGAAGTCCTGACGGCTTGTTTAAAGGCACAGTTTCTGAATACAGGCTGTGTACATTTCTCTGTAGATTGAACTTTTTGATACTTTTACAATATTTCTCTAGTACTTGACCTGCTTAATGGTTTCAAAAAAGACATGGAAATCTCACTTTTTTTATGGCACCTTTAAGTACCAGTAGGAACTGGTATGTATTTTATTTGCACCTGATTCATAGAACAAAATTACTGTTAATGGTGAGCTGTATTATAAAATGTTACCAATGATTATAACTTTGAGAGGATTTAAAGAACATGAATCCTCTTGAGATAGCCCAGCTTGAAAGAGAAAGACGTTTGCACACTTGAGAGTCAAAAACCATATATCCTTAACTACTTAAATTCTAATCAGATGAATAAAAAATATTTTAAAGTGGGTATTTTTAATTCAGTCGACAGTGTGACATTTTTTACTTTGCCCAGGGGGTTATGAATGCAGTGGACTGCAAATCAGCTCGGAACAATGGCTAATGGCACACATTGTTGCTGAGGTGACTAACGAAGACCAGGATAAGTCTGTCTGAGTCAAAGGATGCTATCTCGACCCCTCTGCAGACTCTGAAGAATTCAGTTCGCTTTATGTCAGGAGATCCTTATCACTTTCCCTGACGGAGAAAAAAAAAATGACTCAGCAACAAACCTCTGCGTCATGTTTTATGCTCTAAATACTCAAACGCAAGTGAAAACCCATTGCATATATATAGCATATATACAGTAATTTTCAATCTATTTGCACGCTGCTACATAATTCCCTTGTGGCAGATCAGTCAGTGCCTTATGATCTTCAGCTCTAATACGTTTTGCACAATGACACAGGAAAGGACAAAGAAAGGGAGATGAGGGACAGCATGATTGGTTTTTCTCCAGTTCAATACCACACACAGAGTTTACAATACTTATAAACAACAACTATAGGACTCACATATATAACACACATATTGAAGAGTTCTAATGTCTTGTCAATGCTGATGTCTCCCATTAAAATGTAATTTCAAAAACATTACAGATTCATATATATTGTTTAAAAGTTATACAAGTTATCTATTTATCCGATAAAAGCTATTCCTGTCGGTTTTTACGATAATCCTTCCTTCATTTGACTTTGGTCTATCCAATGTCAAAACCAGAATAGCAGTAAAAACTTCATCAGCACTGACCTCACTGTTAATATCAGCTCCGGCATCCAGCAGCATCTGTACCATAGCCTCGTCTCCACGGACACAAGCATACATCAGTGGTGTCATCCCCTACACAAACACAGGTACAGAGAACAAGAGCAGAAGAACACCAAAGTCAAAGGTGTGCCACTGTTTTTAATTTTTTTTAATTTTTTTTTTACAAAGTACTACAAAGCACGGCTGAACTTTTGTTCTTAAATTGACAGTTCCACTCCTGACGCCTTGAGGTTGAGGAGAGTAATATTCTGCTATTGATCGTTTTAAAGGACCATATGAACCATATGAATCAATAGCTGTGTGTTGATTTGAATCAGGAGTTACACCTGCAGTATTCCCCTGAGGATTTACTGTACTGGAGTTAGCACTCATGATATAACGCAGAGCACCATGGCAGGATGGCTGCAGGAAAGAAAATGCCAGAATAAGGTTTAATATTGATAATTGCCTTTCTGCTTACAAGTCTGCATGATGATTAAAGGTGAAGGAGCCACAGTTCACCATGAAAACAACATTTTCTATTCCACAGACTGTGTATGGGAATGTGTGTATCAGTGTAAAGGTGCCTGCATATGCATTATTTAATATGTTGACTGTGTCTCTAACCTGCTCACTCATGCTGTTTATACCATCGGGCCCGAGGAGGTTGACAGCCTGCCTCACCAGGTCTGTGCGTCCACAGCTGAGCATACGGAAGCCCAAGTCCTGCAGGAACTTTGCCTCAGTAGAGGCAGCATCCAGTTTCCTCGAGGCACAGAAGCAGTCATCCGTTCTGAAGGGCAAAGCACACAGAGTGATCCACAGTGCAATTTTACTGATTAGACTGACTTTTGTAACACTACAGGGGGGGGGTGCTCATATCACGGATGTGTGAGTGTGTGTTTGCAGGTTCATATATGCGCCTGCTGGTCTCTTTTATGTGCAGATGAAGAGGCAGGGTGCATGCACGCTCTGCAGCCAACAGGCGAACACGCAGCTCACAGCCGTACCGGAGCTGACGGGCCTCGCAGTCCACTCCAGGCAGCAGCAGCCGGGCAGCCTGCCGAACATCATCGCTGTCCACAGAGAAGCTGCGTCTGTGTTCGGTGTGGACCACGGCAACACGCACCCACTCCATAAGAGGCGGCAGCACCATGAACGGCCTGTAGGGGGAGATAGAGGCACATGTTCTGGCCACCAGAGACTCATACTGAACTTCAGTCATACTCAGTAGTCGATTTAAGTGTGCCCAGGCACTTGAAACGAAAATCTACCTAATACAGAATTTCCACATGTTATTTTAGAGATCTAGCCAGCTATATTGGATGTTTGGGAACAGGACGAACTCCGTCTAGAAGATGAAGTCAAAGATGTGAGAAAATCTAAACTGAGCAAGCGCATAGATTATACATTAGACATTAGATCAAAAATGCAAATTCTGTTTTATACCGTCTATGTCAACTATGACGATTTGTATCTATGCCTGGAACCTCTTCACCATCTATTATAATACTGTGCTGATGCTGTTAAGGCTCAGCTGGTTCAATCAAAGAAGAAGAAGAAGAAGAAGAAGAATTACTTTATTTATCCCGCAACGGGGAAATTGAATTTTTTGACTCTTATTATTAATCATGTTACACACACAGGCCTGAAATACACACATGCACAGACAGGACCTATACATGCAATTAAGGAGAGATGTTAGAGCGAGGGGGCTGCCAGTGACCAGCGCCCCAAGCAGTTGGGGGTTCGGTTCCTTGCTCAACAGCACCTCGGCAGTGCCCAGGAGATGAACTGGCACCTCTCCAGCCACTTGAACCAGCGACCCTACGGTTCCCAGCCAAGTCACCTATGGACTGCTGCTATAAAAAAACCCACATAATGCATGGCAACATATGCCTGATAATTTCTATATCCCTTAAAATGCATAGCGATGTAAGAGCAATCATAATGTATTATATTGTATCATCGTAACACTCAGTACTTGTTCTGCTTATAATTTGTTTTGCAAAACATTATAATGACTCACGATGCTCTCTCCAAATATAATGGATGTGTGAGTGTGGTTATCGTATGCCAACATACAGTATTTATGATGGCTCACTACCTGTGAACTAAGAATTTATTGGTGTTTTGCAAACCTACTGTGCTGTAGAGCTTAGACAGAGGCAGCACATGATCATCACATGGTTGATCTGACAGCAGAGCTAACAGTGAATAGTTAGAGCGAGAAAAGTGGAAATGTGGTGGCACAGAGAAAACACAACCAATCTCTCCTTAAAAGAAGAGAGGACCTTGCAGCACCTAGTATAGATCTCACATTTTTTGGAATATCTTCTCTTCCTATCTCTCTCCCACTCATCCTGCGTCAGTGTGTTTACTGCAACCACATGGAATCTGTATGCATGCATACTGCTAAATATTGACCTATGTTACTGTACTTACAGCATGTTATGGCCATAAGTACACACCTTTCTTGAGAAAGCAACACATTATCGTGTATCGTGTATCGTGTATCGTATGAGGTACTTAGCCATAATTAGTGTATTACCTACAGTAGATGAAGGTCGGCACACTTCCAGATTGAAGAAAATCCAGGAGGACAGGCAATGTACTGCTGTGGATGGGGGCAGCAGCTAAACATATTTAAGCCACCAAAAAATGGCCCATCTCAAAAAAGGCCCATCAAATCAATATCCAGCCTCTTGCCAGAAAAAAAAAATGTTGACATTGTACATTTCTGCAAACTACAAAAGTATGAAACTTTTTTGGCACCCTATAGCATCACTTTTCAACTGACAGCAAGTGCCCCAGAAGTCAAGTGACATAGTATTACAAGGCAAGTAAAGTCAACGTATCTGGGGTTTGCAGAGATGTACAAAACCAATGTTTTTTTTTCTCTAGTGAATGGGTTGCTATCAGTTTAAGTTAAGTATTTGGAATTTTTAACCGCTTCTCCATGCCGTCAGACAGCCCTGTTTAAGTTCACACTGGGGGAACTGAAGCTGCATCTATGCTCTTGTCAATGCCACTAGATTCCATTGAAAATAACACAGTAATTTTACACAGAATAGTTTACCGCTGCCTTGATCAGTTAGTTTGTTAGTTTTGTTCCAAACACTTTAAAATACTTAAGTCATACAAAAACACAAACAAAACTAACTGATCAAGGCAGCAATAACAGTAATGGAGTCTGGTGGCTTTGACAAGATCATACAACGGCTTCAGTAAATTGAAACAGGGGTGTCTGATGGCAAGGTAAAGAGGTCAACATTTTTCAAATATAGCAAAATATTGCTTCTCCAAACAGGAGTGCCAACTGTCTTCTACTGCAGATAATAAACTGACTATGGATAAGTTTCTCATTCAATCCCTCTTCAAAATATCCTAACCATCCCTGTGAGTATTATAATGAGACAAGTGATGTCTCCTGAGTGCTGGTATAACATATCATGAAGGCTGATACTGACAATATACTGTCATTAGAGAAAGTTTTACCGCTTAGTTATTCATTTCCATCGACTTAAATAGCATGTCAAATCTAACAGTTGAGTTATTTTTTCATAGTATGTATCGTTTTAGTCATATAAAACAGAATTCGAATCATAGCATTAATCGCTTTGGTTTCATAAGCATCTTTGGTACAGTTTGTTTCAATGACATTGAAGAAATAAGCTGCTCATGTGTTTTGCATGAGCTGTCACATATCTATGCTGTGTGCTTGATGAAACTTGGTCTCGTCCTCCGGGATTTACTGTCCAGTACGTCACTTTACAAAGGATGTCTTGATGCCTGGACTGTCCTTGACACATGCTTGGCCCACATCTGTCACTCATTGTTAATTAGGCACCGATCAATGCTGCTCCTAGTTGATGCAAGGATTGTTTAATAATTCTTTGATCTTCTAAGAAATGCAAACCTCTTGTGTTAAATACTTCAAAGGAGCCTGACCCTACAGCCCATGTAATGAATTCATTAAAGCAGCACATAACACCTAATCAAGAGGCAAGGAAGGTACAATGGCAATGCATTCATTCACAAGGAAACACAAGTTCAAAATTAGAGCATGGTCTTGTTGTTTCCAATTTCATTTCCTCAATGTTGGCTCTGGCAATGTGCTTAAATATGACCAAAACAAACATGCAGTAATGTGATTTACATTACAGATGGTGACTAGAGCTAAAGCAGACGTGAGCTGGACACCTGGGACACACATTAACTGAAAACTTTCTCCACTGCAGGATATAAAGTCTGCAGCCCCTGAGGAGGACTGCTCAGGCTCAACTGTCACGACTGTTTCCCACCTTTGCAGCACGCTGACTGCAGGAAATACTGAACAGCTCGAGGTATAAGGGGCTACGGTGGAATATGAAAAAAAAAGAAAGCTCATAAACTCAGCAGAAAAAGTGCACCATGAAGGAGAAACTGCAGATTGTGAGGGCTGTTCTGTGCTTTACTGATGAGTGGGAAAACCCAAAGTGTCCAAAAACTTCATAATGAAGGATCAGGGGGATTAACTCCATGGAAACATTGCCTGAGCCTTATGTCATTCATGCATAAGTCAGCAACAGAGTCCTACAGCAGCCGGCTGATTATGTCCCACTATGTCAGCGGCAGTAATTATCAATATTGACTGAGCACTCCCCCTTCTCAGGTCACCAAGAGGGCTCACTCAAGCAGCCAATAAGTTGACAATTCACTTATATAAAACTGCACTTTCCTTCCTCAGGAAAGCATCTGGTGTGCTATTTCCATGGTGAAAACGGAGGCAGAAATATAATAAAAGTCTACAGAGCCGTACAGTTATAGCAGAATGATCTCTGCACTTCTCTACAGGAGGAACATTACCACTGCACAGAGTCTCTGATGGAGGACTGTAAATGTTCGATAACTAAAGGGAATTTTTTCACTTTGGACTCATGGTGTTCTTTTATTATTGTCCCAGCGGACATTAAAGGTTAAATAATGGTACTGTCCCACAGTACGAAATAAGGTGAAGGGGTCTGATGGATAAATCAATACCAGATGATTCTATTACTTTGAAAACATTTTTCACGGGAGGTGCAAGTAAACTTCTAGATACTTCAACTTGACTGACTTTCTTTCTCTACCAAATAAGAAATTGTTTCTACAACTGCATTGTACATTGTGCTATATTATCTTCTTATTAGATGTTCCTGTTACGTTTCATCTCAAGCGTATTGTTCTATTGTGAAAAGAGTATTTCTATCAGTTAGAGGCTTTAAGCTGTGCCGAACCTGTCGATGTCTATCAGTTTTTGATAGAGGTTGATAATAGTGTTAAATAATAACGATTGAATCAAATGAATGAAATTGAATCTTAACCAGATTCTTTACCACCTGTGGTCAAGCTGTAAACACAACTTTGACATATTTACCCCCTTTTGAGTTGATTTGGCAGCAGATTTGGAGCAACATTAGCATTTGTTTAGAGTTGTGTGGAAGTCCAATATCCACTCTTCTTTTAGCTCTGTTCTTGGTCACCTCCAAAGTCCTTTTTAGCTGCTAAATGCTCCACTATAGTCACCAGCTGGTCGTTTACTTTTTTTAAAACGTTTTTTTTAAATTAAAAACAGCTGCCGGCTTTGTCTGAAAACAGCGCTAATCAAAGCAGTGAAAGTGAACCCGAATAGTAGAGGGAAGGCAAAAAAAGAACTGAAAACGCTCAGAACGCCAGATTCAGGTCATAATTTTCTCCACCAAGGAGGTTATGTTTCCGTACAGTTTGTTTGTCTGTTTATCCACAGGATTACAGAAAAACTGCTGGCCTGATTTTCATGAAATTTAGTGGAACGATGTAGCGTGGGCCAAGGAAGAACCCAATTAAATTTTGGAGCGGATCTGAGTCACGTTTGTCAACATTGCAAGATAGGTCATGGCCTTGGCAGAAATCTGTGCTCTCTGAGCCCCCTCTAGTTCTCTATGTGTTCATCACTAGAAACAAGCATTTTCTCATACAAGTAGTCATGCGATCCATTTTAAATACACATGTATTAAGTATACAGTAGCTGCTTAAAAGCCACTATGAAGCTTTCAATTCTGTTTGTGAAAATGAGAGGCTTTTGCAGACTATTGCTTTCAGTACTTCATTCACAGCGTCCAAAGGGTCAAACTGAAGGGTTTGAAGGCTATTGTTGTTCTATATTTCTATTTTTATGAACAAGACATTACAAAAAATTAAGAATGTATTAGACTCAACACTTTTCCAATTCATTCAGCCAGAGACGTCTTGGAGGCCTTTCTCTCTCTTCACAATATGCCACATCAACATTAATACAGAACCCCCTGTCATTGGACAGCGACAAATAGTAAATGGAGTGCCCTCATAATCAGTAAACAGTAAAGACAAATTAGTATAACACAACACGTCAACAATAAGTCAAGACAAAGCGGTGTGCACAGCGGCAACATGAGAATATCAGTTTTTTCAGTTGAAAACCGACAAACATCACAAGCAAATTTGTATATTTCTACACAAAAAATATACAAATATATACAGTTGTTTTCCTGAATTGTCTTCCAGCTTTTAGGTTTAAATATATTGGGAATTTCTTTTGTTATGTTTGTGAAAATCAGGTAATAGATATGTGAGAGAGTAAAATAAAATGTTCATGCTTCATGCTGTCATGTTCTTGCTTTATTGACGTGCAGCGCTGTCCATGGAGCTAATATTGCTGTTTTAGTATCTCTGTTTAGCAATAACTAGGCTCGGGGGCCGGGACTTAAGCTCCAGTAAGCCTGTGTATTAAGGTACCATTGCTTACAGCCCCAAGCTCATCTATTCCTAATGAAGTAGGACATTACTGTAATTTTTATAAGGGGTAACAGATATGTAGTTTACTTCAAATGTTCTGTTAGCTTCCTAAAACAGTTGGGCATTGAAGGTTTTAGAAAACATTGCCCAAACGTCAATAAGAAGTAGATTTGTTGGGGACTATTTTCAGTCATATTGATGTATTTTATGCACATGTTTGTTTCTCACCTCTCTGTTTGTAAGGTAACCTTTGAGGGCTCAACATTGGGGTTCTCCCACTCCATCTGAGGGCAGTGCATGAAGTAACACAGTGTGTAGATTGCTTCGGGTGCCCAGTGGATCACGCTGCTCTTCTGGTGGATCGGTGTCCCATTGTTGTGGTTCTTCATGTATAGAGGCTGTAGATAGTGCATGGTCCGGGACACCAGGTCACCTACACACAACATATGCACACATCATCATACAGGGAAACACAAAAGTAACATGAGCAATAAGAAAGGAGTGCATGTGTGGGCACAATGGTGAAAAGACAGAAATATTTGGAGCACATGGCCTTAAAAAAGACGTCGGGAATCATCCTAATTCCTTCGAGCCCCCTTAGAGCTCACAGTGTCAGAATCGAGAGTTTCGCCGCACCCCAGTCAGGAAAAAAAAAGGGTTCATCCCAGTCCTTTCTATGCAGCTTTCTATGCAGCAGGATAATAGACATGCGCAGGACTGTACTGTGTGGAGAATGAATATTTGTGGATAAACAGCAACTCCAAGCTATTTCCTCTGCATAATTTGTTAATACTTCAAGGTCATCCAGTTGGGCTTGAAAAATCACAGCTTGAGAGGACCCTGCTAATAAAAAATTGAATATTCTCTAGGCAGGTTTAAAAGAAAGTAAACAGTTCTTGGAAAAGCCTGTTCTGACAAAACACACTGCCTTTTAGTGCAGCAAACTCAGTTCAACAAACATCGAGTTTCTCTCACAGCCAGACAGACAGACCCCCGTCCACTTGAAGACAACATTATAACTGTGGCACCTTAGTTACTGAGTATGACCACCCTGTATTATAACAGCACAGACCCAAATCCTATTTCACTGACTGCTGTTGCTTCTCCTTCCTGTCCAGACCCACTGCATTATGAGAAAATGTAATGAAATTTTGAAGCTGGGTTAAAAAAAGAGAAGAAGAAAACACTGAGGGTCAATTTGATACTATTCAAGACAAAAAAGTAATTGAGCACGGTGGCACTTGGTTCCGCGGTCTAAATGAGCTATACTGAATGTGTGCATGTACAATAGACAGCGGGAACCAACAGTCATTTCCATGGACAAAAGGGTTTGTTTAGCATCAAAATTGCGCTATTTGGTGCCTGCCAAGATTCCATTCAGCCTTAACAATGTGAGAGGCGAGTGTAAAAAGGATACTGAATGAGGGAAGAGCATTCATGCAATATAACAGTCAATCTCTCAACTGTCCTTTGGGAGCAGTGAAGCTCTGCTGATAGAGAAAGGCGCTGGACAACATCTACTGATGCATTGAAATATCATGACAGGACAGGAATGATTTCCTCTTATACCAACTTGGAGTTAAAGGTCTCTTATTGTGAAAAGTGAGATTTCCAAGTCTAATTATTATTATTATGAAGCAGATTGCGATATAAATACCGTGAAACTATCAAAATGCTATATCCACAAAGAAAGGCACACAGCCCATATTCAGAAACTATGCCTTTAAATGAGACATCAGGACTTCTGTACGGTTTTGATGTCACAACTATACTATATATAGATCGAAAGTGCAGTGGCGTTGCAGAGACGCCAAGAACGTAGATGCGGAAGACCCGGACACATTGACCAATCAGAGACTGGGCTTTACCGTTAGGGGGGATTAAAGAGACAGGACCTAAAACAGGGCGTTTCAGACAGAAGGTGAATACAGGGATATTCAGGCAGACAGTATGAGAAAAATACTGTGTTCTTTGAACATTAAAGAATGTAAACATGTTGTAGTAGATACCCAAAACACAAATATGAGTATAAGTAAGTATAAGTATACTATATACGGTATATGTAGAAAGTTCTGCTACAGTGCTGTTACAGTCATTCCCCGGCTGCAATGATGGTGACGAGATGCCAAGAGCACAGTGGGGGGCTTAAAGAGACAGGTAATAAAACTGTGCATGACATACATGCAGACACTCAGCTTCTACTGACTTCAATGGGGAAGCGTAGAGCGGGTGGTTCCACTGCAGCCAAACTAGACGGTCATTGGATAAATGCTGAGCTTTGTCTCGCCCATTGGATGCTCAGCGTCTCTGGGGGTCTATGGAACAGTGGGTTTGCCCGGATGCTCGGCTTCATCATGATGATTGGATGAGCTGTCTGAGGCGGAATCCTTTTTTGATTGACAGCTAAATGAGCGAATCAGCAATCTTGAAGAATAAACATCCAGCGGAGCATTTTCCAAGTTTTTCATTCCGTTGTTCTGAACTGATCCGGAGACTTTACAGATGTCTTTGTTAAAAACCACTAGCGTTGTGTTTGACGACTCTGTGCTGTCACTCAGCGGTTTCTTTCCCCAATGAGCAGCGGCAGCTGCGGAGCTTCTCCCCCCGTCACGATCACTCACACTCACAGGCGATGACACTTCAGAGTAGCCTGGTGCAGCAGCTCCAGCTGGGCCAAGGCCGTTTAAGCAGCCTAGCTCTGCTGGCCATTGAGAGGACACTGGTCAAGTCCCTGGAAAAGACGCCTAGGTACGACTAGGTCACAGATAATTTTCTTGAAAAGGAACGAAGGGTAGAATTTACATATAAATAAACAAACACATTTATGATGTAGGCCGGAAAAATGAGCTTGAAACACCAGCAGCCACCACTGGAATACAGGTACAGTATATTAAGACAGATATCATAAAAAAAAATTGTTTTTTAAACATTAAAGCATGTAAACATGTTTTAGTAGAAACCCAATATAAAAGTATGAACCTGAAAATGAGAATAATATGTCCCCTGCACGTTATGTCACTCCTCCTGCGTCTTTCTCTTAATTACACCATCAGGAATACAGATAAGCTTGCAGCAGTGCCCTCTTAAGCTTGGTTAGGGGAGCTGAAGTGGTCAGCAGCAACCAGTTCTCATGTCTTATTTATGCTGGCCTGTGACATTTCCCAAGCTAGCAGTCTAGAGGAGGCTGGTATGCAGGGCAGAGGAGGAAGATTATGTCTAACACAGAGAAAGTGCAACAGTAGCGAAGTAGCAGCAGCTTAACACATAAAGTGAGATAACCGGCGTTCCTTCTACAGGTGTACGGAATAACAGCAGTTTTCAGTGATCATGTATCAGCATAGGGTTGTGAGGATTCTTGTTTTGGTCAAAAAAGAGGGAGGAAGGACAACAGTACAGCACTTTAATAAGCAGAAATGTCAATAGCGCTTTTCATTATAAGATTCAAGCCTTAAATCAATACCTCATCCTGGGTAATTCATTCTTTATGCTAACAAGAAGAGGAGAGGTGGAGGACACACACAGCGGATCCTGTCCCTCAGGATTACCTTTAAGCAGTGGGGCAATGCTCAATTTGTTTTCAAAGCTTTAAAATCCCCTTAGAAAAGCAAAATCACACAGATATGCCAGTCTACAGCATATAATGGTCCTGCTTTGATTTACGATGGATTTGATGAGAGACCGCGAAGACTGTTTAATGTTGCGAGAGAGAAAGTATACTTTTTGAAAATTAACCTTCATTTCAGATGGAGCCTATATTCAGCCCTTTATAGGTAATGCACAGCAAGCAGCTTCCTTTCTGGTACTGTTGAATGGGCACTGGCTGCACTGTGCAGCTGCTGCCATCATCACAGCTTCTGTGTTTGAATTATTTGCTGCTATGCGGCCGTGATTACATTTAATGGTAGCTTGTGGCTAATCTGACTCAACAAGATGCTAAACTATTCTTCCCGCTATTAGTTTTGTCTATTCGAAGGCAGCCAGAGCTTTTAGCCAGCAACTCGGAGGGCAAAAACACTATCTTTATGGAGCTGTTCCATCTGAATCTAGGGCATTTAATGAGAAAAGACTCACTGAGAAAGAAAGAAAATAAAAAAGACAGGGGAGAGGTAACGACTTAACAAAAATGACTTAACATGTAATATTTAAATATAAAACACTGTTGAGGAAATATTCCTTTTCATGTCCTGCCATGAGTGGAACTCTGAGTAAGAGGGTCCTTCCTCATCATTACCCATCTCTACTTGTTGTTGTTGTTGATAGGAACAAGCACACAGCGTCCTTACAGTAATCATGACAGGTTTGTTTGCACAAGAAGGCACACAAAGTAACGTCCTGGGATGACGAGAGAGAGAGAGAAAGAGAGAGAGAGAGAGAGAGAAAGAGAGAGGGAGAGAGAGAGAGAGAGAGAGAGAGAGAGAGAGAGAGAGAGAGAGAGAGAGAGAGAGAGAGAGAGAGAGAGAGAGAGAGAGAGAGAGAGAGAGAGAGGGAGAGAGAGAGAGAGGTCTGTGGAGTCTCTATTAGAGGAGATATGTACAATATGTATGCTATGTTATGTACCAACCCTGACCTCCTCCCTAAACTATAGGGGTATTTTTCTACGTGAAGTGAGGCAAAAAGTTGTACGTACAGTGACGTACAACGTATGCGTCGGAAGAAGTTAGCCCTGTGATCTGATAATTTCACGACTTTCTCTGCCGTGATGTTCAGACCCCCACAAATTTCACAGGCTTGATATTTTGCTGTCTCTCGTATCTGTGATTAGATGTCTCCTGCTTTTGAAACTCGTGGCTGTGGGTCGCACTACGTTTCACATCATAGACACCTGTGCCCAAGTCATGCCTGTGCTGCCCAAGCCACTTCAATTCTATTTACATGGAAATCGAGCTGCAGATATGTGTAGGGTTCAAGCCGTCACATTAGGGTGCTAAATCAGGCCAGCGATATACCGTGCCGCAAACAAGGCACCCAAATTAATGTCCAATGTAAAAACACATTAGGATGTTATACTACGTCCCCTTGCGCGTGTCATACATACACTAGAGGGTGCTAAAAACGTTTCATATCAACATTTTTTTCTGGGGACGAGGCTGTAGATTCCATTTCACTTAAAGGTTTAATGGCATGATCCCACCATCACAGAGTAAAATAAATGAAGTATTAAAAGCAGGAAATTGTTCCATTTCCTAAAAGATTAGATACCATTGCAAAGTGAGTAAGCACTATTTTCAGCGCAGACATATGACATACGCTTTAATTGCTGCAACACAGCAATATGATCTTTAAAATGCATTTTTTAAGAGTACCGATGGCCATTAGCAGCATCTTCGGTTCACTCTTGGCTGAAACATTTACAGAAAAACAGTCTGGATTCCACACTAGACCTGAGAATAAAGCAAAAGATGTTAGGGATCAGATGAGGAAAAGAAAAAGTCTAATAATAATACAGAGTAATGATCTTCATGAGTGTTAGGGTAATCAGCATTAATAACTAATATTATATGATAAAGTACCTGTGGAAGGTACTTCTGTAATAGGCCATAATTAACATTAGAAAGAAGTTAAGTCTAGAAATCAGCTGCAGACGTCCATTAATGGAGCTACTAGAGCTGTTTGAGCAAACATAGAGATGTGCAATTTTAAAAGTTTTACAGAGTGAAACTAGAACTAATTTTATTTTGTTCCCTGTGGTCTAGCAAAGCTCAGTAGGTTTTTGCTTAGTTGAGGTCTGTTTTTGTTACAGAGCAATATTTTCTGGCATCATTTAAACTACACTTTGCTGATTCACAGTGGATGACTCCCAGATTAATACCTTGAAGCCAAAAGTTGACCTTTATACGGAGTGTTCTGAAAGACTATGGATCTGAATGACTTTGGGGAGTTAAGATTCAACAGCCTTGATAGACTGAGGATTTATTGAATATGTCCTCGCTACTGTTTTATGAAAGAAAAAGAAAAGTTTTTACATTTTGGGAGACTTATTTGATTTCTTGCCAAGAGTTGGTTTAAAAGATTGATACAACCCTCAGACAGTCTTTGCTGTTTATCTGGTTCCCCATTAGCTGCCACTAAGGTAGCATCTACTCTTTCTGGGGTCCACACACAACTAAACGTATACCACTAATAAGAAGTCTTGATAAAAACATTGTTCAAAACAAATAAAAGTCAAGTAAGTAACTAAATATAACAACACAGCAAATTGTATTCCATCATAGTTGTTCAGTTTGGTTAATTAACATTGGTTTATTTTAGTAGTCCTTTAAAATGAGATTGATATCAATCAATATGAGGTCACTGCCATTTGACACCTTGTTGTCGTGATATTTTCCAGCTGTATAGATTTATGCCTATAGGTATACGTTCCACCCATCAGGCCTCTAAGAATAGAGTCAGTTCAATACATTAGTGAGTTACACAAACAATATAATGTAAATGTTTAAAGCAGGATGGTGTCTGGAACAACTAAGCAATGATGATACACCAAGAGTCCTTTTGATTGCAGTATTTGCAGGACTGTCATTTCAAATATGCTAATTTGGCATTTTGGCAGAGGAGAAAATGAGAAAATACAAAGAGGCAAATCAGTGGCAAACCTCTAAAACTGAATCTAAATGCCAATGCAAAACACTGTCCCTGCATAGGATGCAAATGTTCTTGCGCTGGAGCAGCTAGCGTTATTTTACTCCATGAAAGGTATTTAAGAAAATCAAACCTTTATCTGTGTTTCTCTCTAACCTTCCCATATTTTATTCCTTTTCTGTTTCCCATCTTGCTTCAGATAAACTATGTGCACAGGTTAGCAGTGCAACCATTGCCGGCTCTTCTGCTTTTCTCAATTATATATTTTTTATCTGGCTTGTGCCGTGAGCTGTGTGTCTGTTTGCGAAACCTATAGTTATTAACAGAATTCCTCTCCCGAACTGATAACATAACCACTGGACTGAAATCCGCATTTATCCATCGGCCGCTCTGTTGTCTTTGTGTTTGCGGTGTCAACAGAATGAGTCATCGCTTGACCTTATCAATACAACATGGGCAGAAGACTGGCGGATTGCCTCTCGCTCTTGAGAAAACATACAGTGAGGAGAATTGGCTCGCTGTTTATTCTGATGATAAATGTTTACACTGGATATACAGAAAATATTTTCACAGCATTGTCTTGACATCCCGATTCCATGACAACGGAGACTGACTCTACGACCTTTCCCCCACTGTTTGGTTTGGGGACTTTTTTGTTGTTGTCGTCAAAAATATGTTCATGCGCATCAGGAGATAATCTGTTCTTATGTGATGATAATTTGTTATCCTTCTGTCAGAGGACACTCTAGCACTCACTCAAATGTGTTTTCTGGAATGAGCTGCTGAGTTGCACACAACCAAGAAACAAAACTGCAGATTTGTTTAGACCCTATAAAGGTTGTCAGAAAGTTTCCCCCCTAAACAGAAAACAAGGTGGTTAATGACGGCATGGTGCTGAACTTTGCTTTCTCAAATTGTTGTCAAAGGGTAAAACATAATCATGTAATTTCTCAAATGATGCTGAAAACCTATTATCATTCCTTAAAACTGACTACTAAAACCTATGTAAAGGACTTTGTACTATACAAATGTATTGAGAAAGCATTCCAATATTCTTTGAATAGTGAACATTGTGAGTGGACAGACATTCAATTAACTTTTGGAGGGCTTGTCGAACTCATAATATAAATAAATAGCTCTGGTTCATTAGAGATGCTTTCACTGATCATGCAATGATTCCACATTAATTTAAATATGCAAATATGCATGCACAGCAAGATTATGATACAGTGATTTTAGTCATAGAGCAGGACAATATTTGTACCTTCTCAAACGTCACATTATCATCTGATGTATTATTTCGTCCATTAAGGCCCAATCAAAATGTAGAGTCTATGCTACATCTCATGGCAGCTGTACAGTAGGACTGCCGTTGATTAAATATAAAAAAATATTTTGGAATGAGTCACTCAGCATGAAAAAGCATAAAATATAATACTTATCTATCCCACTTTATAACTTAAATATAACTGAAGTAAACGAGTTAGCACATTAACCATGTCCAAATGCTAACATGTGCTCTTTAGAACTAAGCAAAAAAAAAAAGCTAAGGCTGATGAGAGTGTCATTAGTTTTGCAGGTATTTTGTTATAAATCAAAAATATGGGTCAAACAGAAATTTAGGCCAGATGATGGCCAAAATTCATCCTGAAGGGGACATTCATTTGTGTTCCGAATTTAAAGGCAATCCATCCAATAGTTGTGGAGACCCTTCGATCAGAACCACAATGCCGTGTTGGCACTAAAGGACAAATGTGATTTCCAAAGTCATTAGGATTCATCATAACCCTATGGGAACCAAGACTGTGCAAAATGTTGTCCTTATCCATCTTGTATTTTCTGAGATATTTAACGGGATAAGTGAAAACTTTGGCCTGCTGGCGGCCCTAAAGGATGACTGAAAACATTAGCATGTATTGTCTAAACTACTGTATTTCTTGTTTCCTGAGAAATATATATACTAATGGGAAAATGGCAAATATGCTGAAACATACAAAATATGTAAAAGATGTAACAATGTACGGAAGTCCTTTACGTCCTCTTGTGTGGATGCAATTCTCAGAGTCTGCAGAGATGCAAAACTCGGCAGCACAACACTATCTTCCACCTGGCTCACCAAATTCATCTATTGTAGGATCTCCCACCTAAATAAGACTAACACAACACAATGTCTGCCACCAGCTTTGCCTGGAAATACTTTACAAGATTGTGTAAATATAATATATATGGGATCCATTTCAGCTTATTAGAATGACTTTGAAAACACCAAATTTGATTTGTTTAAACAAAACATCAAATATCATTTCATGAGGCTGTTCTCAGCAGACAGATCTGCATAAATGCAATGAACCTGGCATTTCATAATCCTCGAAGTGACATATTTGATGCTCATTCTATTGTTGATTAACATACTGTAAATGGCATTATTTTGCCTTTATAATTATTAATACGTAAGTGGTCAGGTTGGGAACCCAGGTTTTCCCAAAGGAAAGGAAAGTCAGTTTCCTGGAATAGTGTCCATCTGCTGCACCTCTGTTTGACACCGGGGCATTGTCATGTTAGAACTGCCATAAAGTTGGAAGCACAGCGTTATCATCATCTGACACTGACCAGTTGACCAGTGAACAGCTCCACTCGAGCGCTTGGGCGGTTAATTGCATTGCCCAATGGGCACATTGACTACAGAGGCGTATTGAGGGAGGGGTCAACAATGTGTTTTTCACTTTCCAAACACACACACACACATAGACACACACGCATAGACACACACACATAGACACTCACTGAGTTCAGAGATGCTGCCCACTCTTGTAGCCAGTAAACACTGTTCAATGGAGCGCAGCTCGGCCTGACTGAAGACGTTTCCCTCTCCGCTCTTTCCTGCTCGCTGCTGCTGCTGGTCCCTGTGAAGAGTCAGACCCTCAGGTAGGCTGAGCACACCTGAGACAGACAGAGAGAGAGAGAGAGAGAGAGAGAGAGAGAGAGAGAGAGAGAGAGAGAGAGAGAGAGAGAGAGAGAGAGAGAGAGAGAGAGAGAGAGAGAGAGAGAGAGAGAGAGGAAGTCATGATAAAGCACAAGCTTACAGTCTGAAAAAGACAATTGACGTTGACTGATTCTTAGGTATGCAATCAGGTGAGGTCAGTAAGGGCTAAAGGGAAATAAAAAAAACTTTCTTACTTTCCTAAATGTTAACATCTCATTATTTCCCACTATATATTTGACATGTAAATGTCTATTTGTGTAAAGAGAGAGAAAACAATAGAGGCTATACAATGTAGTAATTATGCCTGCTAGTATCACCTGTCAGACTTCTCCCCAAGGTAATGTGTAATATTCCAAATGCGTTTTCATTAATCACAGCTCTGTGTATTTGTCAGTCTGCTCTGAAGGTGACGAGGCACAATCCTCTCCATTTTGCTTTGCTGTTTCTTATTCCCCTGCAGCTTTGTGCTGCACCCTTCTTCTTTCTGGCTGAAAGCAGTGACTCTCTACGTAGGCCTTTAATCACTGTGGAAAAAGTAGCTTGGGTTTTAACGACTCCTTTCTTATAATATGCAGCTAATTTAATGCACATGCTGCCCGTGGCAAAGGTGACATTCTTCATTTATCTTGTGGGAGCTTTTAGGGCGATTCATTTCACTATTCCCTGCTTAGACAGTAGTTAAAACATGCAAGGGACTGTATGAAAAATAGCAGTGGAGATAAAACATGCCATATAAAGTGACAGTGAGAGCTCTTGGTTCAGATATACAGATGGCCTGTAAACAAAATGCATCATTTTGTCATATGTTTGTCTATAATTTATGCTAGAATCAATGGATATTTCAACTTCTATTTTGCTATTCTATGTGAAAATATTGAATCCATTAAAGGGACAGTTCCCCCGAATCCCATCAGATCCAAAAATCAAAAATACATATTTTTCCTCTTACTTGTAGTAATATTAATTAAGCAGTTTCATGGAGGAACTTTTTTCTTCCTACCGAACAACACCTACCACCACCACTCAGAAGTCCCTTGTTGCTAGCTTGTGAAGTTTAGTTTATAGCTAACCGATACTGCTAGCTCACCCGAGCCGAGGAGGCATAAATGGTTACGTCTTGCGGTACCATGATTCTCTCATTCAATGCAGCAGAACCAGTATTCTTCATTGCAGGAATTCTTCTTCTGTGTGAAAACCTGCCAACTACATTACCAATAATATAACTTGACGGTCGAAAATTCTGTGGGAGATCCGGGTGTGTTAAGCTATCACTTTTTTCACCTGTAGTAGAACTCCTCAAGGGTTCAGTAATGCTGGAGATGGCTTTGCTTTTGTTTTAAGTGAAATATCATTTTTTTGCCCCCTTCCCCACTCTAATCATTTTCATGCCAGTCCCTAATGATAGAGAAAATGTGGTTAGTTAGTAACCGAATACAGAGTTCTTCAAATGTGCTGATTTCAAAAGGCATGGATCTGATTATTATACTCTACTTCTGTGTTTGCCATTCACCATGCAATAAGTAATAAAAACTGTGTGGCAAAAACATCTGGAAACAGATGTCTTAGTAATAAGTCACAGTTATTTAGCTTAGTACCTTCCATCTCATCTATGTCTCGTTCAGATCAGGCCAGAGAGCTACTGACAACCTGCACAACTCTGGAACAAAGAGCAGGAGACATCACCATCTGCTGCACGGTGCACAGGTGTCAGGTGTCCTAAAGAGCTACAGTTTTCAGCCAAAGCTCCAGACATGCCAACGAGATCAATTATGAAGAAAAGGAACTTTTTCTCTGCTTCTGCAGGAACATGTCTACAGGGATTGCTCTGAAACACCTTCTTTATTGCTTTTATTGCTCAGAATGTGCCCTCTTTGGTGCAAACTCAAGGAAATCCATCTTAAACCATTTAAAGCAGCAGGAGGGCTATCCTGGCACCTTCCTCGCTCCCACTTTCTTCTCAAACAATTATATACCAAAGTAAACAGCCCACTCAGAGCGTGACCACAGGATTCATGACCCACATCTTTTGATGTGCAACTACAGGCCTCCAGGTGTGATTCGGCTGAACACTGCACTGCAGACGGCATCACTTTCAAGAGGATGAAAACATTTCTTTGACTTAAACCCTGGTCCTGTAATCATCACCGTTTTAGTCATGCTAGTCATTCAGTTTTCTGGATTTGATTGTCTGTCAGATGTTGCTCCAGGCACAGTAGCAATCATACACGGCTGCCTTTAGGGTTGCATGAGTAAACCTAGTCTGAAATGCATAAATAAAAACACCTTACTGTTATACTTCAGCTTTCTCTGTCCAGCTACTTAACCTTGGTCCGGGGAAATAACAGGACCAGCTGACAGTGAAGTGCTGAATGCTCTCATGATGGACTGAGGCAAGATGACTCACTGGCTCTCTGCGTCCTAATGCAAGGCACTGTCTCCCCTCAGGGAGAAACTGATGGAGCCCTTACATGCTGCAGACTGTAGCTGCTCTCTTCATGTGTGTGTGTGTGTGTGTGTGTGTGTGTGTGTTTGTGTGTGTGTGTGTGTGTGTGTGTGAGTGTGTGTTTGTGTGTGTGTGTGTGTGTGTGTTTGTGTGCGTGTGTGTGTGTGTGTGTGTGTGTGTGTGTGTGTTTGTGTGTGAGTGTGTGTGTGTGTGTGTGTGTGTGTGTGTGTGTGTGAGTGTGTGTATGTGTGTGTGTGTGTGTGTATGTGTGTGTGTGTGCTGATTGTCACTGCACCAGAAATCTCCCTGTAAATTTGATGTTCTCAGGCTTTTAACTGCAGTAGAACAACATAGGGTGCTGTAAGTTATTTACTGGCAATAATCATAATTATATAACAGTGGGTTATTGTTCTAGGATGCACAGTCTCAAGAGATTATATAAAGCACCTGCCACTCTTTAAGTGGACTAGTCCTTTCTGCCATATGGCAGCTATTCAGCAGAGGAGAGGAGGCTGAATGATGCTGCAGGCATGATACTGTCCCTTGAGAAGAAGTAATGAGTGCAAGAGTTCCCATTAAGATGTCACTCAATGCACCTTACTCCTTCCATCTTTATTTTCTGTTTATGCGCTTAAACTTTGCATTCGTTACTGCATGAAATATTTTGGCTGGAGATTTAAAGTGTAATTTCCCAAAATGCAAAAATGTTAATCTAATTCATGGAAGTGACTGGTACATGTTTATGACTTTGACTGAATATTGTTCCATGCATATTGTTTTATCACTGGAGTCATGTTGTGAGATGTGCAAAAAAATGCTCATTTTATTTATTTATTGTCTATTGAGCTTATGGTGACTCTGATGCTGTGTATGAAAAAACAAACATTACATTATTCTTTATTTTCATTTAATTCTCTTTTTTTCTTTGGATCTGTCTCTCAGAGGGCAAACAACTGTAGTTAAGATCCACTCTGACGCGGGGTTGACTAGAGCAGTGGGACAGGAATCCTGACCTCGATGTGGCTCCTACCCTGCACTTAAATCTATTTTGGAGGGAAACACAGAGAAATGCACTTCCCTAAACACACTGCAGTAGCTCGGCAGGGACACTTGAACACAGATAAGATAGAAACAGCAAAGTCAAACTTCATGAACGTACTGTACAAACATGTAAACTCAAACAGTACTTGGATGGATGAGATGTCACTTCTGACTTGACTATTTGAAAAATAAAGACAAATACAGACCGAAGAGATGCCAGGAAGCATAGGATAAAGACTGTTTTTAGTGCACCATTATGGCTCTAAAGGGTTAATCATGTATTTACTGTACATGGATGGCAGTAGTGCTGCCCCGCTCTAGGCTCCGGCTCTGTTCTGCCAGGCCAGATGGCTACCATATGTATACCGAGCGAGTGATCATAGCGAGTTGGAAAGTGGGAAACAGACAAGTGACGCATGTTAAGATGTGTTAGAATGCCCCTCCTTCTCTAAATGACTGCTTTATTCATTCTGAATAATCTTCACCTTATGTGTAGTGGTAGAAATGGAGGCGAGAATATGAAACATATTTTTTTAAGGAGCGTTGTTATGCCTGGATTGACTGTAAATCTCCAGAGGTACGGTCTCGGTTTGGGCTCTCAGGTGACCACAGTATGGTCTGAGGCAGCCACAAGTCTTTAATGGGTTAGTCCTGTGCCAGCCATATAAAGGAGGAATGTACAACCAAGTCCTGTGAGAAAATACATGCACACTTGCAAAAATGCCTCTTTAAAGTGGGAAACTAGGTGGGGGTGAAGGCATGTGAACCCTGCAATGCTGAAGTGTGTGCACACAAAAGCAAAAACATAAAGATAATTAAAAGTAATTAAAAATTCTTAATCCCATGCTCTTCATGTCTAGTTGAAGTAGGATATCTTCTCTAGAGAGAACAATGTATTCAGCTTAATCCAAACTAAATATTTCCCCTTACTGGGCAACCACATTCAAGATACAGTCTGTTGAAGATCCTCCTGCTGTCCCTAAAAAACGTCCAGAAAAAGCTCCTGAGCTTGCATAATGTGTGGCTCTGAAAGAAACACACCTCCTGATGTGTTCTTACACAAGTGTGAGTAATACGCAAAAGGAAATGCATTCAGATGGTAGGTTTGGGTTTATTTTTGTGTTCAGATCATCAAGAAGTAAGCACATCAAACCTCTTCTGCTCTTGTTTTAACTGCTGCAAAAATGAATGTGATACTGTGTCTTGGTTCTTGATTGACAACCCTCCTCCAAGAGAGGTCAGAGGTCGGGCTCAGATACACAACAGTGCATGTTGGAGCTTAAAAACTCCGAGGTCTACGGAAAGATTTGTAAACAAAGCGACGCATCGCGATGACGTCAATCAATGCGTGTGACGTGTTACGGCGTGATGAAGTATGGACAGCAAGAAGCATTTGCGCGAGGCCCAGGTAGTGTGAGTACAAACGGGGCTGGGGCGTGGGGGGAGAGGGAGGGGGGAAAAGTACCCTAAAGCCCGGGGCGCGGTGCGGAAGGACAGTGTGAGTACGCTCTAAGGCATCTGCTTGCCGACACAGGACTCTTAAACAATACAGTTAATTATTTTGTCCCCCTGCTGTGTTTGCTGCTTCAGTTGTTGTGCGTAATGATGCATACAATCTCGTGTATTAGATTAGATTTTCCTGATTGAAGTCATGACCCATCATTGACACACCTTGAAGCAGGTGTCTATGAGACACCAAAAGATCAAGAAGCAAACACATGTGGTCACAGTCTGATTCACTCCATCCTGTCTTTCATATGGAGCCAAGCCTCTGTTGTCAGAGAGCTGTCCTCTTCCAGTTAAGTACATTTTTGCACAGGGGAGTCTAATTCATGAAATTGAATAGTTATTTTATATAATTAGATAATCAATATTTCTATATTAGATGCTACCTACCCATCACGAATCAGACTTAGTTAACGACTAGCTAGTATACATAGTATACATAGTGGATTTGTTGGTCGGGTAGCCATTTGTTTTATTATTTTCAATACTGTGGAATAACAGAATCCTTAGAAAAGAATGCCTTTAATCAAACTGAAAGACACATGTTACCGCACAGTCAGCAGTCTGCTAACTTGTTGCTCTCGCTACCAATATTAGCTGCTCTGTTTAAACAATGTTCAGCTCAAAAATGTGCATGCAGGCTGAAATTCACTCATTTAAAAAGTGTAAGCAGTACATTTTCCACTGTGGGACTAATAAAAGATTATCTTATCTTAAACACTGCACCGCCAGATGACTCGCGTCAGCCAGTTAAAAATCGGCAGTTTCCATCTTAAGCGTCATTAAAACAACACTGGCTTTGTGCTCAGCTCTGCTTCCTCATCCAAACATGGTCACGTCTGTTTTGAAAAAAAACAAGATGGTGACGGCCAAAATGCCAAACTCGAGGCTTCAAAACGGGAGTCCACAAACCAATGGGTGACATCACGGTGGCTACGTACAACCCTTTTATACGGTCTATGATTCATACGAATGCTTCATGTGCATTGATATTTCAACTTGTTTCCAATTTCCAGTGTTTCCACTCAGTTTTTTTATTTGCACATTGAAATTATGTTTACACACCAGTGGCTAATCTACATTTCAAATTCCTCTGTTAAACTTTACAAACCCACTTTAAGCAGCTTGAGAAAGCACAAATACCCTAGATTTAGCTATTATATTATATTGACGGTGTTGGTTTATGTATTAAAAGATCTGTTACTCAATTTAGCACGTTCCAGTTCTTGTGCATGATTACTGGAGGTGCTTTTGTTTACATTTTAATCACAGATTGGTCCTTTGATTATCATTACATTATTTAAAAATATGATGCAGTTAGCTGAGGCTTACAGAAAGTAAAGATACTAGATACTCAGACAAGAGAAGAGGTCAGCTGAGTAGAGACTGTTGCCACTGAATCTTGCAGGCAGCTTGGAAATAGCAACAAACAGGAACTAATAGCTAAAAAAAAACAAAAAAAACAAGTCCAACAAGACACACACATACAAGTACATACTATTCAAGTCATGAGCACTCAATACACCATACACTCAAACACACACACTGACACACACATGGGAAGAGGACTTGTGACGGGTGGCCGACACACAACAAGGGCACAAGTAGAATTACGCAATCTTCTCCATTCAGAGGGAAACCAGCCTTCCTGCAGGCTGCGTGTTATTCCACCCCGAGGTAGAAGCTCTCTCACTATTATTTCTCTCTTTTCATCTCATTTCTTCTGTCAAGGGTAATAAGTCTGCGTGTAATATCCATGAGTCGAACACTTCCCACAGGATGCTTTCCAGACAATACTGGCAATCAGCAGCAGCAGGGAAAAATCTAAAGTCACTGAGCCATAATCTCTCTGCTCACCCTGCACTACCTCTCTCTTAGCTTTTGGGAGATTCTTACAAAGCAGCGCTATGGTATTTTCTTGCTCACAATTATCTCATATAATCTGATACTGCGGGAAAGAAAAAACAGTGGGTTTGTGTGGTTTGTCGCATTACAGTTACGTCAAGGTTGGAGTCGCCGTGAATTATGATGAAAAATGTGAAAAGCCTCTTTTGACAAACAAATGCAGCAATCCTGCTAAATGCAACAATGTTCTGAAGTAATTGCTCATTTAGCACTGAGGGCACTGAAGTAATTAAAGGATATGACTAATGCCATAAAATGAGATTTGCTGCAGAGGAATATTTTACTTGCAGTCATTTTAAAGAGGTGACATCACATAGAGCTGCTAGTAAACAGCGTTTAAGCGAAGACGCTCTGTTGGACATGAAAACTCATCACTGTAAATATGAGGCTGTGTGCAAAGAGGTGGTAAATCCTTAAGGCAGGAAAGGTAAAGACACTGGCTTTGACCCTTTATGTGCGTGTGTGAGATGAAGTTAGTGTGTGGCGTGTATTAAAAAAAAAAGAAACCACAACTCTCATGCACTATTAACGGTGTTCACCAACATTTTACAGTAGCTTTGTTTCAATGTTCAAACATTTCAGCACTGCACATTTCAGCACTGCACATTTCTGTAATTATTTAGACTCGAGCTGCTGCAGCGGCCACATTTCCCACTCTTCGTCTTCACACCTACCTGACTTAGTGACCGAGTGTCATTTAAAACAAAACAATTCACATCAAAACGTTTCACAGAATAAGAAGAAACATGCAGTCAACAATGTGATTAGGGGAAGAGGGGATGATTCTGCTGGATGGAAGGGGTGATAATGAATGATGACACCGGGATTTGTAATCCACAGTTCAGTGAAGGATGGTGTGAGGGTGGAAATGTCTTGCTCTCATGATGACACAGTTAACTGGTGATATATTCTATTTTCTGTTATTCGTCCAAGTGGACGTTTGTGCCACATTTAAAGAAATTCTCTCCAGGGGTTCCTGATAATTATTCACAATAATTGGGTGGACCGACAGACAATCTCTTAACATAATGCAACTTGCCACGGCTGTCGAGGCAGAAAAACACATCAGTGAGCCACAACGTTGCACTGGCTGACATGTTCCTTCATTACAATGAACATGGGCATTTAAAAGCTGAAACAATTTATTTTATGAGCCTTTTTTTAAGATTCAAGTCTTCAAACAGGGTCCAATGGCCTTGAGAGACACAACACTCTGGTTTGGTCTTTTCAGGGCTTTTGTTGATAAAAATAACAACAGAATAACACCAGCCTTATCCTGGTCATGCTTTTGCATTTGTTTCATTCCAGTGGCTCCTGTGGTGATAACCACTCACACAGACCTACATTCAAAATAGCACTTTTCCGTTTTGCAAACAGGCCACTTTCTCATCTACATTCAACTGTTTGTCATTCTATTTCCTCCTATGATCCTTTCTATTATGTCTCAAAAGATACACACACACATTTGCACATATAAGCTGCTGTGTGCGTATATCCATATCGACACCTGCCTACCAGCCACAAAATGTATCTCCATTTTCTGTCTGCTCCTCACAGGAGTCTCATGTCTGCAAACTGCCAGAAATAATCTGATAACTGCTGCCATCCCAGCAAACAGGCCAGACCCCTGGCGTCTTGTGCGTCACGATAGAGTCACGCAGAGCGAGCACACTCTTCTCTTGTTCCCAATTTGCTTTCTAAATGCTGTGTTTGTTGTATTCACAGTGGGCAGATGAGTCAATTATCAGTCACCTTCTTCATAACACCTTGCAGAGTGTCGAGGTATGAAGCTAACCTTACAGCGCTTCTGTTCATATGAGGATGAAAGCACAATGCCAAACTGTTGTGTGTGTTTGTGAATACAGTTGATGTGTATTTTCCTTTTACTCGTCTCTGACTTTATCTTATTGGTGCATGTGTGTAAGCGTGCATGGTTATGTTTTTTTAAGCCTATTATTTAAAAAAAAAAAATATATAGCCGAACAGCACATAAGTGAGTCTTTGACAGTAAAAAAAAAACAAAAAACAACACTTCCCCCTAATATTGTTATTAAAAACATCAAAGAATAGCTTGAGCGGTTTATCTGACTTTCCTTTCCGAATGTTGATTCATTATTCTTCCCTGAGATGTTTCAGAATGGGAGACCAGCAATTCATGAAGCATAGAGCTACAAATTGCTCCATAATTGTTTAACTCACCTAGCGTAATCGATCATTCTGACTTTGCAAAGTGGCTGCCTGTAGCACAGACACTCACTGGAAGTGGGCCATGCCTGGCAGAGAGTGATGAGGCCTGGGGCTGTGTGCCGCTCCCTGTTGCTTGCCCCTACCCAAGCAACTCCTCTGGGGGATAACCCTCACTGTTCAGGGCCGCCGTTAGCAAATATCCCTGTCACTTTGATAATGTGAGAGTGCTCGTATTGGAAATGTGATCATTCAATTTTGAACAATGCTCAAAGCCTCAGGGGAGGAGCCCTGGTCACCTAAACTGTATTGCTTATTATGGAAAAAGTGAAAAGTCTGCCAAAAAACAATGTCCTCTTTGTTAAGTCTTTAAGAATGAACGATTGCTCTCATACTTAGGGTTGAGCTTCAGCCAAGCTGTAACTGAGCAGTTTGCAATATCACTCACTACATCAGTCATACACGCTCATCTTTTAAAAAAAAAAAACATGTCTACCTAAAATGTCTACCTTTAACCTATAAAACTCACAAAAACAGTGCTGTTTCCTTGTGCATCACAACTAGAAATTAGCAAAATAATATGCATGATGCTTGCAACACACAAGGTTTCAAACAAGGATGTGTTCCCAAAGCAGGATTGTTATGTTATTGCAGGTTAAAAATGTCTCAGCCCATGCCAACATTACATCCTTTAACGGAACACACAAAACGAGCCAAAGCAAATATTCAAGGTATCGTATTTTGGGTGCCTGCCCTGCACCAACTGACTTTAGTCAGCTGCAGGCAGCAGGTAGGCTGGGTCTCCCTCCTGCTCCTCCAGGCTCTCCCCCACATGTTTTCACAGCCTCTCCCCCAGGCATACTGGCTCTGCTGTGAGAAGCACAGAGGGCGGAGGAGTCGGGCTGGCAGGGGAGCAGTCACTCCGAATCCACACACACAGGCATGGAGCTGGAATGTGCATGCACGCTCACACACGCAACCCTGCACACATGCGCACACCTGGAGGTACACATCTGTGGTGTGTGTGCACATGCAAGCATACTGTATCCCTCTTTTCCTCTGTTCTCGCTTAGAGTTGTGCGATTCAAACACACTTCAGGCCAAGGATATAAATGCAGAAAGAGAGTCATTGTTGAAACGGCCAAGTTCAGTATTCAACTCTCTGCTCAGTTCCTGAGGTGGGGTTCACTTAAAAGTTTAAAACAGCAAAACTGCAGATACTGTTTTTTTCAAAGACACAAATAGAGGACTATTCAAAGTGTACACTTTGTAGAGTTCTAACCTCACACTTAATTCCCCAACATTATAAATCAGGAAACAAGCACTTCTCTCCTTATCATGTTTATACTCTTCTTCTTCTCAGTGATTATTCATCTTCACATATAAATGCAATCTTGGTTGCTACACACCTCTAACCAGCATAGCCACATTCCCCAAATGTCCCATCATAGTGTTGTAGCTCATATCACTCCTTAGCTCATGGGGATATTCAGTCCGTCAACATCAGGTCACTCATACTCAACTCATTAGTGGTAATTAATGGTGGCCGGGCGGCCCCAGGCACTATGGAGTCCAAACCTGAGTCGGGCTGGCCACACCCTGCCCATTCCAGCCAGGCATAAGTTGTTTTTCTGCTTGGTTGGCTGTGGCACTTCATCTGTGCAGCTTAATGCACTTGGCTACATAAACTGGAAATTAGCCAACCCCTGAGAGCTTAGATTTGTTTTTTAAAAAGACTGACCTTTTAAAAAGTGAAGTCAAATGTTCCCTATGAAGAATTGTAGTCTAACTTTGAGGTGAAGCAGCCGTTGAGAGGGTGATGTTTTGCCTTGAAAATCATTACTGTTTGCGTGAGATTCTGTGAAGTGTGTCCACATGCAATAACATCTTAACACTTTCAACAGAAAGTATTCTTATTAAACAATATATTTGATCCTTTTCAAGGTACATTGGAGAAACTCTGGATGAAGGTTACACATGAAGCACAGCAACCCGTGATCCTCAAGCGAGTGAAGTGTGAACTTACTACAGGGAGTTCCAGTTAAGATTAGCACAAATGTGCCAATGACGGACATAACTTAAAGTATTATTCCGTCGCAAAATCATCCCATAGTCTTTTTCAGCACTTACATTCATCAAATAAGCCATTGAGGTTTTTTTTCATGTATTAACTATTAACACAGAGAGTCGAGAACAGTCGCTAACAGCCGGATGTGGACTAATTAGCTCAGACAGAACGGTGAAGGCATTAAAACAGCTTTTTTTTAACCACTTATATTGCTCAAAATAACACCAAACCTCTGCAGTAGCATGAGAAGAGTTCCTACACATAAAACGAAGCACCAACAATGTAGTTAGTAAACCCAGAGTTTATTAGAGTTCTGAAAGCTTTCCAACTGGCCCCGGTACCAGCTCCTCTCATAGTAAAGTCCATTCAAGTCAATTACCAAATGCAATCCAAAATGAAGGAGCCCATTGATACTTCGTTTTATGTGTAGGGATACTTATCATGCTAATGCAGAGGTCTGGTGTTATATTGAGCAATATTAGTGGTTAAAAAAGCCATTTTAATGCCTTAAGCTAATCAGTGTTAGCCATGTCCGACTGTTAGCGACTTTGCTGGATTTCTCCGTTAATGGTTCATACACAAAAAAAACTGTCTCGATGGCTTATTTGATGTATGTAAGAGCCAACCATGGGATTTTGGGCCGGAATTACACTTTAATGCATAACTGGTTGACTGCTATTGCACAAAAACTCTTTTTAGGCTATTAATTGCACTGAGAAGGCAAATGACATGAGAATTCACAGACTTATAAGCCTTGTGCCAAGCTTATGAGTCCTGTGTCTTGTTCAGCAAAATGAGAACAGCAACACCCAGAGGCCTGTCATAGTTTAATATCATGCTGTCAACACTCTGGTAGTAAAAAGTCTCCACTAGTATTAATAGGCTTGTGATTTTTGCTCAAACTGAAATCCAGTCTTCGTTTACTTTGTGTTGTTGCTTTTCTCAAAAGTAATGAGTTCTGTAAGTTATTTTTTGCTTGCGTCACTTAGTGCTCATAAGCCATTAAGAGCAGTCTACTTCTGTTTTCACAATAGACACTCTCATATGCATTATATAATGCTGACTTGGCTGCCAGGGGTATTACAGTCAAGGTCTTGATGGAGGGTTTGAGTATGAATAGAGGGCCTACGCCTCAAACTGAAATGTGCCTTCTACAGTGTTCTATAACACTCAGCTGCCTGTTTCAATAAGAGGGGAGATCAAAGTTAAACATCTACCTGGCCATTAGACTTGTGGTCTTCACTATTTTCTTTTCATTTTCTCCAACAATGCCCCCTCATGGGCTGTACCCATGAGGGGGCCTTGTGTGCATGTTTGGTATTAGTGTTTGACAGTAAAGCGTGCTGTGGAGATGAAGTGCCTCAGAGCATGTGAGCTTAAGCACGGATGTGTTTTCTGCTTTACTAGAGATCAGCCTGCGTGTCTGCTCACAAGGTCGCTAATCGTCCTTTGACTCCTTTCACAGATGATTTAAAAGACTGGTAGTAGTCTATATGAATCACTTCATGCCATGTCACATTAGCTACCTTTATGTTATCTGCGCAGGGTTTTGCTGTCCTCTAACTCCCCCGGCCATGTCAAAGTGAAGGATGAATGACAGTGACGCAGCCTTTGAATAGGTCAAGGGCTATCAACCAGATGTTTCCACCATATACTGCAAATGGATGGACATCAACTCATATCAGCTATTTGAAAAGGATGACGTCTTTGATTCTGATTCTTCACTGCATCTTCCACAAAGTGACCAACAGTGGTGAACTGTTGGAACTGTAAGTCTGAGTCAAGACCATGTCCAAAGGCAGTCAAGACCAAGTCAAGAGCGATCAAGAACTTTCTAGACAACTGAGCGATCCCCAATCAGCAGCTAGGAACAACTTGACCAGTTCTAGCAGAGTCCAAGATAGTTTTGTATCCAACAAGGAATGAGGAATGAGGAAAATGCAAGACTTCAAAAAGAGACCAGACTCAAGTAAAACAGCCCTGGGTAGAGTCTCTTTCATAAAATAGAAGGAAGGACTGAGCTATAAAGGTTTCTCTGGCTGGGTATAGGTACTGAATACCTTTAAGGTATCACAAATACAACACAAATAACCCAGTACCAAGTACAGTACTATCACAACTTCTCCAGTCAAAATACCTTTTTGTACCCAGATTTAGAAAAACATAATTATTTGTATGTTTTTGCTCACTGCCAATCACAGCAAGCGTTCTTCACCGCAGCAGAAGCTACAACCCACACAGTCTGTGATGTGGTCGGTGAAGTCGATCACTGTGTATTTGACAGAGTTGGCCGTTCATTGTGCCGAGACGATTCCATTCACATGATGGGTATCAAATAATGTAGGTAGGTATCAAATGAAGTACTCTGTTAGTATGGGTACTGGTATTGTAGTTTTTCAAATGATACCAAGCCCTACTGCTTAGCATTCAGGCCTTAAATAACAAGATTAAACTAACAGGGCAACAAATTTAGGTCCAAATGTTGAGTTAAAATTACATTTGTTATGGCCATGTTCTCATCCGTTACAGGTACTGTAAGTTTCTGTAGGAGGCAGAACAAACATCAGTTCTCATTCTGTCCATTTCGTCAGATAAAGGTCTTGGTTTTAGTAACTGTACCACAACCATTAAGTGACTTCAACACATTCTGCTAACACACTGCTGCTCTGCTGCATTTCTTCAACAGCTTATTTGAGGTTCATCATAACCTCAGCAGAGACCCGTCTGGCCCAAAGTGATTGATGTGGAAACAAAACACAGAAGACGGGGAGAAAAATGTGTCCTCAACAGCAGTGTGTCTAAATCCAGCAGGAGAGCGGCAGCAAAATTATATTGAGTGCCATACATGGACATCTTGACAATCAAGTATCACACTGCAGTTTCTAAGTTTAGAGTCCCTTCTTTCCAGTCATTATGGGAGCCGCTGTTTGGCAGCAATGTACAGTAGGTTTGCGTGTTTTGGTAGAAGACCTGTCTGGAAACACACAAAAAGTGAAGGAGGTATCTCATGATACAGCTTCTTTAATGGAATGGTTTACTGTAAACATCTAGTCACTAGATGTTTTGCCTCGATTATTGCAATTCTCTCATCTTCGGTGTCACTCACAAATCCCTTCATAAACTGCAGTTAGTCCAGAACTCAGCTGCCCGCATCATCACAAGGACCCCATCCATCCATCCCATCACCCCCATCCTACAACAGCTCCACTGGCTCCCAATAAAGTTCCGCATTGAATTCAAAATCCTCCTCTTAACATTTAAGTCCACAGTTAAGCTTGCCGTCTACGGTCTGTTTGGGAGAGGTGGGCTTTTGTAAAGCACGTTTGCACATGTACGAGCACGAGAGTGCGCACGTGTACGAGCACGAGCACGAGGCCTACGGCGGTTCTGACGTCATTTTATGTTCGATCATAGAAAAAAGAGGGAAGAACCATGCGCGGACATTTAAAACAATGGGGGCGAGGTTCACGTTGGTGGGATGCGGAGGTGGAGTGTTTACTGCAGATTTGGTCGGATGAAGATATTCAAAAACAGTCGGACAAGACGCACAAAAACTCTGAGGTCTATGGAAAGATTTGTAAACAAAGCAACACATCGCGATGACGTCAATCAATGCGTCTGACGTGTTACAGCGTGATGACATATAGGCAGGCAAGATGCATTCGCCGAGGCTCCTCATCCACCTGACTGTCCCATCCGCCTGTCTCACCACCACCGTTCAGCCGCTCTGCACCCCGTCTGTGGAACTGCCTACCTCCGGAACTCAGGAACATTACCTCACTCCCTCAATTCAAATCCAAACTGTAAACCCACCTGTTCAAAACTGCATTTTCCCTTTGATCTTATTTGCACTGTGTTGTTGTTATTTTAACCTGATTTGATTATTTTGTTTACTCCCCATTTTTATTAATGTTTGTGTTGCGCTGTTTTTAACGAATGCACGGTGTCCTTGAGTGCTAAGAGAGGCGCCTATAAATAAAATGTATTATTATTATTGTTATCTTAGATATATATTTATTCGCTTTCTTGCCAAGAGTTGGATGAAAAGCTTCATACCATCCTCAGTAACATAAATATGAAACTATCACCAGCCAGTTAGCTTAGCTTATACAAAGACTATAAACTAGAGGAAACAACTAACCTGGCTCTAACTGAAGGTATTTTTCTAGAGTCTTGTCATCAGTGTGTTACCAGGCAACCAGCAGATGTTGGTAGGCAGGATTTGGATTTCAATCTCGCCAAAAAGCGAGAATTTCTTCCCACCTGAAACATATGAACTCGACTCCAGGCCGAAAAAATTTAATAATTGCAGTGAGAAGCACTTCGCTGCTGTTTGGTTTGTTTTCGCTGTTAGACATTTTTGTTCCTGCCGCTGCACCTGGGAACATGAACATGAGCGGGTGGAAATAGGTAAAACTAATTTGTTAGCTCACAGGAAGAAATATATTACTTTTGTCATGAAAGTGGAAAAAGGCTGTGACTTTTGGGAGGGCAGGAAGGTGCCCAGGGAAACGGGAATTTGTTTGTGGTGAGAGCACAGAGTCAGACTCTTTTTTTATGGTCTGATAGCACAGAAGGTCATGTATTCTGAGGAGCTCACAGTGTGATGGGAGGATGCAGCAGATGAGGCATGTGAAAGGATAACGCTTAGGTATACTGAGGTGAAGCAACAGAGCTTGAAAGGCTTGAATGGAAGATGAATGGCAACAGTTTGTTACAAAGTCAACCTGAACAGCACTAATCGATGACTTAGAAACTCCTCAGTGGAGTTCAAAGCGGCGATGATGTGTGTGAGGCAGCAGTGGGAGCCTTTGAGCAGTTGTTGCTGGAGGGAAAAAGCCAGTGACAGACTTAACTTCACTTAACGTACTGTTTGCAAGTAAAGTATGTGCTGAAGTACAGTATGTCTTCCATATGACATGTCAGGTAGTTATACAGTTACCACAATGATCTTACAGATGATTGGATCAGCCTTTAAAGTAATAGTTGAACATTTTTGAAAAGATATACTTGCAACCTCATTGTACGATAAGACTCTAGGAAGTTACTGTGTCCTACCAAGAGATAGTCTGTCATATAACCAGCCAACATGTTGTTTCATCACTGTGTTTTTTACAGATTAACATGCTAATTGACTTTAGAGGTGCTTGTAGGTAGATTTTCTTCCCTTTGGATGGAACCAGTCTTAAGGGAGGGACACACCAAGCTGAATCTGAATCCTGCATTTCATGCACACTTACAATGATTTATGGCAGAAATCAAAGGATCTTTACATCCTGTTTTTTCGGTGAATGCAACATCATGACCAAACCATTCGCATCATGTAGCGCCCGACTGAATTTCTTTTGGTGCAGTGATTAATACATCAAAACAAGAAGCTCCTGGGTGCTGAAATAAAGAGCTATTGTTTGTGAGAATTCAGTCATTCATTGATCCTTTCTTTCCGTCCTCTACCCTCCACCCACTCGACATAAAAAAAGTGATTCTGCTGCCATCCTGAAATGACAAACTGGCAGGCACCATTACAAAGCAAAAACAAATGAAAACCTCTTGATTTACAGCGTACACTGACATCTCAGACAGAAATGAGCACCAGAATTAGGTGTGATTGTACAAATGCATTGCTGTGGGACTGCCTTGCCACCTTTTTTCCATTTGCCTTGATGAAGTGTAGAAGATAAACCATAAAAAAAAAAATGTTTTATGTAAATGCCACTTACTTAGAAATGGCAGATAGAAAGCATTCAGTGTTTCTCAACAAAGTTACTTTACAAACCCTTTTCCTCAAAGATGCTTGGCAAGGGACAAAAATGATGACCATGTTTGTTTAAATTATAAATAACATGAGACGAGGTGGCCGGTGGCTGAGTGGTTAGAGCAGTCACCCCATGTGATGAAGCTGAAGGCCCTCGATGCAGTGGCCTTGAGTTCGACTCCGACCTGCGGCCCTTTGCTGCATGTCTCCCCTTCTCTCCTACCCCATTTCCTGTCTGTCCTACGCAATAAAGGCTTGAAAAACTGTCAAATAAATAAATATTATTCATGTTACACACACACGCCCGAAATACACACACATGCACAAACAGGACCTATATAAATGCAACTAATGGAGAGATGTTAGAGCGAGGGGGCTGCCAGTGACCAGCGCCCCGAGCAGTTGGGCGTTCGGTGCCTTGCTCAACAGCACCTCGGCAGTGCCCAGGAGATGAACTGGCACCTCTCCAGCCACCAGTCCACACTCCATTCATGGTCCACACAGGGACTCGAACCAGGGACCCTCCGGTTCCCAGCCAAGTCACCTATGGATGATCCAATTTTAATTCTGAAGCTAAAACTGCTAAAAATGCAAAAATTAAAAAAATTAAAAGGCTACATTTTTAATACACTTTTAAGACAAACACTGATGATCAGTTTGTTATATAATCATGAATGGTGGTGATTGATGTAAGAGGATGTACACTATTAACCAACTATTAACAGTTAAAGTAGGAATATAAAAAAACTGCAAAGTGATCATTATGCATTCTCTCTCTCATACCACGTTTATATGTCATATCATCCATGGAAGCCATTTAGGACACATGCTTTAAGTTGTCCCATAAATGGTTTATCAATGCTTATTGTTTCAATAATTAAGGAGAAAAAATAAGCAAAACTTGAGCTAATTAATCTGTTTTTAATTAACTTTCGAATTAGGTGAAATGAGGATGAACACTATGTCCGAACACACACTGACACGCACACAAACACACGCAAAGGAAAATAAACATTTGTGAGGAAAATAATTATGGCAAAATACTGCAATGAATAGGACTGTTAATTGTCCTGCTGTGTCACAGTAATGGCAAAAACATAATTTAAGGCAGTGGTGATGCGTGAGGATGCCTGACTTACATCTCCCTGATTACTGTCCGGCTCATTTAATCAATAAAGTTAATTTAGATGAAAGGAGACTTTCATTTGTACCCTAAATTAACAAGAGTACAATGCGCTATAGTGCTGATCTTTGAAAGCATTAGTTTTAATGACCTTTACATCGTGAGTGTTGTGAATAAAGGAGAACTCGGTTGCAGTAATTACAGGTTTACTGAATGCATCAAGAATGAAGAGGAGCTTCAGTGGGCACTATACCATCAGCTTGTGAATGGGAAGGAAGTATAGCAGCTTGTGTCACACCGGTGCCACTCAGCTCCTGCAGGGAATTTATATTTGCCAGAAAAATGTTATTTGCCAACACTGAATGGGGAGCCCTTCATATCCTCCCTGAGGGGGTGCTTTTGGCCATCTATTTATTTACTCTAGCTGAAAACAGAAGACAATCCCTGATAGAGTCACCATAAAAATATCCCCTCATCTCCCCAGTCTAGTTAGATTTTCTTTGCTCTACCTGCCGCATACAAGAAAACACCTTGGACCCATGAGTAGAAAATGTGTTATGTTTGCCACTGAAGCCGAATTCATCAGCTCATCAGACATGGCAGCTTCCTGAATGACAGGTAATAGGACTCCGCAGAAGATGCCTCTGCACCAGACAGCAGCCACGCTCTAAGAGAGGTTTCATGTGTGGGAGCATGCATACACAAACAAAAAAGGAGATCTGTGTATTGTTCTCTCCTGTTGCCCTGGTGAAACTACAGTTGTGAATAATTCAGTCTGACAGGATGAAAGTGAGTCTGCGGTTCAAAGGGACATCAGAATCTCCAGTGCTGTGTTTACACTCAAAACCTTTACATACACTTTTTGTATAATCTTACTCCTTTGTGGTTGGGCGAGCATGGCATAAAGTCTTGGCAGGGTCAGGGCTTTACCTCGCATATATAAAATGCAAGGGACTGTGAGAAAATTATTAAAGGGGATCACAGACGAGTAAGTGTAACGTATTTTTTCTTTTTGACGAATGGAAGGTAGTGAGTAGGTAATTTCTTGGTCTTTCAACTTTTTCTCATTCCAGATACATCCAAAGATGGTATCCAATTTCATATTTAACGCTGTGTGCTCTTTAAAACAGCCGTCTAGAAGAAACACAACTTAAGCATCACAATAATTGATTTTAAGAGACACTCTGATCTCATACATATCAGGCAATAGCATCTGAACTAAGGCATATATATTTTCATCAGAAGCCACAGAGCTGCCACCGGTGCTCGTTTCACACATCCTGTGGCTGTAATAAACACTTAGCAGCTTTTTATCTAAAAATAGAGCAGCAGGAATATTCACCGTATATGTATGTTATGTTCTGATGTTTTTTTATATGTATATAATTTGAGATATACGATGAAAGGATTTGTCATTTTTCAATGAAAATATTAGATAAGGCTGGGTTTCCCTCTCCTTCCCCAACCCAATAGTTTTCTGCACTGCCTTAATTAAATTGGATTAAACCATAAAAGCAAATGGCATTCTATTAGTCTACGTGCATGGCCTTATGGGGAAGAGACAAAGTAGTGAATGTTAATGTGCTGCACAAACAAATTCAGGTCAGAATAATTAGAATAATTTAGAGAAAACGTTATTTTTTTCCCCTTTTGGCCATAGGTGTTTGAAATGAGGGCATTGTCCTCTCTGCTCACTCTAGACAGTGACTCATAGTTACCTAATGATCCAAGAAAGACCTGGATGAGCAAAAGACAGATGTACAGTGTGAGGGAAAAAACAGCGAGGAGTGATGAGTTTGGTGTAGGAAGACTGGGGACTGGGATCTCAAAAGAAAAAAAAATCAATGAAAACAGGAAGACAGTGATGGACAGTCAATAGACTTGAGAGGATCTGGGGACAACACGGCCAGGGACTGACAATCACAGTTCCTCTGTCATCAAATATTATGGAGATTCAACCTGCCAAGATGCTGCTACCAGTCAGCTGCAAAGAGGCTTCTGTTGTCTCTTATGGTGACCTTGTGATGCGCGAGCCTGGATGCAAGAGACAAAAATACAATCTGAAGGTTGGAGCGCTGAAGCCGATGCCCTTCGGTGAAAAATGTGATAGTGTGTCTGCCTCTGGACTGTGAGAGCAGGACAGAACACCCTGCAGGAGCATGTGAAACACAATCGTTCCCCATCAGCTCCAGGTCAGCAACTTTTACAGCACCAAAATAGGCCTTTGTTGTCGACCCCTGTAATCAGTGTTTAAATGTTCCACCACATTACACTTCATCAGGCTTTTGTCTCCCACTTAGCTTCACTTATGTTTAGCAACTAGCGGCTAGACATGGCTAAAATAAGGACACAGGCACAAAGGAAGCCTTGAGAAGTGCTCGGGTGGTATTGCAACTTGCTGTTGTCCTACAGGAACAAACAACCACGGCTAAGCACACATCCTGAGGGTGTCGACACCAGAAAAGCCGCGATGACATCAATAGCTGGAGGCTGACCTAGCCACTGGCCTGCAGCCATCCAGTTAAGGGCTTCAAGATGAAGAGCTCCACCCACCCTAATGTTGCCTCAAGGAGCTGTACTGCCTCAACCGGAGGGCTGACAGACCACTGGCTCACCCATCCAGAACATTGCACTGATTGACCAGAAATGTCCATAGACATAACAGTCGTACATGGAACTGTCAGAGGAGAGGGAGCGAGGGCAGCAGAGTAAATTGTTGGATTGACTTGACACGAGTGGGGAGCAATAAAGCTCCCCACCACACAAACTAATGACTACAGCATGCGGACTGCAGGGCGCAGTTCTCTCACTGTCCCTCCCTCTCCCTCTCTTTCTCTTCCTGTCCCTCTTTCTGCAAAGACCTTGAGAAAATCTCATCTCTCGTCCAAAACAGAGGACAAAATTTTCATTTTATGTAAGTAAGAGCAAAGTAATTCAGTTTGCACTATTTTGAAACTGATCCAACTTTTACAGAAGCCATGTCAATGTCCAAAGACAACAGCATTATGCTAAAGCAGTTTTAATAGCTACTGCGGCTAATGAATAGGAATGACCTTTCTCTGACCGTCCACTTTTAACCTGTGAAATTAATTGAGAGGTTTGTCTAAACTCCCCAGCAGGGAGAATGATATCGGATACTGGCCATTACACCTGCCAGGCTGCATTTGCCTTGTGCAGACTGGTTAAGACAAAAAGCAATAACATTGTCAGAGCAGGAGGAATGCAGCGAACAACCAGAGGGGAGAATAAACTAGTTCAAAAGGTTACACACTGAATCTTTGTAGGCGTGTCAGGTTTCTGACCTGCAGGTGTCCGAGGCTGTAAAAAAGCACCTCTTGTCCTTAATCAAACATAAAAGGGAAATGCCCTGCAGGCTTCGGTTGTGGAGGAGGTAAATGTGATGCAGCAAGTGTTTGAAACTGGTGGGAGCTATCACCGCTGTTAAAAATCATACTTTATCATCATTACACGATTATATTTTTGTCAAAGTCTTTGTCAACCTTGGCGTACAAGTTGATTAACTTGAAAGTTAAGGAGAGGAGGAAGGAGTAGCCATCCAGTTACTGGCTGCTACATCAAGCATCTAAAGATAATGCACAATTTGCCCAATCAGAAACAAATATTCTCTGTGCTGGATACATGTGAGGATATAAAGTATTTTCAATGTAGTGTTAATTCTATTTTAATATATGCAATGCAGCACATTGCCACTCAGTGAATAACATCATCAATTTGCCTGCAATACTAATGTACAGTAATATAGTATTTTGGTAAAGTCTGATATTAGGTGTAGAAATACAATTGTCCCATAAAACCACAACATGGTGTCTCTAGTTTTCATGGCTTTTGCTAGTGAGCCTTAGAGGCGCTGGTTTGTGTATTTTTCTTACCTTTGGGCTAGCTGTTTCCTGCTGTGTCCATTGGTTATGCTCAAATAATCTCCTGGCTTCATATTTAACGCACATGAGTATTGATGCTCTAATCTAAAATAATCACAATATACACTTAAAACAGGCAGGCATGCTATATTTGTATTATATTTGAATACAGATTATTTCCTCTCTTTCCGCCCTTTGTCTGTTCCCCATTTTATATCTGTGACACACAAGCAAACAGAGTTGTCTCAATGGGGAGTGAACCCAGAAACAAAAACAGTTCAATATAGGGCAATAAAGCCCTACAATAAATACCCGCTTTGAGAAAGTTACCAAGTGTAATAACTTATTGTGTCAGGGATGTGTTGTTTCAGCCCTATACCAGTTTTTGGGTCCATAGATTGCTTAGTTGTCATACTAGATTGTATTATATTGTACAGTGTTTTTTATTGTGTTGCAATTGTGAAGATGTCCACACAGCTGAACATTCACAGAGCAATCATTCATTGATCTTGTGTGTGCTGATCAAACACCTCTGTGTGTAGCCATTTGAATTATTGGATACTTGACTACTGATCATGGATTGATTTCTGTTGTCATGTATTCAGAAGTGTTTTGGCTGGCGTCCAGCTGTGTCAGTGGTTTAAAAAGATGACAGTTCCCAATTGCAGGAGGGATACAGAGAGCCATTAGCCATCTGGTTGGTGTTCAGCGGCCTCAGAAAGCATAGATCTCCCTGTACTGCAGAGGCATGTGTCTCTCATGAATCCTCCTTTTCTCTTTTTTTCACTTAAACTCCTCACGCGACAATGGATTCCCAACCAAACAAACTGTTCACTCACTACTTTCAACCTAAACTGCTCCCTGATGCTCCAGTCAAATTACTTCTCATGGGACACAAACCAGGAGGAGCCTGTCAGCGTGAGTGACAATTTGAGTTTGAAGAAACAGTTTAAGGCATGCATTTTATGTTACATGTAGAAAAGGGGATTCAACTTTTGTTGTATTCTTATATCAGTGCTGTTTTGTGCTGGCAGAGTTCAGTCAAAAGCTGGATATGACAGCGAATATGGGCAAAGGCGACACAGCGGAGAGTGTAATGAGTGCACACAGGGTGAGGGATCAGAGACACAGTATGACGTATTAATCTCCTTTTCCCCAGGGAACCCGACACCACCAGAACACAACAGGTACGAGAGGAAATTCAGTTTGCACCTGTCAGCACAGGGTTTGGTGCCCGAGCTCTGATTACAGACCTCTCTCATTCTCTGTCTACCTTTATTTTCATACAGTGTACAAGCAAAGACCTTAATATATGTACAGAGTCCAACTGTTCTTGTAGCAGCACCACTCTGTTTTAGTATTTGGCCTTTTCATCAAAGGAATAGTTGTGAACTTGTGGGTTAGTTTATTTCACATAATGCTCGAGAAACATGGAGAAATTACAAGACTTAAAATAAGCCCAAGTTTCTGTTCATGAATTAATAAAATGTGCAAGATACATTGGGCATCTTTAGGCCCCGTCTACACATTAGCTCATATTAGCATGAAGAGTAGAGACAGAGGGAACAGCTAGCCTGCTATCTGCCCACTGGCACTTCATCAGTTAACAAGTTGCATCTCATATTATGCGTATCTTCAGATTGTTACTTTTAATTTGTGTTTCTTCTAAAACATGTTTACAAGTTTTAAAAAAGCCACATTATTTTTATCATACTGTTTATCTGAATACACCTATATTCTCCCTCTGTCTGAAACACTTAAGCCCTCGTCCTGAAAAAGCCCAGTCTTTTCTGATTGGTCAGTTTGCATCTCTGTACCGGTATTGCAGCACTGTAGCTGCACTATTCTACCTAAGTATAGTTGTGACATCACAACCGTACAGAAGTCCTGATGGCTCATTTAAAGACACAGTTACTGAATATGGGCTGTATTTATATAGCACCTGGACCTGCTTTAAAATAAATTTAAGAAAAGGAAATCTCACTTTTTACAACATGAGTCCTTGAACTCTCATATTTAGCATGCATAAGTAGTAATACATGTATTTTTCAACAAAAATAGCAGCTCCTATGAAGTATCGTTAACTGGTGTATGAACAGTTAGTTAATGATTATTAACACGGTATCACATATTGAAATGACGTATGATGATGCACCTCGACTTGCTTTATAATTAAAAAAAAACATCTGCTTTTACAATAAGGGACCTTTAATTTCCTTGCTTCCAGCCTTTACGCCAAGAGATTCTAATCAGCTTCTTTTCTGCTCTCGGAAAGAAAGCGGACAGAATGTAAAACTACTGTTTTAACGCACGGACATGAGACTGTTATTCATGGGCTACGCTCGCTTTTGTAATAAAAAATAAAAACAAAAAAAATAAGTAAATAAGCGAATTTCCTATAGAAGAAGGAAGAAAACCTTTCCAATATGTTTTCTCATGTATTTGATTGTTGACATGCATTAACAACACACTAAAACGAAAGAAATAAAGACCCGTAGCTGATATTTCTTTCAGTTCTTGTCTGAAACTACATTTGCTTGCCATCAGCATATTGAATGTTGTCATCGTAAAATGTGCACGGGGGCTTCTTGCTTGTGATCTGGGAATGTTGTTCTTATAACAGGCCTTTCTTCATGTGGCTCTCTGCCATCTTTCCTTCATTACACCACAGGCCTAAAAACCCTCAAACCAACGTGACCGCAACTCAAGCATGTGGGTCCCCTCTGTTCAGTACGCTGCCTCATCCAAATAGGTCCGGCAAGGCGCTGTGTGGTGTGATGTCATGGGGCAATTTTCATTACTAAAGCTGCTTGTGAACATGTGAAATCCATGCGAGTTCAGACAGTGATGAGCAATTAACAATTCTGAATGAAGACTGTCCCCCTGAGTGTGTATGTTATGTTACTAATTAAGAGGACCTCATTTCATAACATTCACTGATCAGATAATCTGATGCAACACACTCGTGAAAATATGACAGTAACATAAAGTTCCCGTCTTCTTCTTCAACTGTGTCCACAGTGATATCACCGTGGTGGACCGGGCCCGCAGAGATGAGATGTTATACACTGTTAAAGACCTATCATTATGGGCTGTAGAGCTGTCCACTACAAAATCAAAACCACATTCAATGAATTTGTAAATCCACATACAACTCTCATAGCACAGCTAATAATCTTGATTTTTTTTTTGGTTTACACATTGACTGGTTTTCAGCACTGAAATCCAGCTGTCTTGGTATACAGTGCACCATAAGTGTTAGACCACATTCAAAAACAACGACACAGTTTGAGTCTGTCAGAGCAGCTCCAGCTCAACAAAAGCTCCCGTGTTATACAAGGAACAGCTCAACAAAGCTGAGCGTGAGATCCAGCCACTTTAAGTAGTTTCCATGCATAGAGGAAGAAAGTGAGACGGATTTTCAAAGTAAAGCATATCTTACTCTTTCCTTAATGATGCTTAAATTCCACTGAGGCCCTGCCAGTGGTGCAGAGTGAATCCAAGAGAAAATAAAGAGCTTCAATATATTTGGAGCCATTCCTCCATTAGATGAGATTTGACCTCATGATGTCTGCATATCATATCATCTAAGAGACAAAATGCATCGAGAGCCCTCTAATTTGTGCAAGCAATCTCACTCTGAATCGCAAAAATTGTACAGCCTCTAAGAAAGTAGGAGGAATCACGCGCAGAGATACATTTCCTCTGTTGCACACTGTGAACAGGAGATTGAAATTACATATAAAGAAGGTAGTGGAGCCTGACCAACGTCAGGGCAATGACTTGTTTCATTAATCAACGCTTTGCTGACAGTTTGCAGGAGTTCACTACTTTCTCTCAGAGGAGTGAAAGGAGTGAAGGCTAAGTAAACACAAGGTGACAGTCTTCTCATTCATCTCACAATATATCAAAACAGCTTATTCAAGGAGAGGTGAAAAGAACTGTCTAATTTAACAACAGTAATGTAAACATATGCAAAAACACATAGCAAATTAATAAACAATAAAATATTAACTTGCGCATTCAAACAAATGCCAAGGCTGAGATATAATGGGGGATTTCCTCATCAAAAAGGTGCAATTCATTAAACTTTCAACTTCATACAGTAGAAAAAACAGTCAACAAAACGCAGACACATCCCTGACAGTATGAGGACATTCAAAACACATGATTAACTCTCAGTTGTAACTGTGACATGAGATACAGTCTCTAAATACTAATGTTTAAACATTAAAAACAGAGCTATGGCTGAGACGATTTGGACAAAGCCAATGAATGAGTACGTAGTTCTGCGGACAGTCAGTGCGGCCTAGGATACATTAGCATACACGCTGTTAAATGAATGTGGCTGACATGCAGTGCAGACCACCTCTGATTTTACTGATCCACGTGAAACTAATTGGTTAGGAAAAGATTTTGCTTTGGGTTAAAACAAACTTAAGTTATAACTTAACTTGGATGCATCCTTCCACCCCGACCTCCTCCCAACACAGACTTCCTCAGTTTTTACATTATTTCAGCTCACAGCTGATACCGCGGTACAGCAGTTGCTCTGAGCGTTTAATACATGAATGAAGGCCTATAATAAGATCTTGATACACCGCCGTGCTGCCTTGCCTCCAGTTATGCCTAATGGCAACTCACAGTATTGCAGTGGAAAATTCTGCTGCAGAATCCAAGGAAGTTTTATGTTTGTAAAACTTTCCCCGATCCGAGAAAAACATTTTTAAAAATCATTGATGTCATCCCAATGATGTCTAGGGGCTGAGCGGGAACTCCCATATTCAGTGGGCCATATACCCCAGAAGTATAAACCTGAAAACTAGATACTTTTCGGGTGCATTACAAACGTATTGTCCAGTATTTAATTCTTATATAATACATCCATGGTCTTATATTGCTGAAGATAGTTTTACAATGTAAATTAGTTGAAAGCCCGGGGCACCTCATACAGACACTAAAGGGTGCATCGGTATCAGACACTGAGAGCCGTGACGAAGCATCGGTATTTGGCAAGCAGGGAATGAAAACCGCCTTGATATCTTTTAATGACACTGCACTTAAATTTCTTCAAAAAAATAATTTCAAACCATCAGCAACTCTATTTGAGGACTTATCATGATGCTAATCACATCCAACTTACTTGAGCTGATATTCAAATGTCAACATTTCTTCAAAGTAACAAAAAGACAATCTTGAAAATGTGATTTTGTCAGCTGAAGGTAACTGAATGATTTATCTATCCCAAGCCCCTGAGCGGATCAAAATCAACCCTGCTATGTTCTCATTTTTCTCCCACTGACAATCAGACCTTGAGAGGCGTGCCACGTGTGATAAGTTAGACATGATTTATTTGCTTGCGTCTGCATCACAAAGTAGGGACATTTCAAATCTCCGCAGACAAATTTCACATCTCATGGTTCCCCAACTTTGATTATACATAAAGTGACCCTCCCTGTCAAACATCAATCTCCTTCACAATGTCTGCCCTAAATAAAAATCTGGGTACAAGCAATTCTTGTATGCCTTAAATGAAAAATCCAATATGCCTTTTGATGGAAATAAATTGGATGGGGCAGGTCAGCTCTCATCCTGCCAAAATTAATATGCAAATAACTTACATTTGTATTGAATCTCAAGTAGTAATCCTTGTCCGTGGAGAAAATCAAATCCCACCGCATTTTAAAACACCCTGCCTATCTCCTTGGTTGCTCTATATACTATGATATTAGAACAGCAGTGAGAATGTGTTTCTTGAGGATAACTGTGCTATCACCCATATCAGTCATTGTGAGGCAGGGGATTAGCTAGCATCGGTGCAGCAGACGTGACAGACAGGGAGGCAACCCCACATCCAACAGAGGAGAGATGACGTGTACTTAAAGGATTCAAATATATAGTGTCTTGCAAGTAAATATACTGTGTCACTCTTTTTATTTCTCCTCAACCTGTTAAACTTTTTAAAGTGACACAAGGAATGCAGTCCTCCTCTTATCAGACTCAATCTGACCTCATCATTTCATCCATTAAAGCTGAAATCAGTATGAAAATCAATGCTCTAGATTTATATTGTCTGCTCTGCACAAGAGCGACAGTGAGGAAGACCAGAGTGCACTGCCTCTGATGCTCTGGATGAAATGTTGAGTCTTTGTCTGTATGGATTTAGTCATTTCCTGAGGCTCCCTCTGTTACCCAACACCCCCCTCCGCTGCAGCAGCTGAAACTGTGATGTCTATGTGATAATCTTTTTGCCCCACAGGGGGTTACGCTTAGACCAACATCACTCGCCTGCCCCGAGGAGCCATCTCTCTGTCTCTGTTGTTGTTATCAAAAAGCCAGAAGTGGTGGGAGAGGGCAAAGGGCAGGGTCTCTAGCTCCACGCCCCTCCAACCCATTTTGTACAGAGGAATGTGCCTTGAAACATCCCTGGCAGAGAGCTGCAGTCAGAGGGCATCATCATTCAGGATAAAGGAGGCATGACAACACTAGAGCTTAAAGAAAAGTAGGAAAAGTTTTGGGAAGGCCATTAAGTTTATCTAATTTCTGTTAGGTCATGATCTAAGGCCTTCCATATATGATCAGAGGGGGCTGCGCTCAGTGAGGTACTGCCAAAAGCACAGTGTGGTGTACGTTAATGAACATCCTATATCAAGGTGGGAATGAGGTTACCTTCAGGTGTAACATCGCCGGCAGCTATCAAACAAAGTTAAATCTTAAATTGTTTGAAGTTTGAGCACAACTCAACCTCTTATCCAACGTTGCATTCTTACATGTTGTCTTCTCTGAAGGAGGATAAATACCTTCCTTTGTACATTATTGAATTGAAATACATAATTCACAACTTCCAGGCTCTTTCCTGCTACCTGGGGCTTGTTTGTGATGTAAACTGTTCAACTCTGAACGCTACACGTTCCCATCGCCCCAACTAGCACAGTTCATACTGGTCATTAAGGAAGAAGTACTCTGATCATTTACTGAAGTAAAAGTAGCAATACCACAATCTAAAAATCCTGCACTCAAAATGTAACTTAAGGTAGAGATTTATCAGCAGTAAAATGTACTTAAACAATTGAAAGTAAAAGCAGTCATTAGGCAGAATACCTTTTCAGATGGTTATATTATCTATAACAATCAACAAAAATATCAATAATCATACAATAACACATCAGATTATTGTTAGTGATGTATATGTAAGTAGCATTTTTATGTTGACGTTTTAACTACATTATATAGTGTTGGGATCTCTAAGTGCATTCAATTTAATTAGATGATTATATATTTTTTATAAAGAATGCTCATCTGTAACGTTATTGTAACTAAAGCTGCCAAATGAATGTAGCAGAAATTATTAATAAATAATAAAATATTTTCCTCTGAGTAAATGCACTTTTGCACCACTGGCCCTATGATGATGTCATGTCATTACAAAGTTAAGAATCATATCTTGATATTCCCAGCTGTATTCTTTTGAATAACCCTCCTGTCCCACATCAGCGGTTCAGTGCTGCATCTCCTGCCTCCCTCTCTGAGCTGCTGTCATCCATCTTTACAAGTGCTGGACTTTACAGTTACTGTGACAGCTTAGCCTACTTGGTTGGAGCCACTGACAGCCAAGCAAATAGAGCAAATTAGATGGATGCATCTTGCCTCGCTAGCAAATGGCAACCCTTATAGTTAACTTCATCCATCTCATCGGACACACACTCACACAGAGCCTGCAATCTCTTGTTTTCAAGCTTTTCTAAGACCCAATATTTTCTTCTTGTTTTCATGTCCTGAATTCTATCTGCTTCTTTTTTCCCTCTTTCATTAACTCTATCCATTTGATTACACACAGCACACCACACATATTCAAACACAAAATACACTGCGGGTGTCTGTGGGAGTGCAACAGAGGTTGAATTTAACATTTCATTCAGTGTGTTCTGCAGGTGCGCAAAAGGTTACGATAGTAGAAATCGGTTTGCAATCAGTCATCATCGCTCGAAAACGATCAATAATGATCTGTCGTGGTTGAAGAATGAGGCTGAATTTGACATTTTCAGAGATGGGACTTTGTGTCAGTGCGCTTCATTTAACCACTCTCTGTTGCTTTTCAGTATGGAAAGCTAATAATTATTTTGGGACACTGGGAAAAGAGGATATAACCAGTAGTGCAGCTGGTGTATGGCTCTCCTTCCACCAAATAAATAAAGGTCTCATCCTTTCAATCAGATTTATATTAACCACACAGCATTGGTCTCTTACAGTACATCATACATCTAATCATCCATCAGGGTTGATCATTTGATCATTCGATTAACAGTTTTAATCTAGACTCAGCATCATTCCCAGGAGTAAACAGGTACCAAACCACAAAAACAAACAAGGGGATAGTTTCTTGGTCTTCTTATGCGGTACAAAGGTATAATTTATTTTCTTGGGAGACACTTAACAGCAGTGCCTCACAAATTCAATTCAATTGAATGAACAATATTCATGCAATGCACAGAATTCATGAGAATTCCTCCCTTCATGTATTTTTCAGTGGGTTTGGAGATTATCTGAAAGTGAACAGCCCTTCCTCCCAGCATCCTGTAACTCATCCTCCCAGTGCTCTTTTTGTCCTTTACAAAAAGAGACTTATAGCCATGACTGAGACTTTGTGGATCAGAGCTGATGCAACATCATGCCAGGTATAAAACTGGATGACACACACCTGTCTCACCTGCAGTGTGTCACCCACTCAACTCCTCTCCGTCCTATGAGTCAGAGGGAGAGCACTGAACTTCTGTCTGTTCAAAGAGAGACAGTGACTGAACTGAAATAAATAATAGTCAGAGCACATTGACATGGCTGAGTCATTGATAGTGGCCTTTGATCACTATTGTACCATGGCAGTTGTGTGGGTGTTTCCCAGAATTTAGCCTCGGTTACAAAAAAAAATACCAAGTGGTGAATTCAGTTTATACAAACACAGCTTTTCACTTTTAATGTCTTTCATTAAAATGCACAATGTGTGTATCCAATGATCTCAGAACATGCTGAATGTGTTTCTGAAGCCTTTTTTAATGCATTCACTTTTAGCTAAGTTAGAGACATGCTCTAGAGATGGCGATCAGTCAGTCGGGTCGGTCAACCACGTTGGTCCAGTTTTGTACGGACATTCATTGTCCCCAGATGATGAATCCCACGGTTGATATTTTTGGTTCAGAGTGAAATATCTTGACAATTGTTTGATGTATTGTCATGAAACTTGCAACAGATATTCAAAGGGACATTCTAGCAACACCAGCAGGCCAAAGGTGCCACTTACTCAAATATTGACCTGTGTCAAATATTTCAGCTTATGACTAAATATTTGCTATATATCATCCACAGCCGTACTTCGTGTTTAGTGCTAATTAGCTAAAGTTTGCATACTAACATGTCATGTTGAACACAGTAGAAAGATTTCTATGATGACCAGTCCTCATTTTGGAGGTATTCATACTATAGGTATACTAACTCTAGCTTAACGTTAGCCCTGGTGACTGCATGCAGCAGCACTTCAAAGGTCCTGACATCACAGTATACCTACAGGGTTTGGCACAACCCTAATTCTGAACTAAACCAGGAGATTCCTGAACATTACCAGTGGCTAACAATAGCAGGTCACCTAAGAGGACAAATTGTCCTATATTGAATTATTATATAGTAAAGAATAGGGATAGTCTACAAATAAACTTGAACTGCAACTATTATGTCACTCTGTCTTTCACTAAATCCCATTGTCTTGTTTTAAAAGTTTAAAGAATTACACACGGGGCAAAGCGAGTTAAGCAACGCATATGTGCTAAATGAAGGTGTTTTTCCCACAGCTTGGTTTGAAGAGTGATGAATACAATATGGAGTACTTTAAATGACATTACTGCAAGAAAATCTTCATCTTTAGGGTTTAAGGTACAATATCCTGCTATAGCTGCCATAACAAAATATACATTGTACAAAATGTCTAAATATACAAAATGTCAGGGTTTTTCAGGGCAGAAGTTACAGTCAGTGCTTGCATTTGTCTTTTCACAGTGTGGTTGTTATTCTGCCAGTCTCTGGTCCACTATAAGAATGAAATGAGAGTAAAGCAGGAACCAGCATATGTTAGTAATAAAACATGTCATGAACAAAATAGACATATACCTTCTCCTGTGGTAATCTGTACCATGTGCTGCTATAGTTTGGCTGGGGGTTGAGCAAACTCACTTAGTTTGGAGTGAAAGATTGAGAAGACGTCCAATAGCTGAACAGCAGTTTAAGTACAGAGTTTGAGTAAAAGCTGTTTGACTTGATATGTGCACCTAATGTAAAAAATGTGATTAATACTCAAGCACTGTCTTGTAGTCTAGTCTGTCATTGACTTTCTATCACACCACCCAAACATTGTCCAACACCACTCCATAGTGCAAACTACAATTACAGATTATAGTTCGATCTGGACCAGATCTGTCATGGTTAAGACGCATGTGAATGTCTGCAGAGCGAGCTCGGTTGAGGCGCCGTGGCAGGGACCTTCCATGTCTGGATTGACAGAGCTATTAGAGCGCTGCCAGACACGTAGGACGGGACAAGGTTACCTCAAGTCGGCACTTACTCTCCATCAAGGCCTTGGCAGAATGTGGACTCATTTTACCCACACTAAATAAGAAAGCTGAACTGAAACAGAAAGGAGAAAAGAGCAGTAGAAATGATACAGAAACAAAAAGAAAGCAAGGGAGTGAAGAGGGTGAGGAGAGATAAATAGAAGACAGTAGTTTATTCACATCTTATTTAAATCATCTGGCTTTATTCTTCAAGTCATAAGCTCTGATTGAGGCAATTGTACACCGGAAAAGAGAAAGGAATGGGCTGTTCACTTTTCTCAAACATGCTTACAGTATATACGCAATAACACACACAGTCCGAAGGTCAGTGCTCTGAGCTCTCTTGGGAGGTAATGGGATACTGGTCCGTTGGAGCAGAATCAGTGGTGCATCAGCAGGTTCAACGCCTCTTAGAATGCTACTAAGCCCCAGTATGTGCACTTTTTCATGTTGTTTCATTGTTCACAAGCAAGAAAACATACTTCAAAGACAACAATTAAAATGACAAATTCACCTAAACACAGCAAATCTTTCTAATATACTGTAAATTTTACATTTGTTGTCCAGAAACAAATGTAATTGGTGATTGGGGAGTATGTTATAGTGTGTGTGTGTGTTGTGTGTGTGTGTGTGTGTGTGTGTGTGTGTGTGTGTGTGTGTGTGTGTGTGTGTGTGTGTGTGTGTGTGTGTGTGTGTGTGTGTGTGGATGTGTGTGTGTGTGTGTGCGCGTGTGTGTGTGTGTGTGTGTGTGTGTGTGTGTGTGTGTGTGTGTGTGTGTGTGTGTGTGTGTGTGTGTGTGTGTGTGTGTGTGTGTGTGTGTGGATGTGTGTGTGTGTGTGTGTGTGTGTGTGTGTGTCTAATCATGACAAAACGTGGTCCTGGAATAGCGAGAACTACTACAGATATAATTCTGTCTGTCAATCTGCAGACAGAGTTTGTCATCTTGATCGCTGTGCAAGATACAGTCACGAAATGTTACAGGTATGTGGTTGAAATAAAAATGAGTTTGAAGATTGTTGTGGTCCGAGCAAGGGCACCGGAACCCACACACCTAAGTCCTACTGAAAACTAGCAATATTTATAGCTTAGAATTTGCCTATTTGAGCCCTCAATACTGATACTGACCTCAGTATTTCCAAGCCTAACCCTAACCAAGCTCTGCTCTACTCATTTCTTTACCCATATTCACCTCAACAGACCAGAATGCATCTTACCCAAGAAATCAGTTCTGAGGAAGGGGTACAACTCATGAATCTTTCTCAGCTAGAAAAACTTGCTCTCTTGGTGTCATTATTACCTTCACGACTGAATGACTAAAACAAGTTCAGCGCATCGAAGGGGCTGCTGAAAAGGCAAACAGGGAAATGTGGAGAAACAGTTATTGATCAACATATCCTGTGGATGAGGCACACTCAGGGGAAGAGGATATTCAGGTGTAATAATGTCTTGCGGTTAAAAACAACTTTTGCATATTTTAGGGGTGACTCTAAGGCTGAGCAGCTTGTAAAAGACACGACAACAACAGACGGCAGCAATGATCAGAGCAAACCAGTGTATATATACTGTACATACATCCAAGGTTAATTACGTCCTCCAATGAAAATATATATTTCATACCTTGGGAATGCTTGCATGTCCGAAACAAAGTGTTTACTTCTGTCACATGAAGTATTTTCTCTGTGTTTATACAGCTGATGGCTCTGTATTTGTCATGTGAATCGAAAAGATGTATAAAGTGGTTTGTGTAAAAGCTCAGCTCTCCACGATCACCTCAGAAATGCCAAATATGTTCTATATGACTGCCACGGCTTACTGTACTATAGCCGTGGATTAGCTTGACTGCAGGAGAGTTGAACATTTGCAGCTCAGAGGATATATAGGAGCAGCTTTTCTTCACCTTGACTAATCTTCTGTCAAAGGTTTAGGTAAGCCAAGGACTCAGAGGACAAAATATGTGTGGTGACCTTTAAAGGGATAGTTTGACATCTCAGGGAAATGCGCATTCTCTCTCTTGTCGAGAGGACAATTCCACTCTGATTCCTGTCTGTTAAATATAAGGTCACGATACCCAAGTACCCAGAAAGTCACTGCGCCTCACCAAAAAATAGTCCCGCACATAACCTCTCTGTAAAACCACTAATGACATTTTGTTTTTTGCACAGATTTAAAAATGAGAGATAACTAATAAATTACTAAGAAGGACTGGGTGATAATTCAATATGATACTTTATTGTCTTTTAATGAAATCGATATTGGGAAAAAAATCATATTGAAATTTTGTGATACACAATTAAGTTGTCTAAAGTCCAGTCTGGACTACACACTGGTCTGGTGTAATCTCTGGTTGTGATATATTGAGATATACTGTAGTCCTTCTTTAGAAGATGATGATAGAAGAAGGGGGCTATATATCATCAGAAAAATGTAAAATGTCATCATATATATTGTTAAGACGCTGTGTAAAATGTAAATAAAAACTGAATGAAATGATTAGGAAAAACATTGAAAACTCATTTTTAATTGGGAATAGCACAAGGACAACATATCAAATACTGAGAAAGTGAGAGATTTCATTGTTTTTTGAAAATGTTATGGCCATTTTGAATTGGATACCAGCCACACATTTCAAAAATGTCAGGACAGTTGCAACAAAAGACTAGAAAAGTTGTGAAATGCTGAATAAAAACACCCGATGGAATATCTCACAATTTATGAGATTAACTGGCAACAGCTTTGCAACATGATTAGGTATAAAAAGAGCTTCTGTCATTCTGAAGTAAAGATGGGGAGGGGTTCACCACTCTGTGAAAGACTGCACTGAGTAGTGCAACAATTTAAGAACAATGTTTCTCAATGGAAATTTGCAAAGCGTTTGGGGATGTCATTGTCTAGCGCAGGGGTCTGCAACCCACGGCCCTTGGACCGTATGCAGCTCTTCAGCCCTATTTAAGTGGCTTCCTGTAGCTTTGCCAAAAAATCATATAAACAACGTGTCTTTTGGACAGTGGACAAGGGAGCAGCTGTTATCTTGGAGTTCAAGGTGATTTTAAAAAAAATATTACGTGAAACTAAAATATGCATCACTTCCTAGGTCTACAGCCCAGCACCTTTCCCTGCGGGTGGCTAATCTTGAGTTGGTGACCCGCACTGGTATGCTAGCCGCGGATAAATCCCCCCCAAAAAATGATCAGAGGAATTATAGTGTTGCGAGACATATTTATTTGCTTTAACATGATGATTGCTTACCTGTATGCTTGATATGTGGTGAGAAATTAGCAAACAAAAACATTTTTAATGATAGGTAATAATAGGAATAAAAAGTCCACAGTAACAATATATAAACCTTTATAAGCTGTGACATCAAATATGTTTTGCGGCTCCAGACAAATTTTGTTTGGTGAAAGAGGGGGCAAAATGGCTCTTTTGATTGAAAAGGTTGCAGACCCCTGGTCTAGCGGTTTCCCCCTGGTTTCCCCCCTGGCTGTAGCTTCATTGATCATAAAGACATTGGAATGACATCAATCTATTCATCTAACTCTCTGTAAAAATGCATATTACCCAAAATGTCAAACTATTCCTTTAACTGAATCCATTTAATATTATTTTTAGTTCTGTCAATCAGTGATCCACATTGTGTGAGATTCTGAAGCAGAAACAAGTTAAAAAAAAGATGGAAAGGGAGCGTCTCCATCCACCTCAAACAACTCATCTGAGCTCTTCTTTAATGCATCTCGATTGGTGCTCCAGGCGGATAAATGCTCCTCTTCCAGCCAGGTCACCAGAAAAAATATTGCATGTTTCTGCAAAGCACAGAAACATTGAGCAAATATAGCCCCCTTTTACGTCTGTATGAGACATACTGGATTTGACTCCAATGCAACACCATCCTCATCAATATTACACTTTCAGAGCAAGTGCTCCGGAGGTCAGGTAATGTACGTGGTTTAACAAGCCTCACACTCCTCTTAGGGAGGAGGTCGGGTGGAGTTGGGTCAAACACACACCAGACTTTCATCCAAGAAACCACAGTCCGTGTCCAGTCTCGTGTGAAAGTGAAACTTAATTACATATCAGGCATGCTTACTTTACCCCAAACAATCTTTTCCTCAACTTAATTATGTAGTTGTGTTGCCTCAACCTAAACAGAGCTTTGTTTGAATTCAGGGTAACCACGTTTCAAACTACGAGGTGAAGCGACAAAAAGTATCGGTATGTGACGAGTAGGGAATGACAACGGATTGCAGCAGTTCAGATACGTTGAGATTCAACGTATCTGTGGTTTGCACAAATTTTCCTTTTATTCTGGTGACTGGGTTGCCTCTTCCCACTGATTCCCTGACTGACTGACTCTGTGTGGTGCTGGACTGCTGGTTGATTTGGGGAAATGATGTCCTGATATGACAGTAATATCAGATGATGATCACCACTGTCACTGCTGATGGTTTCCTCACAAGTAATGAACTTACATTATCAGTGACGTTGCTGCCGGCATGTCCTTCTTTTTATCTTTCTGTTACTATGATTAAACAACAACAGGTGAGAGGATGTAACTGGATTAGCATAATGCTGCTTATGACTGGTGCTTGCCACGGTATGAAACGGCACGATGCATCTGCTGAAAACCTGTTGTTCACAGTTATCCCATGGAAGTTAAGTGTCGTGCTGTATTTGTGTGTAAATATCTTGGAATTTGGTTCACAGTTTTCCAGCCGTGAATCCAGAAGTATCTTGACACGTCCTGGCATGAAGCTTTCTCTTTCAGACATATCAGTTTCCTAACGGTGACAAGACAATTTCTCTGAACTTGACTCACAACAAAGAGGGAACACAAGTTTAAAGCTTGTTTGCCTGGATCGTCTTCATAATTTCCAGCCAGACTGGCTGTTATTTAAATGGGATCACAACAATAGGAATACAGAAATGCAAAAAAACAACGCAGCAGATACGGATGCTTCACCTAACTAATCCACTTGCTGGTACTTGTTTTCCCAGAGAGTCCTATCCCTGCTATAATAAGAAGGAGACATTGCTTGCCTTGGTCTCATCTGTCACCCACAGCTTCTCTTATGGATTTTCCTGGTTTGATCCTTGCCATCTGTGCCTCTTTCTCTCCCTCTGCTTTTCTTCCAAAGTCGACATCATGAACAATTCATTCTTTGCCACAGCTTCAATGGATTTGACTCCATAGTGCAAAGAAATTGTTAATTATTGTTGTATAACATCGGTATATTTCTCATTGTGCCAAGCTAAGAGCTAATACAGAATCTGCCTCCACAGTTGAAAAACTTACTTAAAGATCAGTCATCCCAAAAGATTTAGGCCAGAGGGAAACAATCATCTCCCAAAGACAGAAATAAAACAGCTGAAGCTCCCTTTCCCTCGTTAATGTCACCCAGAGATAAAAAATACTGATTTTTGTTTTCACCAGCAGTTAATGGGAATCTAAAGAGTGATTTTAAAGTGCACTTTCTGGGTTGACATTGTCATGGCTATAATGGAGCAAACCTCATTTCGTTACAAAAGGTCAAGCATGAGCGTTAGACCAATCTACAAAATTAATCCTCGCTGCAGCAGCTCCAGCAGTGGTTGTCTCAAATGACATCACAGAACGGTGCTGAGGTTTTTAACCTTGAAGAAATATCCACAAATATTGATTACACTGGCACAGAACGCAACATTGTGTTAAAACCATGCCAGTCAATTTCACCTAGTCTGCTTAGATAACCTGGAAAGGATCCTGAATGTTAGGATAGTAATTATTTCTCCATGTGTTTATTGTGTAAACAGTGCCTGAAGTCACATTCTATATAGTGGCTGATTTATACTGAGCCAGTCCACCAGATGCATGTGTCAACACATACAGCAAATTAGTGACATTATGCAAATTTAACTTTTAATTCATCCGCAGAGGTGCACGAGGGAAAAATATATTTACAGAAGAGAAAGAAAAGACCCAATCTATCACAGACGCAGCCTGATAGGTGCAGAACTAACTGTATTCTATTGCCTGTCTCTTCTTAATCAACTGAAGTAAGCTTGGCTGGAGTTCAGCCTCACTGTACCACACTCCATGTCACATCAGCATTCCTTATTCCCCTCCCAAACTTGCGATTAATACCAGATCTGCTCCAGGGCCATGTGTGGCTGTGTGTGTGTGTGTGTGTGTGTGTGTCCCTCTGTGTGTGTGTGTGAATCCATCTGTGTATGTTGATGCCTTATATGCCCAAGTGTATGCTGCTGTGTGAGGGTTTCCCTAGCACAGACATAATGGGGACTAGTCTCCACCGGTACAGAGTGGTACCGCTGCAGACCGCAGTCATTCCTGTCTGCCTGCCTTCCCCACAGCATGTGTGCACCAGGCACCGACCTCACACTGCAACGCCGGATACCGGACAAAAGACCTGTGAATGGAATGAGACCTGCACTCTCTCACCCCTATGAAGTGCTAAACTAAAACAGCACAAAGCTACTCAGCAGAAGAACAGTTATGTGTTGCTGTTCTAGTAGAAAAAACATAATACCCCCAAACAGGTGCTTTGACAACGGTTCTCACATGATTTTTGTGTCTGGGAAGAAAAATGAGGTCTCACTTTTGAATGTTTAGTGCTAAGTGTAGGGTACATATATGGTTTTAAAGGTAACATACTTCCCACTGTGCTGGTTCAATGGTTTCATGGAGAAGTGCAACAGTGCTGTTATTTACTATTTTTGTGAACACCCACGTTTCCTAGATTTGCATGTTCAGCTGTTGATTTTGACTCTGTGTTTTCCAGGCAAGAAAATAAAAAATGAGGAGAGAACAATGCCACAGAGCAACATGCCCACTTGTTCAAACCACCTCAAATTACCCCTCAACAGGGTTATATTTCAGATGCTACTGGCAACAGCTCAACAAAGATGCAAGTTGTGGCTGCATTGAATTTCTACTGTGGCCACCATTGGTGGAGAAATATCCACAGCTCTGGATTGCCTTCTGAATGATTGTTGCAAATGGTAATGCTAAACGGTGGGTCTACAAAGAACCTCTTTCACCTTGTGTTTGAATAAGGAACAGGTGCAAGCATATTTGCCAAAAAAATCAAATGTGTTGTAACACATAAATTACAGCTTTAGCCAATTTTTCCTCATAGGTCCTAAAAACACACCAGGCAAGATTCAATATACAGTAAAGTGCAGAAGATTTTAAAGTAGATAAACACAAAAAGCCAATTAATATGTTTTTTTTAAAACTTGAATGGTGAAATTATTTACTTGGCTGATTAGAGGCAGCTGTAAACACATCATTAGCATAGCGTTTTATAAAGTTGTTACAGCAAACATGCTAGCAAACACCAAATCTCACCCAAATTTATTTGAAATAGCAATACTGGCAACCCGACATATATAATTACAATATTCACTCTCCTTTAGCTCTGATTTGGCCTGCACCAATCTCCTTAGCTGCTAAATGCTATACTACTGTCGATTGATAACTAGCTTTTAAATGAAAATGTTGCCTGTCGCTGGAATCAGCACTGATGAGAACAAGATTGAAACACAAAAAGGGGAGGACTGTTTAAACTAAAACAATGAGCTAAAGCTATACATTTTAAATAATTGGCTCTTAAGCTGTTAACTGCTCCATTGACTACCGTAATTTCCGGACTATAAGCCGCTACTTTTTTCCCTCGTTCTGGTCCCTGCGGCGTATTCAACGGTGCGGCTTTTCTACGGCTTACGGTAACCAGGGGCGCGCACTACCGAGGATGCGCGAGACCGAGGCAGACATCTGGCGCCAGGTAACGAGAGCAAAACAAAGAGTAGGAGAGCGGCAGCGACAGTTTGCGTGAAGGAAGTGTTCATGCAAACACCCTCAACATGGAAAACAAACAGAGAAGTGCATATGATGCTGCTTTTAAGTTAAAGGCAATCGATCTGGCTGTCAAAGAAGGAAATAGAGCTGCTGCACGTACCCTTGACATCAGTGAATGGCTGGTTATTTTGATAACGTAAACGGCTGCGGGACTGCACTTTTACTGCCGTGTTACAGGCGAGCACTTTGTATTACTTTGCACCGTTGTATTATTTGTACTCTGCACGAATGCTGTTCGCCATGTCAAAGATGTGAAAGTTTGATTGAATGATTGAAAGATTTATTGTTAATAAATGGGACGCTTTGCGTTCCCAAACAGTCATCTCTGTCCCGACAACCCCCTCCGTGGTAGCAGGAACCCCTATATACTACGGTAATTACACATCAAAACGCCTGCGGCTCATAGTCGGGTGCGGCTTTTATACGGAGCAATCTGTATTTTACCCTAAATTTAGCTGGTTCGGCTTATAGTCAGGTGCGCTTTATAGTCCGGAAATTACGGTAGTTGCTAACTTGCTTGGTGGGAATGTTGTGTACAGTGGGTATATCAGAGCTTATTGCTTAAAACAGCTGCCAGCTGAAATTAATCAATATCAAAACATTGATTATAGCAGCTTTAAATGTGTCATTTTTACCCACCAGTTTAAGGCTGCCTGCCAGAGAATTTCAGAAATGGTCCGCTGGGTTAAGCCTTAATTTAGTTTGATAACAAATGTTAATGCCATGTCAACTGTAGCTGCACTAGAAATATTTCAACATCAAGTCATGCATGTTTGGCTACCTGTCCATGTGAATAAGAATAAAAACACCACCATGAAATAAAAAATATGCCATGATTTGCAAGATACATTGTTTATAATGACTTTAGGGTGGCATTTTCCTTTAAATCTTCAATCTTTTTTAAACCAAACCAGCTCTGCCCAGACTTGAAAGTCATCTCACACCTGAAGTATGATTAAAAAACTGTCCTCAGGGTGGTACATATCCCTGAGCACTGGATATCTTGTTTCACTAGACATTTTCTGTGACATGCACAGGTCGTTAAGGAAATCAAAGCATCACTGTGTTCCTCGGTCTAGTGTAGCCATGAGAAATATCCCACCATATAAAGCAGTTTCCTGTTCTGACAGGATACCACAGCCGAAGAAGGGAAACCCAACACCCACCTGCAAATAATACTGACTCAGACATGGTGAGAGGAGCCCCTGACATCTTGCTGTATGTGTGCCAGTGAGTATGTGTGTGTTGGGCTTGTGTGTGGGATGCCTGCCGTATGCTCAATGTGCCAATCCAAAGCTGTGAGGTGTAGTAGGTGTATAAGAGACATTATGGCAGGGTACTTATGGATACTGTGCTGACATCAACTTATGAAACAACCAAGATCAAGCCTCTTTTCCCCTTGTTTGTATTAATTGATGAATTACAAAGAAATACATCTGTGCATAGCAATATATAACGTACAGTAGATACAGTACTTGTAACTAAAACTACTGAGCCAGAGCCTGCTGTTGTTGCTTTTTAGCTTTTTTTGACGGTTTAAAGCAAAAGTTGCGACATCTTGGGGAGTAAAAGGTCTATATACATTCCAGCTCTAGAATTCATGATGTGGCAAAAATCTTCCCTCTGAAATCAGTATTGGCCTCAAAAATCCCATATCGATCAGGCATTAATTGCTTTACCCAAGAGAGAAAGCCCAGCCAATTATTCAGCTCATTACTATCTGATAAAATCTAAAACTACTGACTTTGTGGCAGCAGAAAAAAGGGAATCAGCTTCAGTGGAAGAGATTCAATAAAGATATTCATAAAGGCCTCCTGACAAAGTTGGGTCGCTAGCTTTAGCATAATATGAAAAAATCACCTCAACTGCTCCCACTTGGCAGAGAGAGACTGAATAGGTGGAGCGATATAGAGGTTCAATTTGGTGTGCACTGGCTCGGTTAAGGTCACCCCACCCTCAGATTGACTGGCTGTTTGATTTTACTGGGAAGAAAATGAATGATGTGGCTGTGCCTTATCTGTCCCTGCAGAGGGTATCTTGAGGTTTAAGGCCCTGCAGTGTCAAAATAAGAAATGTGATGGAAATCTTCCAGTACTACATACAGATCTTCCCATATTAACTCAACCAGTCATCCTCTGATTCCCCAATAGACGCACATGCTGACTCTCTGTAAACCAATCAGTCTTAAACCTGCAATAACTGACTTTTGGCCTCTTCTGGGGGCTCAGGATGTTAGCACAACACTGACATATAACCGTTTAAGTTGATATAATGCGTTAGCAGCATAATGCATTCCGGCAGATATGGAGCAAGATTAGTATTCATTTTGGGGTCATGTTTCTGACCACCTGGTGAATATACTTCTAATATATATATATATATATATATAATATTCACTCTCCATCAGTCTCCATCAACTTCCTAAAGGAAGTATTTGTCTGATGAAATCTCTTGCAAAATACTTCATTGGATTTGCTAGTCGCTTGCTGGTGAATGTTGCATTCCACATGCTCCATGTTTTCTTGCATCTCATCCTATTCAACGGTCCATTGCACCACTGAACACTCACCACACCTTTTCTACAGCTGGAGCCCCGCTGCATGTCAAGTGGCCTGAGCGTGCAGAGTGGTTGAATATTGACATTCAGTAATGTACAGTAGGTGCTCTTACAGTAAACTCTGGTGCTTCATTGCAGAGTTTACCGGCATTTTTGCACTAATCTATCAAGGTGATATAATGATAGTATAGCCTATGCTGTCGTCTCTACAAATGAACACATTTGCATTAGTCTGATGCTGACTGCAGCTATTATAAGCAAAAAGACATGGAAAGGGTAAACAAGAGGACATGTGTGTTGAAAAAAATGTTTAACTGTACCTTTAAAACAGAGAGGTACAGAGAAATAAAGTGCTGTTCTCATGTTGCCAGGTTTTCTGTTGGTGAATCATCAATTCGGTCACAGAGTCCCTTTAAGTTTCTCTCTCTGTGTGCCTGTCTGTCTCTCTGTCTCTCCCTCACTCTATAACTCAGTTTTATTCACATCACTCTGCATAATGCATGATAGCACATAGGTCCCCCAAGGCCTTCCATTACATAAACCTGTTGCGAGAGGAGCCACAGCAGCACTTTTACAACATCCATCAAAACCAGGGCAAGAATTAGAGTGGTTTGTGATGTATTGCTGTTTAAGCGGCAGCGAAGTCTGAATACAATTACATTTACTTTCAAAGCACACACTGATAATTACTTCTAAACACTTGGAAAAGCCTATGTGAAATCATGTGAATTAGCAAATGTACACGGGGGAAATGAAAGGCCTTCTTCCTCTCTCAGTGAAAATAATCCAACTCACTTCTGTAGGGCATTATTGTAAGAAAACCAACAAGGAGAGCCCCTTTCACTGAAAGCTCTCAAAGTGAGGCATTAAAACCCCAGGGATATCAGGTCCCGGTTCGTCATTTTGTGCATTAACATAACAGCCACATACAGTAAAAGAAGGATATCAGTGAATACAGTGTGCAATGTGACCCTGCACAAGAAGACAGAGGAGGCAAGCCAGCCTTAAGAGGACCACTCTCTCTCATCCTCTACTCAGTCAGTCATCACCTGCCTGCAGCTTCTGCGGCTCACTCTGAGAATAGGAGGCTGCAAATATGCTCTTTCACTGAGTTAAAGTTCACCTTTCTTCTAAAGGCAAGAGATTGAGAGATTGTGGCATAACCAAAGATCTGACAGCAAGTAAATCTGGAGGACGCCTTTATATAAATCAGTCATGTGTGGTGCAGGTGAGACTGACTTAGATCAGTATTACGCCTTGTAACATTAATATATGGATATTTGAAGTCAATCCAATGGAGAAGCATTTAGCTGATCTAAATATCTACCGTCAGATGGGAGGGAAACTCTACAAGTGACAAATTACGCATAGGGACTAAAGGTGTGTGTGTGAGTGGTAAGGAGCTGAAGTGTAGAAGAACCCAGTTGCATTGACTTACAGTATTCACAACTCACCGCTTGCATTTTTCCCACAGATCAGGTGTTGCCAGAGCTGCAGAGACCCCCATATCTCTGCGTCAGTGTTGACGGCCTGCTCCAGGGTCTCCACGGTGAACTTGGGGATCCCGTTATCCCGCTCCAGCAGCGCGCTGCGCAGCACCCGCGCGTACACCTCGCGGAAGAGGCTCTCCATGCACGCAGCCAGGTAGATTGCCGCGTGCTCGTGGATCCTCGCCGCAACCCTGCTGTCAACCATCCACCTGAAGAACTTCCCCACGTTGAAGATGAGTCCGCAGCGCACCGACTTACCGCGGCTGAACTTGTCCTCCTCCGTGCTCATGTTGTACAGGGACAAGGCACCGAGGGCCGCGCTGATGCAGCTCATCGAGACGCTCCAGGACAGGACCATCTTTATGGCACTTTGGATCTCATATTTGGTGCATTTGGCGTAGCGCAAACTCAGGCGCTGCGACTCCTTCGCGACCCTGACCAGGGCCCGGCTGACCAGCACCGAGAGCCTGAGCAGGACGTCCTGCGGCGGGGGCGGCAGGGTCATCTCCTCGTCCCTGCTCAGTGCGCTCGCCACTTCCCCGAGGCTCCACGGAACATCCTCAAGCTCGGGTAGTTTAGCGCACTGCCCGGTGCTCTCCAGGTTCTCGGCGTCTTCGACCAGGACCGTGTTAACAGTGTCCAGACTGTTGTGTCGACTGTGCATCGAGTCGGTTAAATGCCAGTAATTGCCCCCATGTGCTTCTGAGCAGCACAGCGACGCACTGGAAGATCTGAAGGAATCGGCGGCTCCACCATAACCCGAGTCGAGCGTCAAATCCTCCAGGGTCCTCGCTACTGACTTGCTACTCCTTGCCATAACTGCACTTCATACCTACTGTAAAAAGAGGGCTTGGGAAAGTGGAGGGAAATATTGAAGACGGTGGATTTTGGATACGCACGCGTCTTGCAGGAGCTGTGGTGACAAATATTATTCTGTCTTTTTAAGGGAAAGTCCATCCAAGGCTGTCGTATAAAGTTAAAGAGTAGTATCTCACTAGAGTGTATCAACAGTCACAGAGCTGTACCAGCGCAGTGCCTGACAGAGGGAGGCGGGGCCGGGAAGACCCAAGAACAGCTGTCAGCCAATGGACTCTCGGGATAATGCAGCAAAGAGCTTTTATTGGATCGCTTTTGCGGATCTATAAAAAGTCGCTGATATAGACCATGATACGGCTTATTAATAAAAAATATCAAAGGATATTCAGTAAACAGTGAGCACAATGGCTGTGCTGTAGTCTGCTTTTAGGAAGTTTCTCAAAACTTTGCTGGCATTAATGCAGAAATCATGTCATGTAAAATATTCTCTATGTAAAATAGAGAAATTGCAGTGAATACCAAACCACGTACTGTACAGTAGAGGTAGCAGTGTTCAATCATCTTTGGGGGACAAGTCCTCTAGGGTATCAGGCTTTTCAAATATTTTCTGAAGACCCATGTCTGATCGTAACATGACTCAAAACCATTAATAATAGATTACATGCATAATGTATCCTCCTCAGTTCCTCTTGAGGAGAACTCATTGAAAAGATCTGAATTACTTTCAAGGTCATTCGCTGGGCTCACTGGCATGGTATAACCCATTTAGTTATTTCCCTTAACCTATAGTCCCTGGCTTTGTGGAATCTGCAAACTCCAGTCCATCAAATACAAGCCATGATAGAGGCAAGTGCAAGTGCAGTTTAAAAGATGGTAGCCATATTATTTATTCTTAAGCAACAGCAGGGATGTATTGGGTTCAACTTAAATGTGCTGAAGAAGAACTGCAGTCATACAAAACAAGTTCAGTGCAAAAAAAGTGTAAACTTTCTAGGGTGGAAAAATCTTGACTTATACCATTAACTACTATGATCGGAAGACTGCTCAGTGATCTGAGGGACTGTGGGTGCTTTACATCTGAGATCCAGTGAGACGGTCGCTTCTGCATTCGACAGTCAGTTGGATGTCTCTGTGGAGCAACAGTGAACCCTGGTGTTGTGCAAGACAAACTTCAGTTAATTTGTCAGGGCAAAAGGTCAATTTCTGACCATTGAAATAATTTATTCTTCACTGGGGATAGACCTCAGTCATGGATGAGACTTTGACATGTAGGAAAAACATGTGTGCATAATAAAATCAATGATGGCTGAATTCCATTTAGCACTCTGAAGCTCATACAAGAAAACAGACAGGGTGAGTGAAAGAAAACCCCAAAACCAGCTTAAGGAGATTAAAAAAAAACAACAACAAGAATTGTTTAAGTAGGTTCACTCTCTGCTCTGAACGCGTAAGGTGAAAACAGAATACTATCATATGTTACTGCAAGGTCTACTGAAAGGTCCGCACAGAACAGGAGGCAGAATTAGAGGTCAGAAATTCATCGGACAGTAGGTGAAATGGTATTCCGATGTTTTAGTATCATGACTTAAAAGTTAAAAAACAACAGTGAAAAGGAGAGAGAGATAGGCTTTAGAGAAGCAGAGAGATTGATCCATTTATTTGAATCATGTTGATTTATCTAAGTGACTTTATTGAGTGCTCTATGGCAGCTCTATCCTTTGAGGGAGAAAATGCTATGACGTTAGGCACCATAGACGTTTAGATATTGAATTTGTGCGAAATGAAAGAAACTAAACTGGGTTATATAACTCACCTTGAAGGGCAATTTAATATCAGTACAGTTTTATGTCTATGTTGGGTGCAAATTGACCTTTCCGGCTGAGGATATGCTTTAATCAAACTTAATTTAGAAGGAGCACAATTCAGAATGAAGGTGATTTTGTGCTCTTTTCAATTCAAAACCCACAGGGCCCTAAGCACAAACCAAGTGACCTGTTTTTAAGCAATGCTTTCAGAATGGTTGTCCAGATGGTAATGTTGGTCTGTCCTCCACTTTGGACCAGACTGAATGTCTCACCAACTATTGGATGAATTATCATAGCATGTTGTTCAAAACTGAATGAAATCTAATCACTGAGTGACCCATTAACCATGATCAGGCCAAACGTTTTGGTTCTATATCTAAATACCTGCAAACTGATGACATTCCTATCAGCATCAGCTGTATGTGCTTATGTCAGCATGATACCACCCTTAAGGTGAAGACATAATAAGCTACCCACTTAACACTGGCATGTCATAGTGAGAATGTTAGCATTACAATTACAAGAGTCATATTTACATAGCTTAACGTAGGATACACAATTCTATAACTGTATCGTCAATCAGCTTATGGCATTGAGTGAACACATGTTGGACAGCTGCAACCTACTCTGTTATATCATAGTCATTGGCAAAAGCTGGGACCGCTCCAACCAAAAAAATAAAAACCTTGATAATTTTGTTTTTAAGGAGAAGGAAAATGATATGAAAAAAATGAGAAAACGTGAAAAAAAAGAAAAAAAAAGGATAAATAATGCTTGGTGAAAGGCCTTTTTAAAAAAACAACCTGGTTAAGACTGCCATCTAGTGTGCACTTGCAAAGCTACACGCAATTGCATAAGTAACTCAACGTGGCCTATTTACAATAACTCGTTTATGGGAAAACTAAGGTGTAACCAAGTCCTTTGACGTACACGAGCAACAGAGGATAGAAATTGCTCAAATTCTTCAACCATGAGGAGAGTGAGAACTGGATAAAACTGTCTTTTGAAAGACAAACATAAAAAGAGCTCAGGAAAGGTTGATCAGTACGGAATACTGAAGAGGTTAGGGAATGGAAAATGCCACCAGACATTGGCTTATAATGACCAGATTCACCAAAGACAATCATCATGAACCCAGAAGCTGAACAGTGCAGTGTTATAGTCAAGCATATCTACTATCTTCTCCTAAGATGGTATGAGATAAGTACTTTGACTGTGAGATGCTGGAAAGCTGGGTTGCTCCCCATGAAACAGGTGCTGAGGCTTTATAGGCTCATTGTTTAATTCACAGTTGTGAGCACAATATTCAAATAAAACAGATTTAGTGATGTCTGGCAGTAAAATTGTTAAATTAGGTCAGATATTCATTTCCATAGACAAATTCATTAAGTACAATTAAACAAATGATATTATGCAACAATCCATTTAAGGTGCTCATGTTTTATTTAAATAAGGGATAGGCCTACCGTCTCCTGTGTTTGTTGACATTATTCAAAAATAATTAAAGCAGCAACAGCATAACATCATATATTTTTAGGATGAATTTCTACTTCATTTTGATGCATAGGTATGATCGTATAACTACAACATAAACGCTTATTTTTTATTACCACAACTGACGTCTAATGTCATTTAACGTGGCTCTCATTGGTTACAGGTTATCGCTGCACAGAGTGTGCGGGATCAGCTATGCTTAACCTTTTTTATACTATCTATGTGCTCAACCAAACACACGCACAGTTGTAATGTGAGCGGTGCGGTCCCTGTAATGAACCCAGAACACCTGGAGCCGCGCCTCCAAGGTTGCCGTGTGCTCATCCGGGTCCTCCTGGGTCGACCACGTAACTAAAGCCCAAAACCTCCGATTAGCTGCTTTTATCGGAGTCTTTTAGGGGCAGTTTTTGTTTTCCTGCTCTCCAAAGGTTAACCCTGACACAAAAATGTCGAGAGAATAGCCTACGACTGAATATCGAGATTTATATAACGTAAAACAGATGACGTATGAAGAGCTGGGGTCAGGAAGCACATTACGGAAACGTGACTGAGAAACACTTGTATAAGGGCTGATTCTGACCAATCAGAGCGCTCCGTTCCCCACCACACAGTCCAGTGGGCGGAGATGTTGACAGTCAGAAAGGAGGACTTGAGTGTCACACGGGTTTGATACAATGTATCCACAGCGTTTAACTTAATGTGTTAGTGAGGTTGAGTTAATTTAGTGCAGAATAACGTTACAAGTGGAAGCAAACCGGAAACATTTGCTTCTGGGTTCTACTTTTATTACAAGAGCTTCGACCTCGCTTCGCAAGATCACTCACGAAGACAAAACAACTTCGCTGCTGCTGCCTGGAAACCACGATGAACACTTGTTTTATTCGGACGTATTTCTACTGAATGTGTTCACTTCATTGTTGCTACCGAGCAAGACCAGAGTTGCGCCGTTTTTCTTCTTTGCCTGCCGTGGGTAGTGGTACCTGCTGTCATTTCTGCCTATGCAGCCGCTGCTTGTCTGGAGACTCAACTCAGTGAAAATATTCATGGAGCAAGGTTAAGGTCGGACAAACTCACGTGACTAGCTTGCTACTAAAACATTATCAAAGGGCGATTTTTTTTGTCGTTTTTTGGGAACGCCCTCCTCCCATCTTTCCAACCCAGTCGAGGATAAAGAAGACATGGTGGTCAACACCATCCACTGGTTCAGGAAGGGACTGCGACTGCACGACAACCCGTCTCTAAGGGACTCTATCCGGGATGCGGACAGCTTGCGATGCGTTTACATCCTGGATCCCTGGTTCGCAGGGTCCTCCAACGTGGGCATCAACAGGTGGAGGTAAGGTGCACGAGCCTGCAAAATGTGAATGCCTGAGGGGGTGATAGGTGGGTGGAGAGGGTTTAACAGCTTATGCAACATTACTGCAGCCCCTAATCTAGTAAACCCTAATTCAACTCTATTCTTTATCCATCTTTAAATACACAGAAATACACAAATGTAATTATAATCAGATAGATGGGCATAGCTGATATGGATATGCAAGATGCCTTAAACATCTTTTAAGTCAGCTATATCCATTAGTTGTTAATGTCACTGAAACTGACCTCCTTGAAATTGAAAATGAATAACACTGATGTTTAAGAAACAAAACTTCAGCACTGAAATGTTCAGATGGCACATTACATCATCACCGGCCTCATATTGTTCCACTGTACAGTTAAGTGTCCTCGTGAATTCAGTGGACTGTAATTCATAACATTCTTTATTTGGAAAGAAATGACTGTGACCTCGATATCCTGAGAAGATGTTGTGTAAAGGTTCCAGACAATAAGCGCGCTTTATGATTATACATTTACCTTCTTACTAACTCTGCTGCTCAGCCCTGAATGGAGGAGTGGGAAATTATGTCAGTGTGCTGTTATGGTCATTACATCATGCACCCTCACTGTTTTGACCTACTTTAAAACACACACACACACCACACACACACACACACACACACACACACAGACTCACCAGATCCCCCACGCCACCAGATTCATAGTTCGCTACAAAACATAATTTACTTTAGTGCACACTATTTTTTTTTTAGAGTTTTTAAGACATTAAAATGGACACTTTGACAGCTTTTTGAAATGTATTGGAGAGTCAAAATAACATCTCAGTTTCTGTATACAATAGCACCACTTATATATTTAACTGTACCTGAATCAGTTCACTTATGAATGCCAATGCTCCCCTTCATCTCAATTGTAATGCCTAGACACTAGTTTGCAATGCTTAGGCACAGATTACTGCTGCTGTTGCACTGTTTTAATGCAGTGCAGAGTGTTAGTGGGATAATAATGTAATAATTTATTTGTTATAAGTGTGGAAGAAAACTCAGGACAGGAGAATGATAGTTTGACAGTTTATGCAATCTTTATGATGGAGAGTCTAAGCAGCAATACACAGAATAGAATGATCAGTTATTATGTTTATAACACAAGAGACTCCTTTCCTTGAATGATACTATTGGTTACAAGAACATCACCCTTGCTTTTAGTTATTAACTTGCACATCAAACTCACTTTGGGGTTGTCCATCCCATTCTTGTGAATACAGTATCTCAGGATCACCTGAAAGGAAAAGTTGAGAGGCAACTGTGTGTAGAAATGTTACCTATGTGACTCAGTCAAACTTTTTTGGATAGCAGTTATCATAGTAGTAATGCAGTTCAAAATGCTTCACAGATAATTGACAAGCCAACAATAAGACAACAAGACTGCAAAGACAGCAGAAAAGACAAAAAACAATTTAAAAGTTTGAGACCAATGCAAGCAAGACAATAATAATGATACAAATTTAAGTCAAATTTATTTTAAAGTTATAATAACTAGTGATGTGTCCTTCTGTGTCGAGGTTTCGAAGTGTATGTCGAGTAATCAAGAAAGAAAAGTTACTTTTAAATATAAATAATAAAAATGTCTCTTGTAACACAGGCCCATCCACATCACTACCCTCTCCCCAGTTTGTTTCAACATTCCCCTTTCTCCCTGCCATCATTCTATCGGAAAAAATATACACTATATTACTGGATATATTATTTGTTTATTGGCATTATCATCCGAAGCTTCATGCACCAAAGCCATGGTGTCATTATAATCACTCCTTAGCCTGTTTTACAGTTATTGTCCACTTGATGGCACAGTAGAGAAAATGAAGCACCGTGGAGCTTTGGCCCATGAGTGAACCAATTGGATGGAAAGCTTTAATGCACATGATGATTTATCTCGCCATCACTAATAATAACAGTAATAGTAGTCAAACAGTCGAGACAAGATTAAATAACTAGATAAAACAGATTAAAAAGAGGAAACAACTATACAAATGATACTAAAAGCTATAATAATTATATGAAATAGTTAAATAATAGCTACACTAAAAACTAGATAAAACTGATAAACTAAACAAAGATGAATACAATCGATGAGAGGGAAAATATATAATTACACGAATCATGATAATATAAAAGATGATTTTAAATATTATTTTTTTTATAGATAATTTGACAAAATAAATAAACTTAAGTAAGTGAATAAAATAATGTAAGTAATGTTAAAAACCAGTCTTGGTTTAAAAAGTCTGGCTGAATAGGAAGGATTAAAGTTTACGTTTGACACACACAGCCCTTCTTGGTGCAGCAGTGGTGGCTTCAGTTACACTTATGATCAGTGACCTCATGATTGCATTTTGTGGAACTGCGATCTCTTTCGTCATTCACCTCATTTACAGTAGATAATCAATTAATTGATCCTGTGTTTGGTTCCAGGTTTTTGTTGAGTTGCTTAGAGGACTTGGATGCCAGCCTGCGCAAACTCAACTCCCGCTTGTTTGTCATCAGAGGCCAGCCCACAGATGTCTTCCCTAGGATTTTTAAGGTATGAGCCATGGAATAGAGTAAAATATGCTTTCTTATACTTAGCTTTCATCTTAAATAAAGATTTTTTTTTAAACATAGTGTTATAGATCATTTAACAGTTGCTGAAAAACAGTGTAAGATTTAGATTTTTATGCAAAGTTATGCAATGGCCCTCCAAATCTGATACATAGAAATGACATACTTCTAAGATATTTCATTTCTTTTCAAATATCGATATAACTCTTGTACAACCATAGGTACATATCAAGCACCCTCACTTGTGGTTTTCAACTCAAGTTTGCAGTCAACAACTCTGAACCAATTTGTTGTTGGGGATATTTGAACAGGAAATAAGATTTACCATAAACATTGTGGTCTCTCACTCGGCCCATCTTTTACATGCATTTCCTTACAGAATAAAACTATTGACTGTGTCTATCATTGTTCCTCAGGAATGGCAGACTACCCGTTTATCTTATGAGTATGACTCCGAGCCATTTGGCAAGGAACGTGATGCTGCCATCAAAAAATTAGCCAGCGAGGCTGGGGTAGAGGTCATGGTGCGGACTGCACACACCCTCTACGATCTGGACAAGTGAGTGACTATACAGTGCTTGTTATAACATTGTCTCATAGTAATGAACCTGTTCGAAATGTGAATTGTGAATTTATTTTTTTATTCCCTTTTGCATTTTCCTTCCTAAAGGATCATAGAACTCAATGATGGTCAGTCTCCTGTTACGTACAAGCGCTTCCAGGCCCTCATCAACCGTATGAATGCTGTGGAGCTGCCTGCAGAGACAATCACTTCAGAGGTTCTCAAAAAATGTGCCACACCCATCAGTGAAAACCATGATGACAAGTTTGGGGTGCCCTCCCTGGACGAGCTTGGTAAGTTTTTTTCTTTATTTGTAAGTTTGTTGTGTGCATGAATACAATGATCATGATGCATACACGCCATCGTTAACCAGTATATCTCAGTATCACAGTCACAGAATGAACAGTTTTTGAATCTATACTATATATTTGCCATTTCAGGTTTTGAGACAGAGGGCCTGACCACAGCAGTATGGCCAGGGGGAGAAACAGAAGCCCTCATGAGGCTAGAGCGGCATCTGGAGAGGAAGGTGAAAAGACATTTTAATGCAAAGTCTATGCACAACAAAATAAATGAATACAGCCAACATTAACTTTGGCTTTTGCAATAGATAGCAAAATATTGTTTGTTTATCTCGATTTTTTTTAATGCATGAATCAGCACAGGACTAATGTTTTCCCATGTCCCGGGACAAGTATTATCACTTACACAGCAACAGTAGCCAGAACGGAGAAACTTTATGTCTTGTGGAGTGGTATAAAAGAGATGTAGATCTGTGGGATAGATATCCTTCTCTCGGCTATCACTGTGGTGTTTTTCTTTTAGTTAAAACCGACCATTTTTTCCAGGCATGGGTGGCAAACTTTGAGCGTCCACGGATGAACGCCAACTCCCTCCTGGCCAGTCCCACAGGCCTCAGCCCCTACCTGCGCTTTGGATGTCTCTCCTGTCGGCTCTTCTACTTCAAACTTGCTGATCTGTACAGGAAGGTACGAATGACCACAGCTGTGACATGAAACAACGTGAACTATTTCTTTATGGAATAAGCCATTTTGCGCCTAATTATGCTTTGTTTAGTTAGGTTAATTGATTGTGTGTTCTATCTTATCAGGTCAAGAATAACAGCACCCCACCACTTTCGTTGTATGGCCAGCTGTTGTGGAGGGAGTTTTTCTATACCACTGCCACCAACAACCCTTGTTTTGATAAGATGGAGGGAAACCCAGCTTGCGTACAGATCCCCTGGGAACGAAACCCAGAAGCGCTGGCCAAATGGGCAGAGGGACGGACAGGCTTTCCTTGGATAGACGCTATTATGACCCAGCTGAGGCAAGAGGGGTGGATTCATCATTTGGCGAGGCATGCTGTGGCCTGCTTTCTCACCAGGGGAGACCTTTGGGTGAGCTGGGAGGAAGGCATGAAGGTAAGAAGTTAGAGTAAAAAAATGTACCTAGCTGCTGTCCTGAAGTTTCAAGTTACCATGCCCATCTCAACTGCCCACTTTCTGTGTCTTGTACAGGTGTTTGAAGAGTTGCTGATAGATGCGGACTGGAGTGTAAATGCTGGCAGCTGGATGTGGCTTTCTTGCAGCTCATTTTTCCAGCAGTTTTTCCACTGCTACTGCCCTGTGGGATTTGGGCGACGCACAGATCCCAATGGGGACTACATAAGGTCAGTTGGTACTTTCATCTGCATCATATAAATATAAAAGAACTGGGCTTTGCTGTACCCCATTTCAAATGGAGAAATCAAAGGGGAAGTCTCACATGCCCCCTGATTTGTCTAGCCTCATGCCAATCGAACGTGCAATAAGTGTTGGTTTTGAGGCGATGTTAAGTGTGACGCAACACATGCAAATCCGACCTGATCTAGACACATTTTCAGACAGCGGTAGTCCTAATTCTTTAGCCGCTCACTAACGCTTTCTTCTCTTGGGTCCGTCTGTTGGAATATGGACCAGGCACCTGAAATTGTGCCTTTTATCGGTCATTTTTCATTACACAAATGGAAATATCCTTTACCGACATGTTGTTTAATTTTCCTCAATGCTCTGTTTGGACATCATACGTTTCGTTGATCTGATTGGTTGATTTGGCCCAATAGACGGATGGTTTATCCAATCAGCAACCAGTATTTTGGCCCCTTCCCAGAAGATTTTCAAATCAAAGTTCCAAGATATGGAACTCTCTGGATATGCAAAGCAAATGCCAATCATGCGAATCAATCCATCTGGCGAGGTCAGGTTAAAGTTTGTCATGGTTTGTCATGATGTAGTCATGTGTAGTAATTAATTAAACAGTGTCGCAAATTGTGTGACAAGGCTGTCACATGTTTCTGTTGTGTGCTACATTACCTTTGCTAATATCATGTTCGACCCATCTTTTATCTTCTAAATGTCTTTATTTTTTTCTTTCTCTGCTCTCAGGCGTTATTTGCCCATATTGAAGGGCTTTCCAGCCAAATATATCCATGATCCTTGGAATGCCCCAGAAGAAGTGCAGAAAGCAGCCAAGTGTATCATAGGTGTCCACTATGCAAGGCCCATGGTGAACCATGCGGAGTCCAGCCGCATCAACATAGAGCGAATGAAGCAAATTTACCAGCAGCTTTCCAGCTACAGAGGACTGGGTAGGGACATGACCCAGATTCTGATTACCTCAAGCTCGCACTCTCATGCCCTCGTTTTAATGCATTTTTATTCATTCATCTGGAATGCTACCTATATTTACACGGACAACAAATGTTCAAATCAAATTTTTTTTTTTTTTTAGGTCTGACTTTTTTGACACTGGTGCACACATATTGAAACACTTTGATAAGCCCAGAAATTAAGCCACTGTTTCTTCATAAGTGTTGTTTTGTGGCTAAATTAAAATGCTTTGGTCCCCTTGCAGGCCTACTAGCAGCAGTACCTGCCAATCCCAACAATGGTGCAAATGGCAGTAATGTCAAAGGAGCTAACACGGGGACCAGTCAAGGTCCAGCAGGGTCGTCTGAAGGCCTTTCCACATACGCAGGAACGTCTCGAACAGGTACATAGGTTGGATGGTTAGCATTATCATTGGTTATGATACAGTTATTTGCATGTTGATGCATTTAAAATTGTCCAATGCAGACAAGATACTAACATGTTATATACTCAAAGTCGTCATTCGTGGCTGAAACTAATACCCATGAGACTCAGGGCCAGCTGGCAATGATATTAAATATTTGCAATCCCTGGTCTGCCAGGTTACTGTTGACTTTTGAGAACTGGTAACTGAATATTGGGCTTTTATCTATTAACATAACTAAACTACTGCTTGTTCTCCCAAAACAAGCAAGAACTATTGGAAGACAATAAAATGCCTTGAGCCAAGTTGTGAAACTAGCTTCATGGGTATTCACTTCACTGTTGATGTAAGTTGATATTTACAGAAGCGTAATGCATTCACTTGAGAAGAAAATACTTGCCCTGGTTTTTCTAAATGAACAAGATAATTATCTCTGAATTATGAGGAGTTTGGTCTACTGTTTTTCTGAATTAATGAGATACCTCAAAAGCTGAATTATTAATCTGAGCACATAAGAACAAAGCACTGGCACAGCGCTCAGTATTATTTATCAATTTATTTTATTGTATGAAAGATATGTATCTATCAGTTGATAGACTGTCGTGGCAGCAACTGCTCTCCATGCAGATGAGAGCTTCTTCCTGTATTTTAAGATATGTCATTAATTCTGAAAAACAGAGTTTTTTTCCCCATAGAAACCTTTCTTAGAATTATGCACTAATTAAGTCGTTGATTTGGAAAAACAGGGAAAACCTATTTCTCAAGTGAATGCATTTCCTCCATAGATAACAAATTAATTTCAATTAATCTCTTGACGTATGTCCTATATGTCATGTTTTAATGCAGAAAGAGGACAGTGCGCGCAGAAGCGGCGGCATGAAGAGGCTCCGTACAAAAGCAGCTGTAAATCCTGGCGGCAGACCACATAGTGGCAAAAGGTCCCTCAGGCACTCTGGATCATATGGATGGGATTCTCCCCAGTCTTGCCCTCAGCTGACAGGAAGGATTTCAGATAAAAAGAACCCTGTAACAGCAGCGTATAAAAGGCAAAAATAATGAATTGAAGAAGTCTTCACATCATTGTGGTGTGAGACCACCTAGCGTCTTCCAGGAAATCATATCACTTTACAACTGTTGAAACTACTTATTGTTATCACCATTGCACTTTTTTTTTAGTTTTAACACTTCTACATCATTCAGACAAGGACATCATCTTAGTGTTATTCAGCCGATAGTTTAATCAGCTGAATGTTTATCTCTGCATCAGGTCTCTGAATATTTTGTCAATTTCGGACTGCTTCAGCCTCTACATCTTTACGTGAAAGTGTCAAAATTTGTAAATGATAGACTGTGGAAGATTTGTTGTATACAGCTGACACCCTCAGCCTCTTGGCACACTGACATAAGATGATCCAAACAAACAAGCCCCCGGATAATTCATGAGAAGAATGAATGTACACAGCGTGAGAAAGATCTAGGACAGGTCTGATGTAAGTTAGTAATGAATATTACAAGCAAGATTGTCATGTATGACATGTAGCAGGTCTTTTTTTGACATTTTGTAAATATGTATTTTTATTTCCAGCTTTTGTATATTTAATTATGTGGTTTCACAAGTCGTTTTGTAAATAATGTGTTACCAAAAGTTCTACTGTGAATGCATTTGCTTTTGTCGACCATGTGATCTTAAATCAATTATTTTTGTATACGGAATGACCAAATTCTAACTTTTGAAGAGTCAATAAATTACATTGTTTTATCCTTTTGACTGATCTTTTATATTTGCATTACAATGTAACCAAATTTCACATGCAAAGCTTGCATGATGTTTTGAGATATGTTGGCAACTAGCCATGTGACGCTTTGTTTCCATTAAGTGTTCCCACATCCTGGGTCCAAGTCACACAAACACTCAGTAAACACATTCTCTGAATGTTGTGCTTTTAATAAACATACAAATTGCTGCTTTGAACTCATATCCCGCATGCAGCATGTAAAACTGATACAGCCACATGTAGACTATCTTTTAGATTTAGTCCCTTACTAACCTTATTTTTTAAATAAATCACAAATCCAGTTTCAAGTGACGTGCATGGTTCAGTTTAAACAAACCTATAATGGTGATGAACGCTGGTTCGAGGGGCCCCCTGTGAATTTTTGCCTAGGGCCACAAAAGACCAGAACCACCTGTGCAAAGAGCCCATTGTCCCATAATCCGTGGATGAGCATGAGCTCCTCGTGTGGCTCAAGCTCCTGACTGGCCTTTTCACACACGGTTACAAACCTCAGTGGTATAAATTATTTTTCAATCACAAATTTCCGTGCAGCCATGACGCCTTGAGCCCATCACGAGACAATGCTTCATGCTGTTAGAAACTGACATAACTCCAGCCTGTCCAATAGCAGCTGTCGGTCTGTGGGCGGTGATAGTTGATTCAGACTCGGTTAGTTCAAATCTCAATAAATTGCTCCCGCACACATAACACGCTCGTGTTGTCTTGCTTGCCTGTTATGGAGATGGAAACGAGTCGGGACAAAGTGCAGCAGAAGCCTGTTCGCCTCATAGCAGCGGTCTGCAATGGCATGGGCATTGGGAAAGACGGAGGGATGCCCTGGAGTTTACCGTAAGTGAAACCATTTGGAATCGATGTTTTATATAGGCTACCAGTTGTCATGATATAGCCTCCAACATGTAAGATAAGATCAGACAATCCTTCACTGGTGCCACGGTGGGCACACTTCCAGTGTTACAGCAGCAGAAGATGATAACAGATGCGAAATATAATAATGTCATGTGAAGAGTGAAAAAAGCAAATTAACAGTTACAAATAGCTAAGGACAGAAAAAAGGGCAAGTGAGAGTAAAACACCAGAAAAGATAAATAAACAGACTGGATATGCTTGCTGTATCCAGATGTGGAATAGGACAGCTCATTAAGGAGTCAGTCATCTTCAGTATTTCAGTCTTAACTGTTACTGTATAGGTATCAGCTTGCATCCAAACCTCTTGGTGATGTTTTGAGGAATAGTTTAATAGCCATTTTCACAGTTAAATATTTTGTATAATGTGAATCAGAAGAGCTCAAAGAGATGTGTGAAGAATGCTGACTTTGTTGGATCAAAAGACAAAAAACAATAATGATTAGTAGAATAGCTGTGGCCAGAAGATAAGCTGGAACAAGCACATGTTTGGTATTTCTAGCTGACAAATGACAAAAAAAAGTCATTTAAATGATCTTTTAAATTCCTTCATCATGTAATTGATGAATCAAACAATGCTGCAGTCACATGAGCACTAGTTGTAAAGTTAGAAAGCACTAAGCAGCATGATGCTTAAGTTACCAGTGATATCACGTTGTACTAGTGGATGCAGCAGGAGAGTACTGACTGTTCTGCCTGATTAATATTGAAAACTTGACTCTTTCAGATCTGAATTCCAGTACTTTATGAACACTATCTCAAGGGTGTCGAGACCAGGTATCCTCCACATCAATATTACACCATATTATAGCCACTTCATAACGGACTGGGTTTAAATGCTGGGTTTTGGTACTTTTACCAAAATGATGAATCCATGCTTTGATAAATACAGAAGAGTTGGTTGTTTTTTTTGGTATATCTGGTTATTTTATCCTTATGCCAAATGTATGAGGCCTAGATCTCAATATATTATGATGGATCATGATATGGAATTACATATACCATGATACAAGATGTTTTACTATGGAGTAAGACAGCTGTCAAAGAGATGTGTCCATGATCAAAAGATTTGTACGTGATTCTAACCATTCATATTCGTAAATAAAAAAGTTGTACACATAATTCTGCGAATGATGCGTCGAAGCCGAGGATGGCTGACAACAGTGCACCCACTGACACCGCCGGTAACTCAGGGGAAGCATCATCACAGCTAAAGTCAATAACACATCCAACATTTATTTATTTCGTGAAATTGAACTGTTAAATAATAGATATCAGAACCCTGCAACACAGAGCTGATAAGGTACCCACCAGCTCACAGGCCCAAGGGGAAGAACACAAGCCCCTGAGAGGCATGAACTGATGAAGCCTCTTGGATGAGAGGTGAAACGTCTTCCTAGACAAATAACCAAGTCCAGTTGCTTTTGACTGAAATTGCTTTGGGGATATTATTATTCAAGGTCTGAAAAGACTTAATATTTTCGTTATTTAAACTAGTTTAGTCATTAGCCAACAAAAGCTCTAAATGCCAATATTAGTTTTTTTCAATTTTGGGAGAAATGTTGTCGGTAGTTGATAGAATAAAACAAAAACAATGTACCAATATTTGATTTTACTCAAACACATACCTATAAATAGTTAAACCAGAGCAACTGATCATTTGGGGAGTTGTATATACCAACCATTAGCATGCAAGTTCATACAACAAATATCAATTATTATATGATTATTAATAATAATAATAATAATTAGTATTATTACTACAGTCTGGACCCACGCAAACCACACTTAAGCGCCTGATCTCAAGCAATTGACTGCAAGCAAATAATAATAACTTTTATAGGGCTTTATTGAGTATTATCAATGTTGGTCTGTTATTTCTGTTTATTAGGCCGCTGCTGGGGACGCAGCTCTAATCAAAGAGGCTACGGAGGAACTATGCAGGACATTTTCCTGATGGTTCTTTTTTTACCTTGATTAAACCGCTTCAGAGTAATAGTGCTGGTTAAATAAATGACTAATTACGTGGAGAATAGAGCTTCAGACCCGGTGTCCCAGCTCTCGTCTCTGTAGCACTGTGACACACGTGCACTGTAACGCCTAATCTCTTATTTATGACAGATGACAATACACAAATATACACGTGGTAATGTTTATGCTTCGTTGTAAACAACTGCCCGTGACTGAGAACAGAGTCAGCAAAGCGGAATTGAAACCGGATTTATACAATGGACAGATTTATTTGCCAATTGACACAATTTATAAATCGTTAAAAGCCGTATTTTAAGCCGTCAACATTATATCTCAAATTAGTTTTTGTTTTCCATCAGTGCTAATTAGCAAACTTAAGCCAACTTCTATTGCTAGTAGCAAATGCAAGCAGTAACTGAGAAGTAACTGTATATTATTTAAAACAGTACAATTTCATGATATAGATAACTAAATAAAAATGAATAAATGTTGGATGTGTTATTGACTTTAGCTGTGATGATGCTTCCCCTGAGTTACCGGCGGTGCACTGTCTTCAGCTATGTGACGTCATTTCAACACTTTTTTTACTCGTACCCACAAACTGAATTCATGTTCACAGGGGAGACTTCATAGTCGTAGAAATTAGAGTTGTACTCACAGCTTTTAGATTCATACTCACATAAAAACAACCCTTACCCGAACAAATTCTCAGACTTGTGTATGACAGCAGAATTTTGTTTACAACTTTTTTATTTATGAATACGAATGGTTAGAATCATGGACGGATCTTTTAATCATGGACACATCTTTTCGACAGCTGTCTTACTCCATTTTTTTCCCCTATCCATCTTTACTCTGGTATGGGTATAATTCATTTGGTACTCAAAACTTTCAAGATTTTGAAACCCAGTCCTCTACTGTACTATATGTGAGACTTGAGAGCTGCAATTGTTGAAATTTTAAGTTAAGTGTCAAATATTTTTGTTCTATTTCAGGAAAGATGAACATGATGGTCTGGGGCAAACTGTGCTTCCACTACCACCCAAAATCCACGTTCCCAGTTGCCAATGCTCTGCATGCGGTGCTTAGCACGACACTGGAGTGAGTGCTCTCTCAGACAAACTCCTTCTTCAACAAGGGGATCAGGATATTCAGGGTTATCCAGAAAGCAAGGTTTCCATTGTCATTCATTCTTTTCAATCTAATGGGAACAAACTTCTGCTCTGACAGGACTGTTCCAGATCACGCCCACTTCCTGTGCCAAAACCTTGAGAGTGCTGTCCGTCTGGCTGCACAGCCCCCCCTCGCTGACTTGATTGAGACCATCTGGATTATTGGTAGAACGCAGGTTTATGAGGTAAACCAGTCTGAGCGTCATGAAAGATATTAGCATGACTGTATTGACCAGTTTGGGAAAAAATTATTTACGAGACCCTGTTGAGCTCCCCCCTCACACACATTTCCATAATCCAGTCGGCCCAGCTCTGCAGAGTTCACCTACACGTTTGTAATTTGTATTACAATTTAGAGATTGTGGCCTCATTTGATTCCCAACTTTCCCAGCTCCACCCAACTTCAAACCGGTCTGCTCAGTCAGAATAAAGACATTTTAATGCTTGTGCTGTAGGGGTCTGATGAGACACTCGGCTCACGAGATGAAGCTTTGACTTTTGCCCTTAAATCATATTTTCAAAATGTATTTGTTTAATAACATTAATATTTGAATATATTCAAATATTTATTAATAATCTTTTGACCATTTAACGCCTTCAATAAGTCCTATATTTATATGAACAAAATTAAGTTGTATATGGTCAGTCCACCAAAGGGCAGTGTATTAATGTCAATAGGAAATGCTGTTTTCAGGGGAAAACCTGCTCCCATATATCATGCTAATGGGCCTCATATCTCCGCAAACGAACCATGTCAGTAAATCTGTCGCTCTATTTTGACAGGCATAGGGGAGGCCTGGTGAAGGAGATTCTGACATGCCTGACCAGATAGGCTCTCAAGTTTCTGGTCGTCTCATAGTATGATAGTTTGGTCTCACATACTCAACATATCGCTTTGTCCTTACTCGTGATTTTTCCTTCTTTTCGTGAGGAAACCAAAGTAGTGGCATACGTTGCTTTTCAGGTCATCAGGAGTGTAGATTTTTAACTCCTCGTCAGGCGGGGTTGTAGGCGCTGGCGCCCGCCCTTAAAGTATACATCCGTTAAGTATACAACAGTAAAGTGTATGCCCGCGGTCCCAGCGAGGCAGTTGACATACAGTCTACGCGGCACACAGAGAGCGTGTTTAGAAGTGTTGTGACGACCGCCACACATTCATTTTCAACAACTTGTAGATTTTCTTTTACATTTTACTGTGCCATACACTTGTGAGGAGCATTTTAAGATTACAAAAGAAAAGTGTAAAAATGCCAGAAAGGTCAGAACTGATTTCACTTTCAAAATGATGGTAAACATGAAACTGTTAAAAATATCCAGTGCCATGTGGAGACACAAATATGCAAAGTTTTCTTATGCAGCTTAGATTTGTTACTTTCTATGTAAGTGCGTTTTCTTCCACAATAGAAGCTCATTTAAATCCCATAATATGTTGAATTACACATGGAAAAGCAGGCTGTTAATACTCTTAACATGACTAGAATCTCTGTTGCTTGTGGATTGTTATCAGGCTGCACTGAAGCATCCTTGGTGTGACTTGGTTTACCTGACAGAGATCATGGCGGACTTTGACTGCAACGTTTTCTTCCCTGAGTTTGACAGAGGACTCTTTAAAGAAGAAGAAGGGTAGGTATTGATCTCATCCCCAGACCACTAGTCCTGACCTGGACCTGAAGTCATGATTTAGATTCTAAATACAAAAAAACACACACACACAGACATACACCCACACCCACACACACACACACACACACACGCACACACACACACAACCCTGCTGGAACGAGCCAAATTCACACAAATTCCTGCTCGTTGTGGCCTCTCAGCTCTTTGTGTGTGTCTCACCCCTGCCCTCAGTCAAAAAGACACACAGGCCTACAGCTCTTTATAAATTCATGACCTAGCAGCATAATCTATAGCATAAAACCTCTGTGGATCTATACCAATTCAACATTTTATTTATAATGCCAAATAGTTATCTCAAGACACTTTACATATAGCGTAGGTAAATACAACACGCTACGACTTATTTATGATTTACAGAGACCCAACAATTCCCCCATGAGCAGAAACAAGTTGCACTGGCTTTAATGAAAGTATAAATTATATAGTTATTATATAAACAAAAACCTTCCCTATAGCAGGCAGGAACGTCAGACAGACCCAGCTCTATGGAGGAAGGACATCTGTCTGCACCGGTTGGGGAGGAAGAAAATGAGAGAGAAAGAGAGAAAAGACAGACAGAGAGACAAAGAAAGACAGATAGACAGTCACAGAGATGCAAGCAACCACAGAAGTAACAGTGACTATAATAATAATATATATAATATCTATAGTAATGTGAATATGACTTATAAGTTATGACAGTTAATAAAGCAGAACAGTAGAGACAAGTACAGCTAAGGTGACAGAATATGACAATGATAATAATTATGGTGGAAAATATGATCAATGCTGAGTAGTGGTAATAACAGCTGTGATACAATGAGAAATATGACTGATGATGTTCTTATGGCTAAAAATTTTATAATTTATAAAACTAATTATAGTATATATAAATAATAGTAATAATAATAGCAACAGGAAGCGTTATGCAGGGCCACAGGAGCACAAACAACTCAGGGGAAGAATTTGAATGAATGAAGGCACATGAATAATACAGATTATTCCCCTGCAGATTAGGCCTATAGCAGCATAATTAAGTAAGCATAACAAAATCATTTTAGGCCCCAATTAAGACTAAGAATGGCATGGTGTTGAGAAAAAAAATGTAATCGTGACCGTAAAATTGAAAGTCTAAGTCTCATTAAACTGTTAAAAGAAGTCACAAAATGATTTTGTAACTTTTGTCCCAAAGCAAACATTAGTACGAATAACTGTGCTGGTTTAAATCCTTACATCACACTAACTGTAACTGCACTGCATTTGAAAAGTAAATTAGTAAATGATGTTCACTAAAGTGTTCTTAGTTAGTTTTTAGTATTATCTCAGATTTCTTTACACATTACATTACTGATTGTGATTAGAAAAAGCCTGAGGATTATACTGCCCTACAAAGCCTAAGTGCAGTAAGTCAAAGTTTAAAGTTTTTTTTACTGTCCCAACAAATGAATATTTGGCACATTGATGATGGATTATAGTTTACTACTTTACCAAAACAGTGCATGAATTAGTTTATTAATGATATCATAGTTACTGCACTTGGGCTTTGTAGGGCAGTAAACCTCTTCTATGTCAGTAGGTTTTCTTTCACAATAAAAGTTCATATCTGAGTGGATATTGCTTATTAACATATTTGACAGTTTTCTGTCCTGTTTGATGAACTCACAAAGCTGTTTTTCTTTTGTTTCCAAACAAGATTTCCTGATGTACCACGTGGAATTCAAGAGGAGAATGGCATCAAGTATGAATGCAAAGTATTGAAGAAAAAGATTGAGAACAACTAACAAAAAAAAAATCAATATGTTGTCAGAAAACACTCAAAATGACTAATTTCTTGAAAACCTTTTGATATTTCCTGAATAGACTGTAGAGACATGCTGCCAACCCAAACCAACAGTGTGTCATTATGTATTTATAAATTGAGCATTCCAGTTTACAGCAAATGTGACTTTTATACTCTTTGTAATGTATGACAAACTTTAACAGTGGCCAAGTTTTATGTGTATTCATTCTTGAACTGACGTGTGTAATCATTTCCAATTCAAAAATAAAAAATGTAAGTTGATATCTACAGAAGCGTAATGCCTTCACTGGAGAAGAAAATATTTGCCTTTGTTTTCTGAATTATCAAGATAATTATGTCATAATTATAAGAAGTTTTTCGGAATAAATGAGATACCTCAAAATCCAGCAAGAAGCTCCCATCTGTATTGAGTATGGTTGCTACCTCTAAAGTAGGATAGATGGATGGAGTGAATTATTAAAGCTGCAGATGGCAGGTCGAGTTGACTCAGTCAAATTTCAAATGTTTACAACTTTCACACTCCTCCCCCCTTACTACCAAGTTCCTCCGCTCCCAACGAGTGCTCATCAGTGCGTGTGCACCGGATTCCTGTGAATGTGCTCATCTCTTCTCTCATTAATGAATGGCATTGAGTACACACTACACAGCAGTAGGTTGGTTAACTTACTCATAGATAGCAGTTGTCATTTAGCCAATGCCTAGCTTGATGCGTGTGCATGTGATACTGTAACCTGCGCGAGGGGGGATCTGTGCCTGACAGTCAGCTCTCACACAGCCTTCCACTGCAACCGGATGATACGGTTGCAGTGGATCTTTGCATAACAGTTTGATTTAAGTGACCCGTATGTTTCTCAGTTTTGGCTTACAAAGGGGCATTTTAGCACACGTTTTGGCCCACATGAGGGCACATTAGCACAGGTCTTGGTTCCAAGAGGACACTGTAACACACGTTGTGGCTCCTAGAGGGCACTTTAGCACACGTGTTGGCTGCCATGAGGACACTTCAGTGTGTGTTTTGGCTCCTAGAGGGCACTTTAGTACGCATTTTGGCTCCATGAGGGCACTTTAGCACACGTTTTAGCTTCCAAAGGGGCACTTTAGCACGCATTTTGGTTCCCATAAGGACACTTGTGTGTTTTGGCTCCTAGAGGGCACTTTAGTACGCATTTTGGCTCCAAGAGGGCACTTTAGCACAGGTTTTGGCTTTGAAGAGGACACTTTAACACGCGTTATGGCTCCCAGGGGGGGTCACGTGTTTTTCAACAATTGGGCCACGGGGGGGGGGGGGGGGGGTAGTACATTATATCACTGTACAACTGTACAACTGTTGAAACCCCTAATCGTTAATCAGTGCCCTTTTATTGCTTCAACACTCTTCATCATTCAGACGAGGACATCATATGAGTGAACCCGTGTAATTCAGCCGGAAATTTAATCAGCTGAATGTTTATCTCTACATCAGGTCTATGAACATCTTTGGCCTCTACATCTGTCAAAATGTCAAAATTTGATTCCCATCTGAGTGATGGAAAAATGTAAATGAGAGACTTTGCTTTGTTTCCATTAAGTGTTATGATTCCCACATCCCGGGTCCAAGTTGTGTTGTGCTTTGTACTCATATCCCTCATGCAGCTTGTAGAACTGATACACACACATGTTCCACATGTAGACTACCTTTTATATTTTTGATCAGTTTGTATCAATTGATGTAAATTGTGCTTTCACTAAGACATTTCAGAGTTTTTCTGGTAAAGAATAAAACAGGAGAAAGTTCAGGAGGTGCTCCTCTTTATTGAGTTAGTGTGTTGAATATCTCATCGTTTTTCATTTGTTTTGACCTTTTATCCCAATTTTAGATATTGCAGATATTTTTAATTTTTTTAAAGTATAGTAGCTCAATGTTATCCTCTTTTAAGTAAGGTCTTATCCCATATCTGTTAATTACTGTAACAGATTTTATGTTAGTCCCTTACCAACCTTGTTGTTTTTATTAATTTAATCAATCACCAATATGTACTTCCTACATCACATATCAAGCCTTTAAGTTTTAAGCCTTTCATTTGTCAAATGCTTTTTTTCACTTTTGGGTTTTAAATATCTTTTTGCATGTGTTGTTAGAAGTTTTTTGTGCCTGCTTGAGCATGGATGGATTACTTAACGGGCCTACCGGGCCCATAAGGTCAGGGGCCCTGATCCAACCCACAAAATTATCGCAAAGAGATGCCAAAGGACCACAAGTGTACACAAAACTACCAAAAATTACCACAAAGAAACTAAAAAAAATGACAATATGGATACAAAATGTCTACAGACATACAAAACAACTGAAATGGGCATAAAATGACCATGTAGGAAACTGCCTAAAATTAAGTGCACAGTGACACAAGAGACCCAAAATTACTACAAAACAACATGTAGTGGAGGGCAGAGGTGCTGCTTGCCAGCAGTCAAAGCAGGCAGCTGCTAAGGGCCCCAGACCAGTAGGAGGCCCCCAAGGGCTGACACACCTGACCTCCCTAAGGTGGTCACCACACCTGTCTCCAAGTTTTTAAAAAATGTTTTCACTCCCGTTTCAAGTGACGTGCATGGTTCAGTTTAAACAAACCTATACTGGTGATGAACGCTGGTTCGAGGGGCCCCCTGTGAATTTTTGCCTAGGGCCCCAAAAGACCAGAACCACCTCTGCAAAGAGCCCATTGTCCCATAATCCGTGGATGAGCATGAGCTCCTCGTGTGGCTCAAGCTCCTGACTGGCCTTTTCACACACGGTTACAAAAGTCAGTGGAATGACTACGGAAAAATTATTTTTCAATCACAAATTTCCGTGCAGCCAGGAAGCCTTGAGCTTACCTCGAGACAATGCTTCATGCTGTTAGAAAACGCGAACTCACACTGAGCAGAAAATGACATAACTCCAGCTTGTCCAATAGCAGCTGTCGGTCTGTGGGCGGTGATAGTTGATTCAGACTCGGTTAGTTCAAACCTCAATAAATTGCTCCCGCACACATAACACGCTCGTGTTGTCTTGCTTGCCTGTTATGGAGATGGAAAGGAGTCGGGACAAAGTGCAGCAGAAGCCTGTTCGCCTCATAGCAGCGGTCTGCAATGGCATGGGCATCGGGAAAGACGGAGAGCTGCCCTGGAGTTTACCGTAAGTGAAACCATTTGGAATGACGTCTCTTAGGGAATGTGGACGATGCCATTCAATGCATTTAGGCTCCTGTGTCGGCGACAGAATAGATGTTTTATATAGGCTACCAGTTGTCATGATATAGCCTCCAACATGTAAGATAAGATCAGACAATCCTTCACTGGTGCCACGGTGGGCACACTTCCAGCGTTACAGCAGCAGAAGATGATAACAGATGCGAAATATAATAATGTCATGTGAAGAGAGAAAAAGCAAATTAACAGTTACAAATAGCTAAGGACAGAAAAAAGGGCAAGTGAGAGTAAAACACCAAAAAAGATAAATAAACAGACTGGATATGCTTGCTGCATCCAGATGTGGAATAGGACAGCTCATTAAGGAGTCAACCATCTTCAGTATTTCAGTCTTAACTGTTACTGTATAGGTATCAGCTTGCATCCAAACCTCTTGGTGATGTTTTGAGGAATAGTTTATATAGCCATTTTCACAGTTAAATATTTTGTATAATGTGAATCAGAAGAGCTCAAAGAGATGTGTGAAGAATGCTGACTTTGTTGGATCAAAAGACAAAAAACAATAATGATTAGTAGAATAGCTGTGGCCAGAAGATAAGCTGGAACAAGCACATGTTTGGTATTTCTAACTGACAAATGACAAAAGAAAAGTCATTAAAATGATCTTTTAAATTCCTTGATTATGTAATTGATGAATCAAACAATGCTGCAGTCACATGAGCACTAGTTGTAAAGTTAGAAAGCACTAGCATTTAATTTAAAGCCTTATCCTAATATTCAGGATTCCTGTACAAACGTTAGTTTCTCTGAAATTGATCACCTTGTTGACAGTGTTGCAGGCTCGCTATAAACACACTCGACTGTTGCTCCTTTAAAAAAGAAGATAACGAAACAGAGGCCTTGCGATAAACTGGTGTCCTGTCAAGGGTGAACCCCGCCTCACGCCCGTTGTCAGCTGGGATTGGCTCCAGGCTCAGTAGTATTGACTTCATGACCTTCTTTAATGATAAAATTATTCAATTTTATTCACGTTATATATGCTTCCCTTAGGAAATATTATAAGGAAGTACTCCATACATTTTTAATTGTTATGCTGATGATACACAATTATATTTGTTGATAAAACCAGAAGAAACCGATCACTTAGCTAAACTTCAAAGGTGCATTAGGAAATAAAAAGCTGGATGACCTGCAACTTTCTGATGTTAAACTCAGATACAACTTAAGCTATCGTACTTGGCCCTGAAGGCCTCCAAAACTCAAGATCTAAAGATATTGTTACTCATGATGATGTTGTGTTGTCCTCCAGCACCACAGTAAGGAACCTTGGAGTTATTATTTCAGGATATGTCCTTCGATTCTCACATAAAACTAACGACAAGGACTGCATATTTTCACCTGCGTAATATTGCAAAAATTAGGAACATTATGTCTCAGAAAGATGCAGAAAAACTAGTCCATGCATTTGTTTCTTCTAGGCTGGACTACTGCAACTCCTTATTATCAGGCTGCTCCAATAAGTCTGTTAAGAGTCTCCAGCTGGTCCAAAATGCTGCAGCTCGTGTACTTACCAAAACAAATCGAAGAGAACATATTTCTCCTGTATTAGCTTCTTTGCACTGGCTACCTCTAAAATCTAGAATAGAATTTAAAATCCTTCTCCTTACCTACAAAGCTCTTATTGGTCAGGCTCTGTCGTATCTTAAAGAACTCATAGTACCGTATTACCCGACTAAATCGCTGCTCTCTGAGAATGCAGGGCTACTTGTCGTTCCTAGCAGTGCCGGCCCTGAGTAATTTGGTGCCCTAGGCAAGATTTTAGCCGGCACACCCTTATATCACAGCAGTCAATTTCACAATCAACGTTCATACACTCACACAGAAACTGGATGTGTGTATTCAAGATTTTATTTCTTTGAGTAAAAAAATCACACCAAATAAAAACTAAAGAAATAAACAAGTGACAAATTAAAAATACTAAATAAATAAGGCAAACATATTAAGCTAAACAGTGCACATGTAAACAAGTGATATAATATGAATTAAAAATACAATATAGATAAGGCAAACATATTAAGCTAAACAGTGCACATGTAAACAAGTGACATAATATGAATTAAGAATACAATATAAATATGGTATTGCACAAAATAAATAATGAAACCAGTGCAGATATGACAACACACACTGTTGCACACAGTAAAGAAAAATGGTAGACCTCTTGATACACCGCTATTTACATGATACATGAGAGAACATCACGCCACCTGTTTCTCTCAGCCTCAGCGAGTGCCATGTCTTGCCTATCTATTGTTAACCCCTTTGCAAACTGGACCTCCAACTCCTTCCATGTTGCCATGTGGGTATTATGCTCCTGGCTATCCCCATGAGCTTTCAGCAACTGGCTTGCATTTTTCCAGTCCTTCAGTCCTTCTTTGTAAAGTTTGTAATCTTTTGTAGAGAACATTTTGCAGCAAAAGCAGTGTAAGCTATCATTCTTTTTGGAATACATCAGCCAGCTTCTTTTGATTGTTTCCCCATTAACTAAGACTCTTTTAAAAAAAGTCATGTTGACACCTTCTCCCATCTTTATTTTTCGTAAATGGTAACTGTTTTTGTTTGAAATGGTCCTCTGTGTACTAACTCTTTTCTTACTTTGTCTGTAAGAAGAGCTGGCCAGTCAGCAGGGTCTGTTGGTGCAGCCTTCAGTCCTGATGCTGTGTCACTGGGGGTGGTACTGAAATACTTTCAAAGTGCATCTGGAGAGAGAAGAAAAGAAATGTGACCGCTGGATGTTACATTTTAATAACAAATGGTGTGCTATAAGACTAAAATGAAAATACAATGAGATTCATTAAACTTTATTGTCATTGCAATACAATTCAGTCTAACCAGAGAACAAAAAGCAGTAATGTGCAGTGGAATTAATATTTATATTTCGTCTATGAATGATATGGGAAAGCTAAGGTGTGGAGTATTTACAGTAATACACTTTAACTGCACTTAAACACTGATGTAAACTTTAACAAACATTACTGCGGCACAATTAACAAAGGCTTACAGCTACACTTTTACAAAGGGGGTGGAAAACTAAAATCATTTTAACTGACATACCAGCAGTAGACACCTGTGAAATAACACCTGAACAGGTATAACGTTAATGTTTCAAACGTCCCTGATGAATTTAAGGTGGAGTAAGATTAACTTATGTCGATTCAGCTATTTATTGATTAGTAAACGATGCTGCTATTGTCCGAAGTAAGCTAGCAAGCTAACACTCTGCTCCAACAATGGTAACTACGATCATTCAACTATTTATTTAATTTACTTCATCACATTGACGTTACTGTACCTCTATCTTTTCCCCGTTTTTTCCCTCTTCTTTCCTTCTTTTCCTTCCCTGGGCGCCCAACGGTTTCAGTCTTTTAGACATAATTTCGCTACAGTGTCATTAATCTTCTTCTTTGTCTTGGGGTCACGGTCCGGTCAGATTCAGGCAGCTGGCCTTTCGACCCGCCCCCCTCACGGAGGGCAGGTACAGTGCAGAGAGCCAGGAACCAGAAGAAAGGCCTCTTCATTATTTAACAGTCTTCGCTATTAATTTATGTTGGTGTGAGCTTATTTGATATTTCGTAATGGCGCTGGTAAAAATAAGAATTTATATACATATATACTGTTGTTTTTGTTTCCTCCGCCCGTTTGCGGCGCCCGTGATTCTGCTGCTATAGGCCTAGTCTGCCGGGGGATAATACTTTTCCTGATACTCTGAGCTTCTTTCCTCTCTATCTGTATCATTCATGTCTCGTCAGTGCATGTTACTAATTCAACATCTGCCCCGGAGTTGTTTGTGCTTTGTCATCTCGCAGGTCTCTGCTGATCGTGGTGGTGCCTGCTGCAGTGGTCCTGCATGACGCTTCCTGCTGCTATTATCACTTTTACTCAAAATAAACTAGCATTAGTTTTATAAATTATAAAATGTGTTGCCATAAAAACATCATCAGTAATATATCTTATTGCATCACAGCTGTTATTACCACTACTCATCACTGATCATATTTTCCACCATAATTATTATCATTGTCATATTCTGTCACCTTAGCTGTGCTTTCTATTATTCTGCTATTTTAACTGCCATAACATAGAAGTCATATTCAGATTACTACAGATATTATTATAGTTACTGTTACTTATGTGGTTGCTTGCATCTCTGTGACTGTCTATCTGTCTTTCTTTGTCTCTCTGTCCGTCTTTGTTTCTCTCCGTCTCTCTCCTTTTATTCCTCCCCAACCGAATGATAGTGAATTGGCATTGTAAATAAAATTGAATTGAAAATTGAATTGAACTGAAGAGCAGCATGATGCTTTAGTTACCAGTGATATTACGTTGTACTAGCAGATTCAGAAGGAGAGTACTGACTGTTCTGCCTGATTAATATTGAAAACTTGACTCTTTCAGATCTGAATTCCAGTACTTTATGAACACTATCTCAAGGGTGTCGAGACCAGGTATCCTCCACATCAATATTACACCATATTATAGCCACTTCATAACGGACTGGGTTTAAAATGCTGGGTTTTGGTACTTTTACCAAAATTATAAATCCATACTTTGATAAATACAGCAGAGTTGGTTGTTTTTTTTTGGTATATCTGGTTATTTTATCCTTATGCCAAATGTATGAGGCCTAGATCTCAATATATTATGATGGATCATGATATGGAATTACATATACCATGATACAAGATGTTTTACCATATCCATCTTTACTTTGTTATGGGTATAATTCATTTGGTACTCAAAACTTTCAAGATTTTGAAACCCAGTCCTCTACTGTACTATATGTGAGACTTGAGAGCTGCAATAGTTGAAATGTGTCAAATATTTTTGTTCTATTTCAGGAAAGATGAACATGATGGTCTGGGGCAAACTGTGCTTCTACTCCCACCCAAAATCCACGTTCCCAGTTGCCAATGCTCTGCATGCGGTGCTTAGCACGACACTGGAGTGAGTGCTCTCTCAGACAAACTCCTTCTTCAACAAGGGGATCAGGATATTCAGGGTTATCCAGAAAGCAAGGTTTCCATTGTCATTCATTCTTTTCAATCTAATGGGAACAAACTTCTGCTCTGACAGGACTGTTCCAGATCACGCCCACTTCCTGTGCCAAAACCTTGAGAGTGCTGTCTGTCTGGCTGCACAGCCCCCCCTCGCTGACTTGATTGAGACCATCTGGATTGTTGGTGGAACGCAGGTTTATGAGGTAAACCAGTCTGAGCGTCATGAAAGATATTAGCATGACTGTATTGACCAGTTTGGGAAAAAATTACTTGTGAGACCCTGTTGAGCTCCCTCCTCACACACATTTCCATAATCCAGTCTGCCCAGCTCTGCAGGGTGCAACTTCACGTTTGTAATTTGTATTACAATTTAGAGATCGTGGCCTCATTTGATTTCCAACTTTCCCAGCTCCACCTAACTTCAAACCGGTCTGCTCAGTCAGAATAAAGACATTTTAATGCTTGTGCTGTAGGGGTGTGATGAGACACACTCAGCTCACGAAATTAGAAGATACATGATATTGGGTTAACGAGACGAGGCAACATTTTAACATTATTTTTAACTTTTGAGTATTTGCTTTACAGATACGGTTGATTTTTAGCAGAGATCTGTGGCGGTGCTGCAGGTGTCTTTGCATAGTGCTCGTGTTAGCCATGGTGTGCAGCTCTCACGCCCATAAAGTGTATGCCCGCAGCCCCAGTGTGCCGGTTGACATACAGTCTACGCTCCATACAGAGAGCGTGTTTAGAAGCGTTGTGACGACCTCCACCTGTGTGCCAAAACTTTACTTGTAACTTTTAGCCTGATAAAGCTAGCTTAAAGAAGCTGCGAGGGAATCGCACGCGTTTGCTTCCCGGTGCTGACGGCACTGTCTTCTTACAGTGCTTACATACTGTTCGTGTCTCATCTGTCACTGTTGCCGTTTATCGTCTCCACCAACATGCTGCCACATAAACAATTTAAAAGTGGCGGGGGAATCTTCTATGCCTATTTCGAGGTCAAAGCCAGACTCCGTCATGCTGGCTGCTGCTCTGCACTTATGTACTGATATCGCGAGAGAAAACTTCTCAACTAGATGAGAAATATTGTTTTAAAATCGTTGGACGAGGTCTAGTCACACCTCTAGTGTGCAGTGTTGTGTAGTAACTCATTCATTGGGATTATGTAATCAGATTACAAAAAAAAAGAAATGTGTAATTAGATTATAGTAACATTGTCAGAGATAACTTGATTATTTTTGATTACTTGATTACGTCTTTAAAATATGTCAAATTTAAAATTATGAAAATGCCACTGGATTCAATTTGACAGACCTGCATCCATCAGAGCAGTGACACGACATAGCACTGGGTTACACAGGCAAATAAAAGTAATCCAAATTATTCAGATCATATTTTTTTAACCCATAAAATGCCATGTAATTTGTATTCAATTACTGACTACACGTCAAAGTAATCTGGCTAAACTCTGGGTGTGCATGGCCTTTATGAGACCATGTGTTCTGCACAAACTAAATACAGCATGCAAGCTAATGACATAGTGACAGCCTTTAGCTCATTGTTGATTTAACTTTTAAAATGATGGTAAACATGAAACTGTTAAAAATGTCTAGTGCCATGTGGAGACACAAATATGCAAAGTTTTCTAATGCAGCTTAGATTTGTTACTTCTTATGTAAGTGTGTTTTCTTCCACAATAGAAGCTCATTTAAATCCCATATTATGTTGAATTACACATGGAAAAGCAGGCTGTTAATACTCTTAACATGACTTGAATCTCTGTTGCTTGTGGATTGTTATCAGGCTGCACTGAAGCATCCTTGGTGTGACTTGGTTTACCTGACAGAGATCATGGCGGACTTTGACTGCAACGTTTTCTTCCCTGAGTTTGACAGAGGACTCTTTAAAGAAGAAGAAGGGTATGTATTGATCTCATCCCCAGACCACTAGTCCTGACCTGGACCTGAAGTCATGATTTAGATTCTAAATACAAAAAAAACGATCAATCTGTAGTTGAGCAAGCTAGAGAGTGAATGAAGAGAGGGAGCAGCATTAGAAAAAAAACTAAAAAGTTAATCGGAGAAAAATAAAACATTATTTTTGACTGACTGACAGATGGCAATCACATTCTAATGCATGAATAAACACACTCATATCCGCACAACCCTGCTGGAGGGAGACAAATTCACACATCCTTTTCACTGTAGCCTCTCAGCTTTGCGTGTGTCTCATTCCTGCCCTCAGTCAAACAGACACACAAGCCTGCAGCTCTTCATACAACCATGACCTAGCAGCATACCAATTAAGACTAAGAATGGCCTAGCCGTCAGTGCTGAGAAAAAATCGAACCGTGACCGTAAAATTGAAAGTCTAAGTCTCATTAAACTGTTACAGAAGAGTCACTTTTACATGCAGAGTGTTTTTAAAAACATCAAGCTGTGGCGTTGCCCAATGAGGAAATGATTTTGTAACTTTTGTCACAAAGCAAACATTAGTACTTATAACTGTGCTGGTTTAAATCCTTACATCACACTAACTGTAACTGCACTGCATTTGAAAAGTAAATTAGTAAATGATGTTCACTAAAGTGTTCTTAGTTAGTTTTTAGTACTATCTCAGATTTCTATTAGAGACATTACATTAGTGATTGTTATTAGAAAAAGCCTGAGGATTATACTGCCCTCCAAAGCCTAAGTGCAGTAAGTCAAAGTTTAAAGTTTTTTTACTGTCCCAACAAATGAATATTTGGCACTGTGATGATGGATTATAGTTTACTACTTTACCAAAACAGTGCATGAATTAGTTTATTAATGATATCATAGTTACTGCACTTGGGCTTTGTAGGGCAGTATACCTCTTCTATGTCAGTAGGTTTTCTTTCACAATAAAAGTTCATATCTGAGTGGATATTGTTTATTAACATATTTGACAGTTTTCTGTCCTGTTTGATGAACTCACAAAGCTGTTTTTCTTTTGTTTCCAAACAAGATTTCCTGATGTACCACGTGGAATTCAAGAGGAGAATGGGATCAAGTATGAATGCAAAGTATTGAAGAAAAAGATTGAGGACAACTAACAAAGAAAAAATCAATATGTTGTCAGAAAACACTCAAAATCACTCATTTCTTGAAAACCTTTTGATATTTCCTGAATAGACTGTAGAGACATGCTGCCAACCCAAACCAACAGTGCGTCATTGTGTATTTATAAATTGAGCATTCCAGTTTACAGCAAATGTGACTTTTATACTCTTTGTAATGTATGACAAACTTTAACAGTGGCCAAGTTTTATGTGTATTCATTATTCTTCCATGTCTACTGTTTGGTAGGACATTATGAACTATTCTGGTTTAAAAATGAAAAAAATCTGCCTCTCCTGTCACCTTGTCAGTCTTCCTATCTCGTCCTCCTGCTGCTCAGTAATGTTGCAGCCGCACAGAGATTATGCTCGTCACTGAGTCAGTCAGCGGTTTACGTAGATGACAGCCTATGCTCTGGGTAGCACAGCAGATCTGGGGCCAACGTGACAGATGCCAGTTTAGAAAGCGAAGAGTGAATCGTCCAGATGGTTTGGTCCGATTGTGTAATGACTGTCTTGTTAAAAAGATATGGGGACATTTTACAGCTTGTTATTTGTTGTGGTTAGACAGTGAAAGACATATTTATTAAGAAAGGTTTTTACTTTGCAGTTTTTTTGTTGAATCTATTTTCTTTTCAGGAAAATTAATCAATGGTACAATTTTAATGGCGAAACAACTGACTTTTCATTTTGAATAAAGCAATCCTTATTCATCTGGTTGTATGTGATCCTTTTTGCCACTAGATGGAGGCATGTCAATGAGACAACAGGCAGAAAGCCCACCTTTATGCTGCTGGTAACTGATTAACAATATATCCTATGGACTACACACACACAGGGCATTTAAAGTCTCAGAGAGCCATGGTCACAGTAACTTTACTACAGAATAAATCATATGAATCAGGAGGAGAAACCGATATAAAAGGAGGTCCAGTAAACTCCTTTGTCAAAGCACTTTGATCAATGTGTTGTTTTTGAAATGTTTTTGCAAATCTGACTGGAGGTCAGATCAATATAAGTCAGCCTATAACATTTCGTCGTGAAGGATTTTAACTAATTACACAGAACTCGGATTTTGTGGCGATTATGTTAGCCCCTGTTGACAAAAGCCTGTGTTTCCTATGAGTACCACGGCCTTGTGCCCTAAATTTATTGTGCATTTGTTTTGGAAGCGGGTGAAAGTAAGACGTAACTTATTTTTAATACTATTTTTGTCAGGATGCCATCCTGGCAGCCCTTCTCTTTCCTTTTGTTCTGTGTTTTGTCTCCGTCTGTCTGTGTTTCCCTGCATGTGTCTCCCCTCTGTGTGTTTGTTTGTTGGAGGCTGGAGGCGTGGTTTTCCAGGCTAGCTGTTCCAGGTGGAGCCAATTATCACTAATCACCTCCCTGCTAGTATATTAAGCCGGATGTGAGGATCATTCGTCGCCAGATCGTTGCATCAGCAGAGCGGTATCATGTCGTGATCCTTGGCTTACCTTGCACTTCGTAATTTCTACTCTTCTCTGTGAATATATGCGTAATATTGCTCCTGTGTTCTTTTGCTCCAGTTACCCGTGATCCTGACTCCTGGTCTGCCTGCCTACCAACCACTTGTGTTCTCCCTGTCTAGCAGTTGTTTGCAACCTCACCGACACTGGACACGCTCAGGAGAGCCCCACCCTCACTTGGACCTTGCACCTTTTCCCCCTCGCGCACTGGGCACTTTTGTATATAGTATTGTCACACATTAAAAACTCTTAAACCTGACTCTTTTTTCTGTGTCTGCATTTGGCTCAGTTCTTCGTGTTTTTCCAGTTCCGTTCTTTTTGAACAGCTGTTTGCTGGAGGCATAGTGATGGGGTAATGAATCTATTTGTGGCTATGTAATTCTTAACCAATTAGTAATTATTAACAATATGACAGTGGAACAAAGTAAACTTTGATTTAACCACCAATGTAAATTCATATATTGATGTAAAATCGTGTCTTGAAATGTATTAAATAAATACAATTAAGATTGTCTGTCTTGGAAAAGGACCAATTTAGCAATTTCTAATTCATCCTTTCTAACTCAATTGAATGATTATATATTCCACTTTTAAACTGGTTAAAGTTTCTCGAGTTTCTGGGACTTTCCTTTGGCCACCCTTTCCTTTCAGATCAGACAGACATCAATCTGCTGAAACTTTTCAGTCAGTGAAAGTCGAAACACATGTAGGTATAGGTGTAGTGTATACAGTATACAGGTATAGCACTGCCTTGCCACTAACATGCAGCACACAGCACAGTGGAGTTTGGTGACCTCATGTGGCTCCCAGCATAGCTCCACCCAACGTTGACCTGAGCAGAGAGCTGCGTGTCTCAAGGATTTTAAATAAGCATGTTTGTGTTTTTCAGGACAGAAACTCACCCACAATTTACCCAAACACCAAAGGAGCACTGTACAGTGAAAAAATCCCCAATATGATGAGGAATTAACCAAGATGAAACAATAGGTCTTTCTCACAGCAGATATTTTGACATGTAAAGCAATGGGCCACCACTGTTGGGCCAACAGTGCTTTAAAAGAACAGACGACCCTTCTGCGAAGATGCCAGTGTACACATTTCAGAACGAGCAGCATCTTTCTTTTTTTCCATAATTTTTCACAGAAAACATTTTGACCTCTCAGTGTGTGAGTGTGACGATTAACATTAATGATGGCTCTGTTCTTTTCAAGTGTCTCTTTAAGCTACCATTCATTTTTTGGTTAAACGTGTATAGTAGATCTAAGAAGGAGCAGTATTTTCAGTATCAAGGACGAGCATTCACAACCACTGCTTTAAATGGTCGATGGGATTTTAAAACAAGGCACAAATGAATGAGTGATTTAAAAGGTGGAGTGACAGCACTATGCTCCCAACAGGCCGCACCTCACCGCAAGCGAAATTGCCAGCAGTGACAGATGAGCCTGTTTCAGAGTTGTGAATCTCAGATGCAATGTTCAATATAGAAAGTTATTCACCTTTTGTGCATTGAACGTCCATCAATGTGACATTTATTTCCCTCCCGCAGCATGTACTGTATATTTGTGTTATCTCATCGGGGTGCAGGTAACAGTCTTCTTCTGAGACACAATAACAGAAAACAAACTTTTGAGTGTAGGGGAAATCTCAGTCTAAAATGAAAAATATAAGGGAAGAAACACCAGAAAAATAAGAGTATTAGCTTTATAATGTAAAGTGGAACTTTTTCCTTTTTGTTGAACACAGTTTTGTAGTATTGTGGAACATTTCAATTGCAAATTCCTCCTACATTAACTGCTTTTGGTGAATATATGTCGAAATAAAAATGTTAACTTACACTGACTTCAAATGAGGAATATTTACTTCAGCAGTCCATCCAAGCTGGAAATCATAGCTTTTAATTCCGGACGTCATCTCTTTCTGGTGAGATATGACCCATAAGAGCAATTTGTTAAGCATGGTTAATATCAACCAGTGTCATGGTATGAATGAAAAGGGACAATTTATACTCCCTCCCTTATTAACCTCTCTGGCTTGTCTGTGTAATTTAAAAGCACAGCGTAGGACAATACGTCAACAGAGGACAAGAGGACAGAGGGTGAGAGATAGAGGTGACTTGCATTTATACACCTGAGGCCTCGTCTCATTTTCCTTGATTTGATAGGTCGTGATTTACTCGTCATTATTAATATGTTTACATTAGCAGCACCACTGAAAGACAAACAGCACCCCTGCAACCTTTAAAAGTGTTTTGCTGATGTCTGTGTAAAAATAGAAACCTTCAGTTCATCAGCTGCCTGTTCATCAGTACTTGAGGTACTGTCGTAGCCCCCTCAGGGGATCCATGTTGTAAATGGTTTAAAAATTTACTCTAGTCAAGCATCCATCTGCTGAGCTCAAATTCATTACCAGATGCATTCACTTTTGCATCATCTGCCCAGTGGCTATCGCCATGACTACGGAGCCATGCTGAGTGATGCAGGCGGCAGCAGATGGGCAGTATATATATCCCTCCCTCTCCTCCTCCTCCCTCTGGACACACAAGTCCTCTCTCTCTTTGTTGTGACCCTCATATGCACATTACAACAGTGAGGGTACCTTGAGGCATAAAGTCATGGCTTCATTAGATTTGAAGCTCACTCCCATTAAAGGCACTCTTACGCATGTTTTGAGGGCTTTTGCTACCTTTGAAACATTTAGTTGCATTCAAAACTAGACGGGGGAACCATTTTATAAAGCTTGGTTAGACAATGCTCAGTAAGATTGTATATTGATTTTGTGGCCTAAACAACAATAAATGTGGGCACTAACCCAAAACCTTTTTAACTCCAAGTGACACACATGGACAGGAAAACCATATTAATAAATCCAAACATAATGGAAAATCTTTTTAGCCTTAATGAACTGACACTCCACTGCTTCTTGAAAAAAAGGTTGCAGAGTGCCTTGAAATAAACCACTTCCAAATTAAAGGAACTTTTCTGCTTTCTTTTTAATCTCATCGTTTGGGTGCATTTAAATTAATTTTAAACGATGACATTTCAGTAGTGAAAGGGCTTATAATACAGTGTCTCCATCCATAAAGTAACAATAAAAATCTGAGACACAGTTACATCCTCCCTTGGGGGAACAGTTGAGCTGCCAAGAACATTGTGTGAAGCCTTGTTTGTCCTCTGTTATACTCAGTAACACATTTGATAGACGAGGCAGCACGTCTGTCATTTCACAGTTATGTCGTGCAGCGCTTATGTGAAGTTATTGTAATGAGGTAATTTGTAAATAAGCTGACATAATTTCTTTATTTGACAAGGGACTACATCTTCCCTAAAAAGCGTGTCATATTGTCTCACTTTCTGATATCACTCATCCTCATCTCTGACAACATGAATTTACACCTCCAGTAAGAATGTGCTGCTTCAAATGCATGAAATGTGCACATTTCACACTTAATCTTATACTGCCATATAAGTCATAAATAATTATAAGAACATTAATCTTTTACACAGCTTTAATTCACTTGCATTACTCTGCACAACTTCTTTCAGTCATCTACTTTTAAAGGGGCGACAGGGTTAAATAGTGGTCTCTCTCTACGTAGCTGTAGCTTTCCAATGTTCAGCTCAAAGTCCTTCTTAGTGCCATTTAGGACCCCCAGACTACCTGTCCTTATGTTATAACCGCGCACCCTCAGTTGCTGGATGCGATAATTCACTATCTGTGTGGTCAACTCCAAAACGGTCGGAGTGTCTATGATTTGAGACATGCTGACCCCAGCACTGAGAAGGCACTTAAAGCGCTCAGCCAGAATAACTTCAGGGTAGTAAAGGAGAGCCGGGCAGTTAAGGATGATGTCCCGCAGTTCTGCCTCAGAGCAGCCAATGGTGTCCTGGGAGTACGCCAGGGTGTGACGCATGCTGTCCAGGTTCAGCTCGGTGACAAAGCCCCTGAGTTTGGAGAGGAGGTGGAGGAGCTCAGCCGTGCTGAAGCCCTTTTCTCTCAGGAACACCAGGTTCTGCCTCAGCACCTCGGGAGGCTTGAGGAGAACAAACGGGTTCTGACTCAGCAGCTTCTGAAGCCAGATCTTCATGTTTGCCTCCTGACCCCCGAGCTCCTGGTAGGCCTGCTGGAGGGTGCACACCATCACCTTGTTCTGCTCTACTGGCCGGCTGAAGCTCTGGGGAGCGCTGGCCATGAGCTTAGTGATGATTCGCTTGTTGAGGTTTAAGCTCTGGAAGAAAGCGATGTTGTTCCGCTGGTTGTCATGGTGGCTGGACGAGGTGAAGAAGGAGCCTGGGAATTTCTCAACGATACCAACCAGTTCTTTCTGATTTGGGCACACAGACATCCACAATTCCCTTTGAGTCTGCATTTGCTCTGGGTGACAGAGGACTGCCTCAGGGTAAACTGCTAGAATCCGGGCAATGATGGAGCCTGAGGCTCCCATGTCCTTCAGCAAGTCTGCTACCTCCTTAGTATAGGCTGGGCTCTGATGCAGGACCCAGCCCTTAAGTTGACGGACCTTCTGGATGTCCACAGAGAGATTGTAGAGAGCCTCCACGGTCTGCTGGTTCTCTGCTGAGGTCAGTGTTGTACATGGTCTTAGATATAAAGGTAGAGCTGTGGCACGTTGGCACTGATGGCACAGGGATGTTGCGATCAAGCGCAGCATTGATGCAAAGTCCTGAGGCTGATCACCTGAAGGAGCAAAAGGCAGGCAACTAAGATAAGACCTTAGTAAAAAAAAATACTTGCTTCACCTTGTGAAGTAGCAGAAGGAGCTAGATAGGGCTTGTATGTCCTGCCCCTGTAATTTCCAGTAGACCCCAATGGGACCTCAGCTCCCGAAATTTACATTGGTGTCTATTGAAATGGAACAATTATTTTCTGGTCCCAGTCATTATATGTTCTGGATTACACATGTGATGTTTGCGGAATTCGAAATCGTGGTGTTGCCTGCTGCCGTGGTCCTGCATGATGCTTCCTGCTACTATTAATCTATCTAATCTATTATTAGTAATCTATAACCTTAGCTTTGCTTGTGTCTACTATTCTGCTGTATTAACAACCATAACATATCATATCATATTCACATTACTATAGATATTATTATAGTTACTGGAAGTGTGTCTGTCTCTGTCTTTGTGTCTGTATTTGTCTCTCTCTGTCCATCTGTCCGTCTTTTCTTTCTTTCTCTCTCCCTTTCTTCCTCCCCAACCGGTGCAGAGAGATGTCCGTCCTCCACAGAGCTGGGTCTGTCTGACGTTCCTGTCTGTTATAGGGAAGGTTTTCGTTGCCACCGTACTCACCGGGAGAATTGTTGGGTCTATGTAAATCATAAATAATTCATAGAGAGTGGTCTATACCTACTCTGTAAAGTGTCCTGAGATAACTTTTGTTATGATTCGGCACTATAAATAAAAATCAAATTGAACTGAAAGCGTGGAAAAAGCGTAATGAGAATGACTATATTTCATGTTGTCTATGTGACGTCACGTCATCACGCTTTCCCTCCACTTCTCAACTCTGAGTTCTGCCGCTGTGTCTTTTGCCAAGATTGAGATCAAGATGCCAGTGTGTTTTGTGCCAGAATGTCCACATTCCAGCAGGAACAGTTGTTCTTCCTTTCTATTCCCTTCCAGAGCCTTTCAGTGAACAATCTTACTATAAACTCTCAAACTCTTAACATGAAAAAATAAAATTTAACTACACAAAAATCACATGTGTAGTCCAGCACAGATCATGACAGGGACCAGATAAACCATTTCAATAGACACCAATGTCAATTTTTGGGAGCTGAGGTCCCATGGAGTCTACTAGAAGCCGCATTACAGGGGCGGGACTTAGCAGCCCTGTAAAGTAGGCTTGAGCAGAGATGCACAGTGACATTCCCAATTTTAACATTAATCAAACAATTGTTGTGATGCTTTGTCAGGCCAGAGGTCCGGCACGGTTGATTATTATTACTGTAGTAATTCTTCAAGCAGTCACAGAACTATCATGCAGTACAACAATTCTCCTGTCATTATACACAGCTTGGGGATATTTCTGGAGCTTCCTGTGGACTTGCCACTGAGCCACACAGACAGGTAAATGTAAACAAACACAGTCATGCTGTATGATCTTCCACTTAAAAAAAAAAGTACTGAAAAACGTATATTGTATTTCCCACCAGAACCCTACCTGTATTATTTTTAAACGGACATACTGTTTATGTCCAGTGATCAAATCTCTTTAAATCCCATACCCCCCTGCGTTAGAGGAGACCCATCTGTTTACTTTGTTATGCTATTTATGGTTAAATCTCTCATCTCTGTCTTGCCGTCCTAACAGACTCTTCTATGGTTATTTTTGCAAAGCTGGTGCCAGATGTTTCGCAGGGATAAGTGGAAAAGAATGAGCTAACTCACAGCCTAGGCATACACATTTCAAAATAAAAGTATTCTTGAATTAACTCCAGTTTTTTAGTTGAAGAGGCATGCTAGGCATTTAGCCTGCTAGTTAGCTATACGTGCTATTTGACGCGAGGGCATCGAGGGACGTCACATTATTTAACCACGTGACTTGACATGATTATCACTTATTATATGACATAATAAGTGTGTAAATATGTGAAAAGTTTGACAAGAATATCGACATTTTTGGTGCAAAAAGAATCAGGCTACCTTTAGCAGCGGTCAGAGGATGTGACGTTTTGTTGTGAAACTGTTTTCTTCTTCTACTGTTGTCTCGTGCATCACAGCGTCACGCAGAGGCGGTGACACGTACCGTTAAACTGCATCAACTGAGACCTGGTGAATTCAAATGTGACCCTGAGATAACTTTGTCGTTCATGCAGAATGTAGAGAAGTGTTATTGGATTTTATGCTCCCAATACCCTTTTCCATTCCTCTTTTTCAAAGCTCTGCTCTTTTATTGCAGCCCATATGTCCAGTAATTAAACAATTTTGGCAAAAGTCTGTATCTCAAACAGCACTTGGTGCGCTTCCAAACCCTGCAGCATACGGGGCCCTGATGAGTGTAATCAGTGCAGAGCTGAATTGGACTGAACACACGGAGAGTTTTCTCACAGTTGGTGCTTAATCATGATGCTTGATCACCAGCTCTGCAAGCTGTTCCCTCAGCAGCACGGGAGCTGCTGCTGCTGCTGAGTGGGTAGCTGGGTTCATTATAGTTTATGTACTAGTAAACAGACGATATGCCTCAAAGGAAAACAAGTTGGTGCCTTCTCTTTTTTAATAGTCAATATGACGACAGGAGTGAGCTAGTCGTCAGAGTGCACTGACACTTATTAGTTAGATCGTGTCCGAGCACAAACACAGAAGATTTGATTTTAAATGTGTTTCATGGGAAACAACTTTCCTTTATATTGGAAGCAGGGACATAAAACAACATGTTTGCCTGCAGGGTAAACAGAGTCATTCACTCTTCTTCTATTTGCAGTCAACCTGTTAACAGTTTCACATGTTCCCTCTTGCATCAAGGGTTTGAGCAATGTCACGCAACCGCAGTACCCTCTCCTGCTACATTGCTTCTGTTGTTTCTGCAGGAATGAGGAACTTAAGCAACATAAGCAGGATTGTTTTTGAGATGACAGACGACAGTGAACCATAACATTAAAGTTGTGATTTCAGAACAGATTGAAGCAAAAGGTGTAACAAATGCATAATACTGGCAGTATGCAGAATCCCCTAATCCCAGTCCTGATCTGTTTGGTACTGTGATCCACTTCCTGTCAAGCCCCTCTGGTAAATAGGTAGCTGGTGGCTGTGTAACTTGTCTAGATTTGAGAAATATTGCCACATACTTACTGTGACTTTATTATTGTATTTATTAACACTCAAATTAAGTAAGCTATTCTGTAACCAGGTTGCAGCATAGTCAGCAAAACTCAATAAAGAACAAAAGCATCAACATGAGACAAAATGGGTGAAAGGGTTTCAGATTCAATGTTGGCACAGAGATGTAAACAAAGGCAACGAAGTGGAAGAGGAAAGGAAAAGTTTGCCCTAACTGCCGCTAGGCAACCTAAGCAGAGTGTAGTACAGGCTGTGATCCATTGCAGGTGCTCATGCACTGGGTGTGTCTCTGTGGAGTTGAGAAACTAGAAATAAAATATGCCTCATCACAAAGGCAATTTTGTCCAGAAAACTTTCCAAAGTGTGTTACTCGTGTCCACTTACTCCAGTAGGATCGATCCATTCAACAATCTATCAATTCAACTTGTACACAAATCTAGACATCTCCATAATGATTTCCCATAACAGTCCCCCCCACACACACCCAACACACACAAAAACACACATACTTCCTCCAACAAAGGGTAAAGTACGGGGTTTTCCTGGCTGTGTACTTGTCCTCAGAGCAAGCTGAGGGCATCTACAAGCTGAGGAACAGAAAGAAAGAGAGAGAGAGCGCCTTCTTTATCTAGAGCACACCGTAATTCTTTATAAAGCAGACTTGGATGACTAATACAAAAAGATGGCCTGTCATTCATATTTCCATTGTAAAAATATAAATTATGCTCTAAAGTGGGCACCACAGGATTGCGGCTGTTTAATTTAGACCTTGCCTAAATTAAACTATTGATTGATGGATTAAGCATTAAAAGTTATCTTGTACCATTTATAGCTGGAAAAAGCTGTTACACAATGCTTCATAGACTGAAGGAGTCCAGTGAAAAGAATGTAACATTGTTACGGCAGTTGTTTTACAGTAGATCAAAGTCAACATTTGCTCTGTGGTGACTTATTAATTTAAGGGTAGAAGATCAGAGGTGCAAAATATCTTCTTAACTAACAAACAGAGCGGTTTAGTATTAACTAATTATACACTTCCTGATTATGTTCTGAGATTAAAAGCATTAAAAAAAGACAGTCACGATCTCAAAACTTCACATAATATGAACAAAACAAAACATTTATTATGATGTAAAGTGTAACATTAAAAGGCCACTAGCAGAAGCACAGATGACAATAAATGTTTGTGTTCCTTAATGTTTTTTGACTTAATTATTTTGATTTTACAGCTTTCACGTTGCGCATCATATAACTCAACTCTTGAACAATATGAAACCAGAAGACACAGCTCCTTCCACCTGATACACAGCACAAGATTGAACCTTTGTGTTTCCTTACAGTGCCAAACAAAAACATATCGACTGCCAGGAAGATTACCTGATACTTCTAGATTTAGTTCAGATTAGTGTGTTTACTGAATAGAACATAATGGTACAGAAAACATGTTCTGCATTAATGCTTGTTTGCACAGAAAAACATGCATGCACATAAGCACTCCTTCTTAACTGCTGTCAAGCAACCTTGCACGGTGACTAACCGCACAGGTGAGTGAAAACCTGTCTATCTACAGATAAAGAACATTTTTATTTTCATGTTCTTGACTTTTGTTTAGCCTTATTGGTTGTCTCAGTTCTTATCTTTAATGCCTGCCATTCCACTCACGTGTGTGTGTGTGTGTGTGTGTGCGTGTGAGTGTGTGTGTGTGTGTGTGTGTGTGTGTGTGTGTGTGTGTGTGCGTGTGAGAGGGTGTGTGTGTGTGTGTGTGTGTGTGTGTGTGTGTGTGTGTGTGTGTGTGTGTGTGTGAGGGTGTGTGTGTGTGTGTGCGTGTGTGTGTGTGTGTGTCACTCTGAGGCTAAGAGTGTGTTTGTGACTGTCTGTAAAAGAATGTGGAGGAGGAAACTGATATTAGCTGTAGGCGGACCTAAAGTGACAAACCAAAGTGGATACATTAAAACAGACTTACTACAAACACACTTCCCCGAGTGTGACAAACATGTGGCCCCAGACAGAGAGACGGACAGACAGAAAGACAGACAACATGACCTCCATCGGGTTTCTGAAGGTTCTGGTTTTTCTTCTTCTCCACCAGGTCTACTGCGAGGAGGCAGAGCCTGTGTTCAGAGCAAAGGGCACGATCATCGAGATGGGGTATTGTTTCGGAGTGGATTATATTGTTGTTTATAGATGTGCTCCGGAGGAAGACCAGCTTCTTGGCAATTCCTCGACCGACAGCGTGCCCGTTACACCTCCTGCGGACCTCCAGGGTCGTATCCTCATCAACCAAAATCAGCACCTACTCGGGCTCCAGATCAGTCACCTCACACACGAGGACTCAGGGATTTATAGGAGGGAATGCTGGCAGAACCAGACACTAGTCAGCAAGCACACACAGCATCTCTCTGTGTGCGATGAGGAGGTTGAAGCCAAAGAGATCATTGTGAAGGAAGAAGATGGAGGGGCTGAGCTTCTGTGCAACAACACTTCCATTGGTTCAGGGGGAACCTCTGTGCGCTGGTACCATGAAACGCATCCATTATATAAGCCCACTCTCTTCCTGGATAGCAGTGTGTCACTGGAACCTCTGGTGGAGGAGCTGCAGGGTGCTGTGGAGGTCAGAGTCAGTGGGGCGTTGCTCCTGCTCAGCCAGAGCATGCTAAAGAATAACCAGCAATTTTACTGTCTTGTGAGCAAAGGTAAGAGTTGTCTCAGTTTCCAAAACATGCACCTACCAGACCATAGCCAGAGCAGGGACATTTTTGTCTCACAAGGCGACAGAGTGGTACTAAAATGCCCCTCTGATGGTGACAACCAGCATTGGGAGACACCAATGGGGAGAATCAATGGTAGCAGCGTGAACATGTACATATCATCTGTTGACAAATCAGAAGACTTCTCATTGGTAATTACTGCCTTCACTGATGGACATAGTGGGGACTATTCATGCATTTCCTCTTCGCTTGAAGTGCAGTACCTGCTGGTTCTTTGCCCCAAAAAGAAATCTCAAGAAAAGGTTGTTGTTGAAGGCCGGGATGTCTTGCTGGATTGTGATGTTGGCGAAGATGATTCCCAAAGGGTACAGTGGCTCCGCCAAGAACCATCAGGCGGACATGAACTTGTCCACGATTCAAACGATAAGACTGTTCCCCTCCCGGAGGATCTAAAGGGCAGGCTGACTCTGTCTGAGAACAGCTCCATGCTAATGATCTCCCACCTGGAGGTGAAAGATCAAGGGGTGTACTGGTGTGTTGTTTTAGGAGGTCCTAAACTCCTGGAGGAGGATGACGATTACACAGATTATTATTATGAAGAAGATACAGGGGAAGATCAATTCAGTGATGGCGATTACTGGGAAGACACGCACAAGTGCATCTTTAAACAGGAGACCACTGTGATCTTAATCAAGAAAATAGGAGCGGTGGATTCAGAGCCTGTGAACGTAAAACCAGCGATTAGTAACCATGACACTAGCCCCACATCTGATCCGCCAGCAGCCGCTAATGTTACTGCGTACGCTGTGGGGGCAGGACTGGTGGGGCTGCTGGTGGTTGGAGTGATTGTGGCAGTGATTGTAACAAAGAGGAGGGCAAAGAGCTCACCAAAGCAGAGAGAAGCAGCCTCTGGACTAAAGGATTTGGATTCTGCTTGTACTGAGAGGTTAACTCATAATGATAGATCTGATGCTTAACAGCTTTTGTAAAGTAGCTCCAGGGCATTTAATATCCAAACGACATGAACTGTGCTATGAAATCTGTCCATAAATCACCAGTTGATGATTGTGAAACAGTCCTATGCTTTCAGTTTCATGTTGATGCTGTCTTTCTGCCCTCTTATTTTTAGGTACTAATGACTGATAGTGGGTCTTATACAGCTTTTATAATGCCTTTCAGTACAGCCAGGACCGTGTGAATGAGGATACTGTGTTTGAAACTTATCTGATGGCTTGGCAATGTGGTATGGCTGTTATGTGACAGTGATGACTAAAAACCAGTCGGCCTGCTCTCCTGTCAACAGATTTTTTGGTGTCATTAAGGCAGAGTGTAACGGCCAAAAAGTACCTGAAGCTCAAGAAGCTGTAAACACAAGGTCAACATACTATCATCTTATAAAGCTGATATATAAGATATTTAGATAAATGTTTGGGTGTACAAAAACCACAGCAGAAGCGGAACAACATTATAAGTAATTTGGAGCCGTGTTTCCAGCCACCCGATGAATATAAGTCTAGTCTTCACTTTCCTTTTAGTTCTGATCTGCTCTTCACCATCTCCCAAGGGAAATATCTGGCTCCTCAGCTGCTAAATACTCCACTGTGTTTACCAGCTCGCTTACTGTGTCTGTCTGCTGTCTTTGCTGGGCAGGTAGAGTACAGTCAATTTTTAGAGTTTTTTTCACTGAAAACAGCTGCTGCTGGAAATGAGATGGATGAGGGAGATGAGAGTTGAGAGTTGAACCAAAACATTAAAGTCAAGGTGTGTTAAAGACACTGAAACACTAGAGCTGGGTGAAATGAACAGTCCTGAAATGACACCAGGGTGACACGTTTCACATTATAGAAACTTAAGGAGAAATGATTCACAATCATTCATGATGACGACCATGCATAAGTTGTCTCTTTTTTGCAAAAGATCAACAAAGAAATAGGATAAGATAAGAGATTCTTTTATTCCAACAAAGGGGAAATTTCCTTATTACAGCAGCAAAGTGGATAGCAAACATAGAAGAAGCATCAATAAGAAACAATAAATTATAACAAGCAATATAAACAAGGGGATATAGAAAAATATGAACAATATAAACACAGGGAAATATAAAATATAAGAATAATCGGAACAATATATACAACACTTAAATTTACACCAAGGCACAGAGGAAATATTGAAATTCTCCTGAGCTCAATATTGTAATACCAACAAACCTAAAGTGTTCTGCATTTTATTAATACTTTCAAACAATAGGCCTACACATCATGGTCATTGTGAAATTCCCATAAAAATGGGATTTTTATAAAAAGAATTCTTTGTGAGAAAAAACAAATCCAGAGGATCAAAGGAACAGAATCAAAGTTGTCACCACTTCTTTTCCAAAAGTTCGGGATGTGTTATCCGACTATGACACAAACAGCCGACTTAGAAAATGCACATGTTTTAGTTTCTGCTTGCAAGTTCTCCTATCTTTGATCAAAATAAACCTTTGGCTATCTCATCCGACTCTAAACACATACGTTGAACTATTGAATCAATATGTGCTGTAGCTCCTGAGAAGTGAGTAAGTTTGAACATCAACAGTGAACATCACTACTGATCCAATATTGCAGTTTAAGTTTGTCAAACACAAAATAGGATGCAGTATATAATGTGATTATATGTGTTATTGCAACCCAGTTATTGCCTAACTGACTGTGTTCATAGCGATTCAACTGTGCATTTTGTTCTTCACGATAATATACAGGGATGTGCAGTTTATATTCAAACAAAATATGTGCAGCTGCCACAGTGCAAGTGTGTCATGAATGTGAATAAAGTAAAATCTGAGAAATGGTTCATCATGTAATCTGATTTGTTCAGTTAGAAAAACTTCCAAACTAGGAGAACAAATGCCCATCTCATTAGAATGTGATTATCCAACAAATCGATAATGGGTTCAGAGTTAATAAGCAGCAGCTTCAGATTGTTTAGTTTCTGAAGGTAGAGCCTGAGCACCTCAGCAGCACAGTCACGGAAACACTGAGAAGCGCCAATAAAGTGTGCTCCCCCCACTACCCTCACACTGGGTAAAGCCTACAGTACATACATATGTATCATGTAAGTTTAACAACTTCTCCACAAAATCCAAAGCGTAATATTGTTTTTTGTTTTGTTGTAATGTTTCCAGCATCCCTAACATGGTTTCCTGTATACAGAGTGAATATCTCTGTCTCAGATAGCTGCAGGTTGTTAAATGAATACATTCTGTTTGCAGTTATACATATATATATAAATTGTACGTTATAGCCATAAAGCTTTTGTTTATTAAACCTAATGAATCTTTACGACAAAATAAAATGGAGGAGGGGTTTACAAAAATAATTTTTTATCAGTCTTTCTTCAGCCTTTGGCCAATCATATTTAATAGTTGATGCAGTATTAGTTTCAGCATTAGTTATTTCTCTATCTGGAAGGAGACATTATCTCACTGGTATGGAAAAATAAAAATAATAACACCAACAATTTGATCCATTTGGACAGTTTATGTCACACTAACTCAGAAAATAGTTGCATGTATTAAGGGTATAGTTTGACATTATGGGATATAGAGAGGTAGATGAGAGAATCAACATGACTCTCATGTCTGTATGATAGATATGAAGATGCTGCCAACAGCTGGTTAGCTTAACTTAGCACAAAAACTGGAAACACAAAACTACAAAGTGAAGCTTTTACACAATTAAATGTAAAGATTAGATAAACTAGATATAACGCTGATAGGTGGAATTTGTCCCCGCTGGACAGAGCCATGCTCTCTTTTTCCACCTGTTTCCACCTGTGTTCACCTGTTTCCACCTGGCTGCTGGCTTTAGCTTCATATTTACCGTTCATTTATGACAGTGGTATCAAGCACATTTTCATACTAGCAAATGACCATAATGAAGCTTGAACCCTGTCTTGAATCACTCAAATTTCCTCTAATTAATCATCTGATGCTACATTACAGTCTGCACTCTTGCATGCCTAAAATGCAACCAGTGACGCAGCAACAACCAGCAATGTGATGGCAATGTTGATGAGGCTCATTGCGTTCACTTTTGCACAATGAGCCAAACATTATTTTTTAATTTCTTTTTTTTTTTAGCACTGGTGTGTTTTTGGAGCTTTGTTTATTGCAACACAATCTGGATAAATTTGTATTTCAGCAATATTTTCAGCTGACAGATTCTATTACTCCCACACACTTAACCTTTTGGAGACTTGATAAATATTTATGTCCAACAACAGTGTCAATACACCCAAACAAGAAATATGGTGTCTGTTAGGAAATATTTGCTCAGCTGGCTTTTTCCATCATTGTTCTTAATCTCAGTTGGGCCAATATCTGATCCTGCCGCTGCAGTGAACAGAAAATCCTAAGCAACTTGTTTGCCTATGTATTATACAATCTTTTCTTTTAATATTTCTATAAAAGAGATATAAATCTAACTTAAATGTAACAAGACTGTTTTCCGATCAACTTTTTGGACATATTTGGAGGGTATTCTGCTGAGGACGGAAGTACAGTGTAGACATGGGTGCAGATGATAAACAGTGATACCGCTGTTGGCTTTTTAGGAAAAATAAGCAAGACAGGTAAGCACAGTAAATTATTCCATGTGCAGTACTTTTTGAATGATATGGCGAGCCTCGAAGTTGTGACTTATATTGAGATATGAATTGCATACGGACAAAAAAAATCAGTTTTGTGCCCCCCTTTCAGAATTAAGGTTTTTGTTCCCAAATAAAGCATGGTCCCAAAGAGTTAGCCATTAGCAAATGATAGACACGTTTTGAACCCTTGGCACCCTTCATGAACCTGTTCTTGGTTTTCCCACTCTGTGCTCTCTGCTAACATTCTTTCCCAGCCCACAACTTGACAACCCTGGGATGAAGAGCTTCAAATACATCCAAAGAGTTAAAAATGCATGTGTGTCATATTGTATTGTATTTTATTGGGGAGCTATGAATAAACCACAATAGCTATGAGTAAGAGAAGGAATTTGGCCTGCCTCCCCACAAGGTCATGCTTTGTTTTCAAAAATAATTGTATTATGGCATCAGTGATCATGCATGCTCACAGGACAGGGTGAGTGATGCCTGTTGGGAGAAGAAGAATCGGTCAGATTTTACATCAAAGACCATGTATACAGTGGATTTTAAAATGTGTTTCTGTGATCTTAACACAAATTGCAGACGCCGTTGACACCTGTGTCAATCATGCATCTGTTTTGTTACTTTCACTAGAAGGTCAAAGGGTCCCCCACACAGTTGTAACATCCACACTCTCTCCAATCACGTCAGTGGTTGTGTCTTTAAATTGCTGTCAGCAAATTCCAACACAGTTTGTCAGGCAGGTGGACCCAAATCCAGCAGGAACTGAAGAAAATAATGTATAACCAAGCTCTGGCGGACAAGGGCAAAACAGAACCGGCTGGCTAGAGACACAAGGAGCAAGAACAGCTGCATTGACGATGAACTGACAAGGACCGAAAGGAAAGAGGACAGGGAAATGATAACAAGAATAAGACACAGCTGGGGCGGGCGGGGAAACTGGAGGCACACATTGTGATTGGGTAATAAGACAACAAAGACTGGCACCACAAGGCAGGCTGATGTGGCTAGACACAAAAAAAGGTGTACAACGGAAGACATGCTGAGCAAGGATACAGAAACAAATTGTAAACCAATGCAAGGCTGAGATAAACACTAAACGGGGTCAAAAACATAGTAGAACTGGAACTAAACAGTAAATTACACAAGGAACTGATAAACTAATGGAACACACACACACACACACACACACACACACAGGAAGTAAAACAAGACATGACACAAGAGGAGAGTGGATTTCGTAATAAAACAGGAAACAGATTAAATCAAAACCAACAACTCGTTGTAAAATGTTCTAGATGGTAACCCTAGATTTACTAAAACTTGCAAGACTCACTTCACCTATACTACCCTTAACTATTTGAGGTTTACATGTAACTTTAAGTATCTTGTGTGACTTTTGCAAATCTTGGGTTAACCTGACACAACCTCATCAAATGGGCAAATTATAGAGCATTCGGGCGCTGCCACCACATCCTGCATAAATGATGTACTTTCGTCCTTGTTGGGGATGCATCAAGACACATTAGCTTTTACACTACAAAATATACAATATGTGGTCAAATGCTCCCCAGAACCTACCTTAGCCAGTGGATGATTGATCAGATCACAATGAGTCTTTGTGGTCATTTAGACTTATATTTAGCGCCCTACATGTGTGCTCCGATGGCCCAAAACCAAGTGAAGACAGGGTCGAAGCACATACGAATCAGATGAGTGAAAGAGTAAGAGGGAGAGTGAATGTCTTCCATATTTGCCAGTTTGCTATACATACGTCCTTTCACAGACTTGATTGATGGAGACACAGATGTGAAAGAGGAGCAGCTGCTCAGTGCTCTCAGGTGTAATTAAGAAAGGGCTCTGTCACACAGAAAGGCCCCCGGGAGATCCGACACAGCAGCGAGAAATCAGCACGCCTCAGAGGACAGCAAGATTTAAGGCTTTTTACAGTGGGAGACTTTGAATGGATCGGCTTAATTGTCGAGGCATCTCTCAGACCATCTGCGTGTGTTGGAGGACATGTTACAGCTGCATGCCTCTCTCTGTCTTCTCCGCATGTGTGTTCAAGCTCCAGCAAACACCATCGTGAGCCATTGCGGCGGCAGAGCAGAACCAAAGTTAGAAATCAGCCAAGAAATTGTGTTTATAACTCAAAGTCTCTTGTACACAGCAGAACATACCAAGGCATGCGACTACACTCCCAATTTTAAGATTATCCAAGATTTTCCCTCACCCACACTTGCACACACAGACACACACAAGTCCACTTTTTCATACCAAGGCAACAGTCAAAATCACAGGTCATGTTAACATGATCTCTCCTTGGCTCTCTGCCAGGGCATCTCTTTCCATCAGATCAGGAGGCCATGTTCTGTAGAATCAGCACGTCTGCTTGGTGTTCCCTGGTGGCTCCTGGGATGAGCCTGCTGAGGCCCGATCTGCTGTAATTTGCCAGGCCCATTACTCCCACAAATGTGAAGGCTGTGAGCCCGTAGAGTGTGACAACAGTTGGTGGGATAAAAAGCGATAGAAAAAGAAAGAGAGAAAGCAGGCTACCTTGATATCGATGCTGTCCAGCCACAGTGTCTGAGAGCATGTGATGCATTGTGCTAATGGCACCAATTATGCACCAGAGAGCACTGCTGATGGGCTGGTTTCACAGTAAAAGTACTTGGGGAAAAATGGTTGCAGAGGGTTAAAAAAAAAAAAATAGAGCGAAGGGGAGATGAGCCACTTGGGGCTTTTCTCTACTAATAGCGGTCTGCTCGCTACCCAGGCATGTGGAGGTGTCTGGTTGGATCACAGCCACGCAGGAATTTATGTCTGTTATTTTCAGAGGGGCAATCCAAGCGAGACCTGGACCAATCAAACGCTCTCAATAAAACTGACTTCCCTCTGGAAGTCTCAAAGGCTTTCAGTAGATTTGATTTGAAGTCTATAACTTAGAAACTAGTGGGCGTGGGGCTGAGATTCTGTGATATCCACGCTGTCAGATTGTAAAACTCCCCTGTGCGATGAAACTGTTGAAGAGCAGAAGGTGTATCAAGTACTCATTCTGTTTTTGTAGCCCCCTGGCGTGATTGTGCTTTCTGTGTGATGTTTACAAGCAAACATGAGTTTATCTACCTTTTCATGTGTTGGTGTGAAGCATCATAAGGGAACATTTTGTGAAGAGAGTTCCTTCTTGCAAGCAAAAAGGACTAGACTCGGACATTTTTCATCATATAATTGGGTCTTCTGGCATGTAAGAAGTAGAAACCGTCTATGAATGTCTTGATGGGTGCCAGGAGAGAACTTTAAAGTGTGTGTGTGTGTGTGGGGGGGTTAATTTCATTACATGGTGTTGAGCTACCCACACAGTTACGGAAGCTCAGAAGCAGATTTTATTTTTATTTTCTTTTGCACACAGAAGGTTCAACAACACAACAGCAGAGTTGACTTACTCGTTCATGTGCAGATGAAATAAAAAAAAGAAATGGGAGATCTCGGCAGACAGCGGAGTGAAAATGAGACCATCTATATTCAAGAGATCCCTTGTTCAAAAACAATCACACAGACGTGCATTGTGAAGGCAAGCCAGCACATCCACACCTTTGATGCACAGATGGCGTGTGTAAACTGTCTCGTTCCTCCTCTTGCTCTTCCTCTCCTCCTCTCCGCTTTAATCTCTCTCTTATTCCTCTTCTCCCACATTCTTCCTTCCTCTCATCATCCCATGTGTCACTCAACAGATTTCTCCCACTCTGCCGGCAGCAAAGCACCTCGTCCCGCCTAAATTTAATAAATGAAGCCATGAGAAATTGGCAAGCAGGGTGGGCACACCACGGCTGGGTAAATGTTAGCTGAAAGCTTTGGTTTATAAAGACGGTCTGCTCCTTCTGTCATTTGGAGTTTTCATAGAAAACAGCCAGTGATGGGATTGCCTACGGGCAAGACAAATTTATGCCAGATGATCCTCCTCTCCCTAAATGGCTTACTGAACACTGAACAGAGGTGAGCCCTGTCAGGAGTTCTAGGTTTAAGGATAATAAGCAATCAAACACACTCAGACATTAAGTCTGATTGGGGTCAGCATCACTGAATTCAGTCATGACTTCCCATTAACAGTCAAGAAATATCAGGCACAAAAAACAATTGCAGAAAAAAAGCCTGATTACACACATAGGCCCTCTCCCTGTTTGAGAGTAGACATTATATAATTATTACCATTATTACCATTATTACACGGCTTTGTTGTATGCTCGATTCTGATTCATTATGGCAATTATCTATTATTTCTGAATATCAGAACCTTGCTATGTATAATAGACCGTTGTGCTGTGGATGCAGTTCTGATCTGGAGAGGACGGCAGTCTATCGCAGGGCACATAGAGACAAACAGAGACAAACAAGCATTCGCACTCACATTCACACCTACGGACAATTTAGAGACATCAATTAACCTAACACGTGCATGTCTTTGGACTGTGGGAGGAAGCCGCAGAACGCAGAGAAAACCCATGCAGACACAGGGAGAACATGCAAACTCCACACAGAGGGGCCCCAGCCGGGATTCGAACCAGAAGTTGGGTAAATTTAACGTAATTGAAATTGATATTCTGTGTCAACTTATTGATTTCTTTTGTAAGTAGCTGTGTTATATGATGGATAATGTAGAACCAGCTGTTCATTATTGCAAATTAAACACTGTCAGGGAGTTGCAAGACTCCAACTCGAAATTCCGACCAAGTTAGGCAACCGGATGCAACTTATTTCTTCTGGCGTGCTGAGTTTGGGGCGATGCTGCAGGTCATTTTTAATAACGACCAAATGATGGCAGTGTCATCGGCGGGAATCAGCCCAGTATATTTGGCCCAATTCTGGGGGTGTCATTCAAATCTCACATATAATGTTTTGCCAGACAACTAGTTGAAATTCCAGGAAGTTATGCTCACATCGAATACATGTATCCTATACTCTAGCCTACAACATCCAGATTCTATATCTATATCCTATTTGTAAATGCACAGAGACAAGATGAAAAAGAAGAAAGACTGAAGGTAAATAACTGGAAGAGCTAAAGTTTCAGGGTGTTAGCTAGTTTACAGCTTACATCTATAGCTTACATCTTACACGGACTTCACAAACAGTCCAGCAGTCAACTTTGAAAGAATGATGCAATGTCTGAATGCTTTCTGTGTGAATAGTTAGTAGATTGGACAGAGCCAGCATAAGTGTATGCCGCTGTTTCTAGTCTTTGTTCTAGTTAAGTAAACCACGTGCTGGCTGAAGGCTGCCATATATTTACCATGGTATAGAGCTTCTCATTTAACTCTTGGCAAAAGGCAAATAAGCACAAATCAAAAATGTCAAGCTCTTCCTTTGGATGAAGTAATTGTGTCTGCACGGAGTTATTACTGTCCGAGCCACAATAACACTGGAGAAGCTCTCAGATGTTGTCAGTGCAATACAGATAAATGGAGAAAGTGTGCCCTGTGCTGGTTGTTTGCTGAATTAAATTTAGCTATCTCCGGTGGAAAGCTAGTGGGTGGAATTAGATTTCTTTTCACCTGCTTATTGCACTTATAGTGAGGGAGGGCTGAATACAGGGGCTGCTTTTTCTTACTCCACGGGCAAAATTCCTGCCTCAGATAACTGACCTTGCCTTCTGACAAGCTGACTGACAGATAAATCTGACTGACGGATCACATCTTTACAAGAAAGTGGAAGGTGCAGAAGTTGCCAAGCAAGTCCAGATTTAGAAAAGCAGTCAGTGAGCTAAAGAGACAAGGTTATTCCAAACAGTAGAGAGGTCTCAGCTGAGCATTTCCATCCACTTTATGATGAAAGACTACTGTCATGTTAAACATCAGATATGGGGTGGATCACAGTGATATTGGGAAGAAAGTGTGCAGATTGCCGAGGCATTTGTTGATTTGTTGAGAGCATGAAAGGCACTGCAAATCTCTGTCGTGCATCTGGTTTTGTGCCCTTTCCATGTGTGCGTGGTTAGGGGCAAGTGTGGGTATAGCTAAACAGGGAGGCCCATGTAGGATTCAGTTTTTCGCTCACAGAAAAATTCAACTTTTTCTGATTGCCTGTTTCAAATCTTACCAAGAAGGTGTGGGGGCGTTCGGCTACTTGAAGCCAGGGAATCGATGCTGTGGGCAGGCAGAGCGAGGGATCAGCGTTGAGAGGTGCGGAGGACAGGACGCTCTTGTATCACTCACCGGGCATTCTTGGCAGCTTGTCATCCTTTGTGTGTGCCTGTACAGGAAGACCTTTTGCTAGTTAAGAGCCTCAGCCCTTTATCACCGGGAAAAACCCTGTTGTGTATGTGCGTAGGTAGAATTCCATTTCTGAGATAAATTCTTCCGGACATTGTTTTAGTGCATAAACGCAGGTTAGATGAGAACATAAAAGTTGGAAGAACTAATCCCCCCACTGATAGACGATTTAAGGCTTGAGCCATCCAACATCTGTAACGATACAAGTGAGAACTGAGATTCAGCCATGACAGCGACATTATTTCACCAAATCTGCCCACGAATCAGCAAAGACACACTTTAGCCAGCGTGACTCTGCCACAGCGGGAGATCAATCTGAGAGAGCGCATACAGAATCGACCCCCATTCCCAGGAGTAATGGAGCTGTCATGGGCTAAGTCTGACCCCACAGTAACCCCCTGGGGGCAATGATATGGCACCCATCCGTTCACAGAGAGGAGTCAGCAGCAGAGTGAGGAGGGGGCCACCACCACACACATCTGATGATAGCAGTCATCCTCAGTGGAATGAGGAAAAATAGAGGTCATTGTGCCACTGTGTGTGTATGTGTGTGTGAATGTGCATGTAGAGTGAGAAACCCTGCAGAGTTGACAGTGATAGAGGGAAAGAGGAATGACACTCCTGGTGGGAAGTGGTTGTTGATGCCTGGCTGGAGCTGATGGGAGCTGACTCCATGAAAGATGCGAAATTCCTGTTCCCCCTACACCTGCAAACTACACACACATCAAACGATGATGGCGACAGGAGCAGGATAAATTTGAGTTGATCTTAGTATAGCTCACTGTTGTTGGTCCTATTTACCGCCTGTTAATAGATCACATGCATTTCCAAGACGTAATGAAACGTACCCTACGGCATCAAAAGCGTAATACACGGCGAGGCAATCTTGCATCCAACCTAGAGACTCAGCTCCAGTAGCGTGTGTGGTCTCTGGAGGCGGTGAGACATGCCTCCTCGCTCAGCATCACGCCGCTCTCCATCCATGGCGCATCTCCAGTTCTGAATCCATTTAAGCTCTGGACACACCGGCGGCAGCGCTCGATCCACACACACACACACACACACACACACACACACACACACACACACACACACACACACACACACACACACACACACATATACACTCACGCGCGCGCACACCCACTTTTACAAATGCAGCGCAGAGGATTGGAGCGGCCGGAGAAATCATACTGTATCTGAACGAGCGCGTTGATGGTAAGGCATTTTTTTTGTTCATATTTTGTTGCATTTTACGCGCAGACAGCTGCAGCCGAAATATTATCTGACAAACAAGATGCCCTAGTATGACAGAGAGTATCATGATAGTTAATATATGCGACTTAAAGTGTGTGTGCAATACTTAATCGTGAGTTTAAAGTGACATGGTCTTAGTTGATCAGGCTTTATACAATGAAACTCCACATGTGCTTGGTGATGTGTGATATCTAATCCAATTACGAAAATAATTATGGTATTTTATTTACCAAAAAGGAAGGGCTAGAAAGCGTTCACATTGGCATTAATCAGTGAAAATGTAGGCTATTTCACTTTTTTCAGATATAAATGTGCTATTCATCACTGTCGTAGTACTACAGCATCATGTAAGTGACAGGATAAACTCAGAGGTTGGTGTCTTATTCCTAATCCATCCGGTTTATCCTTTATCCCTTAATTTCATCGTCACTCAATTTAGTGACTGAGCTCAGTTATCTTTCATAAAACACTTCAACAACCCGCCGCTCGTTCTCTCTCTCTTTCTGCTGTTTGTGAATGAACTATGGATAAAGTCACATGAAGCTTTGACCTTTTTCTTCCTTCTTCCTCACTCTGTGCGAGCGTGTGTGTGTGTGTGTGTGTGTGTGTGTGTGTGTGTGTGTGTGTGTGTGTGTGTGTGTGTGTGTGTTCCCACCTTAAGGTACCTTTGGGGACACATTCAGACTCAAGACCAGTTAACTGGGGACAGTCCCCATTTCGGATAAAGCTGAATTTTGGGTCAGTGGTTAAGGTTGGGGAATGGGTTAGGTTAAGGTTTAAGCTTAAAGGGATGGCAAGTAGTGGTTATGGTTATTGTTAAGGTTAAGGTACGCCTCCAGGAAATTAATTGAACTCTAACTTATCTCCAAAAGTGACCTAAGTAAACTAAATATATGCAAATGCACCCATCCATTTTACATTGAACTGCCTGTTTTCACCCTTTCAGTATTTGCTGTCCTCACTCACTTTTACCAAAAAGGGAATCCAGTTGCAGCCGCCCTGCATAGGTCAGGTGTATAATGGGGCGTTTCTAGGATTGGGGGACATTTGGGGATCCCCTGGCACTTGTTTTTAATAGACAAACTCTATTTTGATGTTTATTTAATGTACTCATCTTATTTACATTCAAAGCACATGCACACACAGAAAAAACATTCCAATGTGAATTAATTTATTTTCTTTGTGAAAAAAAAATGGTTGGTGGGCCACCCAGTACCCTATCATAGGCCAGATTTGACCCTCTGGCTGGAAGGGTTCACTGCTGTAGGACAAGATTGATCTCCCTGATCACAGGAGCTTATCTGTAGCCTGAAGTCAGATGCTTCTTCTCTGCACGACGCAGCAGCTCTTCTCTTCGCCAGTGGCACTCTGCGTCTATATATATATATATATATATATATATATATATATATATATATATGTGTGTGTGTGTGTGTGTGTGTGTGAGTGGTGTTGATTTTAAAGAGAAAGAGAAGGGGGAATGGTGGATAAATAGATGGAGAACACAACGTGAAAGACTGGAGACTTAAAGCTTCTCTTTGTGTTGCTACTGTTGCTCAACTCTGCGTTTCTCAGGATTGATCATCAGGCCATGCCAATAAACCGCCTCCCTCAAAGGATCTGTGAACACACCGAGGTGCCTTAATAGAAAAATCTTTGGCTGTGTCACATCCCTCAATCACTTGAATCCCAAATCCCTTAGTCTCACCCTCATCACTAACTTCTAACCTCATTTGTTGCCTTTATTTTCCACAGATGCAATTGCCTTTTCTACACTGTGCACAAATGTCATTACCTCCAACACTTTTGCTGCTAGCTATGTTATCGCAGCAGCAACTGCTGCTAAACTCAAACCTGCCAGAGAAGCGTGCACAGCACACTGTAATCTTTGGTTGATCCTGTCCCTGAGGCTTTTATCCCCTGTAAGCGCTGTTATTGTTTGAGGGACACAAAAGCTGAGACCATCTGAAGCTTTCAGTCCCCTTCCAGCTGTTGACACAGTGTCTATTATTCCTGGTTTGAATCCTGGTGCAGGAGGAGTAATAAGCAAGGGAGAAAGAAGGACTTGCAAATCGAATTGCTTTAAGCCCATTGAAGCATCTGTCCTCAGTCTCCAGAGGACAGCAGGGTGTGTGACAGAGGAAGCTCTGAGCCCTCATCATAACTGGAAAGGAAAACAAAACGTGTCGCTGAGGAATCATATGATGTGCCTTGGACAGCCAGCTGTGCAGTACACGTAGGGAATGGGTGGTGGGACTGTCAAATTGACTGATTCCTGATCTTTTTCTTAAGTGTCAGAGATAGCAAGAAGCTTGGTCAAATATTCTCATTATCTGGCGCCATTCGTGCTTCTCTTTCTCTGCTTTTTCATCCGTCTCCCCTGTCCTTGAACAAACGCGCAAACAGACCTCGCAGCTTTAAAGTTGTTGTGAAACGAGAGACAAACAGTAGAGCATCGCCATTTCTGTCATTCTGTCTGAAGCTAGCAAAGTTTCTCCCCCTGATGGGTTCATTTTGCGATTGCTGTTTTTAGCCATATTCAAACAGAATGGCTCATGATGTCAGTTCGATTTCTTTTTCCCCCACCCACAGAGTACATGTCTTTGGTTTTGCGCTGTTTGTGATTAATGGAACATCAAAAGCCAATCTGAGCTCAGTGTGATACATTCCTTAGGATATGAGTCTGCCAGGGACACATAAACATCATTAATGAACAAGAGGCATACTGGAGAGAGACAAAGTGACAGAAAGAGGGTGAGGGCATACACAGGAAGGGGATATTTATTTTTGTCGGTATGATATACATTTACCTGTGGTTTGGATGATGATTGCCTCAGTGAGTGATGGAGACCAGGGATCTCGTGTGATTACCTACCATCAGTTTGGTGCAGAGGGACAAATGGATGGCAGCTCCCTTTTTTCTAAATCAATTTGGAAAATCACATCTCCATTTGCTCTTTCATGCCCAGTGGCAAAAAAAAACTCGGAAGTGTACAAAGGAAACTTCTCCACTCATCTATGTGAAGACAGCTATATTTATCTGGATATGTAGCTCTCTGCTGGGCTTAGAGGCTTAATTACCCAGAAAAGAGGGAACCAAAAATGAAATGCAATTATGTAACTGTGTGCACAGTATCTTGAATAGTGGGGCTATTTTAGATAGGGACATTGCTACTACCATTTCCCAGTAGAAGTTTGACCTCTGAGGCATGTTTTTTTCTGCTGAATGAATCTGTGTATCCTTTAGGAAACAAATCCTGAACCTGTTTATTCAAAGCGTTTAAGCTACTAACAGTAGAAATGTTAAAAGGTGATGTCTGTTTGCTCTGCTTCGAGAGATAGAGCAATAACACAAATATATGTGCTTTAAAAGAACACTTATTACTTAATTTTAAATTCTGTAAATACTCTTATTTACTTCGCTGCTAATATGAAGCTGTAATCAGCAGCTGGTTAGTTTAGCTTAGCATTAAGACTGGAAACGGGGGAAACAGTCAGCCTCACTTTGTCTGAAGGTAACAAAGTTTGCCTGCCAGTATGTTGCTTCCGGTCCGCTAAGCTAAGCTAACTGCTTCAAGCTAGCTGTAGCTTCATATTTAGTACTGACACGTGAGTGTTATCAATGTTTTCATTCATCTCTAAGCAAAAACGCAAATAACTTCAAGCAATACTTCCCAAATGTTAAGCTATTACTTTGTTTGATTAAATAAGGTTTTTACTACAATGCTGAAAATGCTGTTATACAATTTGTAGGTTGAACGTTCACATTAAATTGGTGAAGGAAATCAGGATGCGGAAAATGAATGTGACATATAATATGATATGAACTGGTTAAGTTGGCTTGAGCAAGAATCCTAACTGCTCCAGCAAGAGCTGCTCATTTGCATGAAGCTATACAAAAATGCATCCAAATGACATTTAATTGTGTTTGTCTCTTTGTGCCTCCCTGGCGGCATCAGTGTGAAGGATGTAGAGCCAGAGGGGGGGGCAGGATGGAGTGCTCCTGGAAGACAGTGCTGCTGCTGGTGTGTGCGTCTCTTGGGGTCCAGTACACGGCCATTCGGACCCTGAGGGACTCTCTGTCTGGGCCCTGTCAGGGAACCTACCGCTGCCAAACCAGACACCACAGAGGTACGCCTCGACAGCTAGCCAAGATTGTCCCACATAATGTCCTGCTTGCTATAGTAGAGTATAAAGTGTATAGCTGTTGGTGTATACAGATATATTATCATATGTATTTAATACAACAACAAATTGTATGTATATTGTTACGGACTCTGGTTGTGCAGCACCAGCAGAGGACATACACAGACACACACTCGATTGGTAATATTAGTAATTTTAGCAGGAAGCCAAAGAGATTCAATCAAGAACAGCATCAAAACTGTGACTGAAGCTAAAGAAAAAGGAAAGTGAATCATGAAATGAGGGAATTCCCAACAAGTGGGAAGGATAGAGAATGAAATATGTGTGATTCATTTTACAATTTTCCTCCAATTTATCTCCATTAATCCCCTCTCATAGCGCAGCTGTAGCTCGCCGGCACTGAGCTCCTGTATACGAAAGTAACACCCCCTTTGCAATCAACTCCTCATCAGCAGTAATTACACGTTAGCTATTTGCACTATATTTAGAGATCCGCCATTTCATAAACCCCCTTGGTAACCACCGGCAGACAAGAAACTTACTCAGGCATGTTTACCCTCTTAATTATATAAGCTTTTTTGGCTTGATTTAGTTTGGTTTGTTTAGTTTACTTTCTTTTGGACTGAAGACTTTTAGAAATGAGTGTAATAACTCCTCTTTTACCAGAACTTGAATCTAGGAGAAGTAAAACAGGTTGTCTCATCTGTTATTTAAAGTAGTTATTTAAAGTAGTTATTTAGGTTATTGTAAGAAAACATGTTGTAATTAACATCAGTATCAGATGATATGAGTTAAAGGTCCCTGTCATGTATTCGTAGGTGGAAGGTGCCGCTAGAGCCTTTACAGTCATTCCTTGGCTACAATGATAGTGCAGAGACAAGTAGTTTGGAAGATACAGAGATACAGAAGACCCAGAAACGCTGACCACTCAGAGCAGACTGGGCCTTTTCATGGCCTTTTAAACATGTTCTTGTAAAAAAAAAAAAAAAAACCCAAACCCAAACCCCAAGTATGAAAATGAGAACAATACAGGGCCTTGAAACATTACACAGTACATGGCTCTGTTGTTTCTGTCTTCAAGACTCCAGGTGGAGAGCCTTGTGTGATGACACATGGATGTCCGTCGAGTCACCTCGCAAGCACATTCTGCTCTTTGCCACCACACGCAGTGGCTCCTCCTTCACCGGACAGCTCCTCAACCAGCACCCAGGGATCTTCTACGTGTTTGAACCACTCTACCACGTACAGCAGGCCTTCACCAACTCCAGCAGCCGGCTGCGTCGCAGCCTGGACCGCCGGGCCCTACTGGGAGCATACAGGGACCTCCTCCTCAATCTCTACACCTGTGACCTCCACTTCATGGAGAATTACATCCGCCCAGAGCCCCAGGACCATGTCACAGGCTCCTTTTTCCGGCGAAGCTCCAGCCACGCGCTCTGTTCCCCTCCCGTGTGCTCCGAAGGATGGGATGTAGCGGCCTCTGATCCACCAGATGAATTGTGGTGTCCTAAGAAGTGTGGGGCCCTGAACCTCACCCTATCCTCGATTTCATGTCTGTCAAGGGAACACGTAGCCATAAAGACTGTACGTATTCCTGAGGTGGGAGACCTGCGCACCTTGACAGAAGATCCACGTCTGGACCTGAAGATCATCCACCTGGTGAGAGACCCCAGAGCCATCCTCGCCTCACGCATGATGGCGTTTTCAGATCAGTTCCGCCCTTGGAAAATATGGAACGCGACAGGACGGCAGCCTCGATACGTGGACCTGGCGCAGATCACCAGCACCTGCAAGGACATGGCGGCCTCTGCAGAAACAGGCCTGCAAAGACCAGCATGGCTGCGGGGACGCTACCTGCTGGTGCGTTATGAGGACCTGGCATTCAACCCAAAGGACAAAGCCACTGAGATCTACAGGTTTGTGGGCCTGGAGATGGAGGACAGGGTGCGGATGTGGATCGCAAGGAACACTAACAGTAACGTGTCGTCTCCGTCAGAGTGGAACTACAGGTACTCCACCACCAGAGACTCCAGAGCGACAGCAGAGAGCTGGAGGCTTCGTCTGGGTTTTGACATTGTGAGGACTGTACAGAATCTGTGCAATGACACTCTGGCTCTGCTGGGATACAAGCAGGTTCACTCTGCAGCCGAACTCAGAAACTTGTCTCACAGTTTGGTGGAACACAGGACTTTTCAACCAGTCACACGATAGTTTTGATTGATAAAACTTACTGTTATTTTTTTAATGTTAACTTTCCCACATCATGATGCTGATAAAAATGAATGTAATTTAGCTGTTTTTCAGTAATGCTTAAGCTAATTTATTATCACTTTTTATGGTTTTGTTAAGGATATGAAAAGTGCCAAATGTCAAGTGTGTTTGGTGCTTGAAAAGGTATTGATCCAAAATAAAGTCTATACTGCTGTATGTGTTGATTGAAAACTCTTCTCAAATTATTGAGCAAAACACTAACTCCTGATGTGATGACGTTAGTATGCTGTTTTGTTTTTTCAGGATTCCATTTTCTCATAATGATAGTGTTTAAATAAGAAAAAAGACTTGAAAGAGCCCAGGAACCATTTCAGAGTAAATATGACCTTAAGTCAGACAGAAAGTGATGTTCCTGAAGGTGACACACAGGAAGCGAGGGGGATTTATTTGTTAAAAGAAATAAATAATTTATAGGGCTTGCCTTCCAAATGTCTCTAATGCATTTCAGAAAAGGATTAAAATGTTACATGTTGTAGGTAGAAAAGCAGTGCACAGCAGCCGTTGAGAACATGAGAATATATTTGTTTTGTTGTAAATACCGATAAGCTGTTGCAACGCAAGTGTGCAAATGTTATGTACTGGATGCGTTTAAACATTTTTTGTTAGTGTGACTATACTGTGTATATTTTCTATACTTTTTCAAATAAATTATTCATAAGTTGAACATATGCTAAACACATACACTGCCTAAATCTCCTTGAAAGCATATATGTTTGATGTATTTTTTAACTGAGAGGAAAGCGAGTAAGTGGTCAAGTTTTAGTGCTGAAATCCCTCTCTATTTAATTTGTCTTTCAGTGTAATTTTAATCCTGTTGATGTGATGAGTAACAGAGTTTTTGACTCTAGGGAACACATGCTGCTGTTTCATTTTGAATTTACTTTGAACCTAAAAAGAATAAAACCCAGATCATACAGTGGTACCAGCTGTCTGCGGTGTGGACTATAGTCAGAGATTAGACCGCTGCACGTTCTGTACCAGTTCCAACATTTGAAATTGGTCTTTGTGTCTAACCCGAGAAAGGAAGCGTGCCATCTCCAGACACCAGCTCATTTATTTCCATGTAGGGCTGCTCTCTTGAGATAAATGCTGGAAGTAGTTTCTGAGGAAGGACTATTTGCATGAATCACACAGGAACCACTGATTGACTGCGATTTTCTTGCAGCCGCATCTTCATATAGCGGCTGCAATTGTAGCCCGCTGGGCACAGTTCGAGTCGTAATCTCAGTTTTGTCGGGGCTAGCAGGTTTTTGCGTGCAGCAACAACCCCCCACCTTTTTCTCTGACCTTTTCCTCTTCCACTTTTTTGTCTGGGGTTCTTTATTATCCATTTAAATTTTCTCTTCATTTTATTATTCCGTACTTCACCTCTGATATTACGTGGAAGGATTAACCTGAAGAAATGAGGGAGAAGAAGACAGTCCTGCACCTGCCATATAGGTAGCCTGTTGACAATTCTTGGTTCGCATAACCCCTGATCAGACGAGCTGCTCTAACATCGAGTGGATCGAGGCCGGCAGCATTGCATTATTGTGCATTATTTGTGATTAAAATAATGTTTTCTTTTGTCAATGTATTAGCGACCCCCACAGATGTATGAATATTACTGTTTTCATGGAAGCTCAGACATTTCCTTATGGGAGCTCAGCGCCCACTGGCTGCAACTTGAACCCTGGGAGCTACTGTATGAGCTTTAATGCTTATGCTGAAGAAAGCCACTCCAGAGTAAAGGAAAGTATGCAATTGTGGAACGGTCATGCTGCTCTGTGAGAACTATTAAATCTGAGGTGAAATTGTCCCTTTAATAATGTATTTTTAGACACCCGGTCCTCCCCATACTTCCGTCTGCTGCCCTATAGCTGCTGACACCAGGGATATCTCAGCGTAGCCCTAAGAATTGATCTACACATCCAGCTGAGAAGAAACAGGATTTAAGATGCATGGAGAAAAGATTGTCCGTCTTTCTTTGAACTTAATCCGCAAGGCTACACAAACTGGCCATAAAGCAAAGCTTTATGACACCCGGGGAGATGTGCTTCATCGGATTTTCCATCCGCACCCTGACACACAAAGCTGCAAGTGGCCTGAGTCAGCCGTCAGCTAATTACCCATTTCTTTGCACTCAATACCAGCAACCCCTTTCTGTCTCCTTAACTGTGCTGACAAATGTCGGTCTTATCAATACGGGTAATAAATATGAGGCACATGCTGCTATTGGAAAATGCAAAATAGCACGCTGTTGATTCACACCAGTGGTTCCCAACCTGTTTTGTTGGACACAGCCCAAAGCCCTGAAAGATGAACTGAAGTACCCCTTCACTGACACATTTAAACCTCATTATCCAGTACCTTTAGCTGACTCTCTCAACTATTTATCCATCACTTTATGCTAAGTAGTTATCAATTACCATTAACTCCTGTCTCTGAACATATGCAGGGTTATAGCTGACACTCTTCTTTCTAAGATTAATTTTTATTTTAACAAATTATTTGAGTCAATCAACAGTTTATAGAGGTGATGATGCAATAGGAGGTCACACACTCAAGCCAAAGTGTTAAAAGGTGAACCATTTTTATTCTGTAAATGGTTTGTGGTCATGTGGAGAGGGGGCACACGGACATCTGTCACACCAACCGCTCCTGGGAAGCAGGGTAACACTTGACTTCCTTCATTCTGTTGTTTTTTTCCAGGTTTATTTCAGATGATCCGTTGTTGTCTTTGAAGTGTTTTCCCTTTTAACATTTTCCCTCTTGCATCAGCTCGCGTTGGGAGGTTGAAACATGGAAGCAGCTGGGTGATGATGAACTGAGTAAGTGTGTAGATTTGCATGTGTGTAGATAACAGAAAGAATATATTTTCTGTTCTTGTTTTTTTACACTAGCATTATAAAGTAGAATGGCATGATATACTACAAATCCTGTGAAGGCGAATGCTTCTTAGCAGGATGAGGAGGAAGATCGAGCTGAGAGGCGTGAGGTTCAAAGCTTGTGTGGGCAAGATTCTCCGCTGCTGTACTCTCATTTAACAGCAAGCAAAAGAACAGTTGCAGCGAATACCTGCAGCGGATGACATCAATAACATTAACATAGCAAATATTGTGTTAGACTCAGACACCCCAGACACATGATTTCTCCTCATAATTTTCTTTGAAACATGGTGCCCACAATTAAATAGATGAAAAAGAAAGCAACAAACACTGTTTACCGTGAAGAAAAGTCAGATGAATATTACAGCTTCATCGCTCGGTTTAACATCTTGCATGAAGGAGCACAGACACAGTATGAACAAGCTTCCGACAATATTTTTGATAAGCACCTTCTTGACCTTCCAGCACCACTGTTGTGTCAGTCGAATAAGCTCTATCATGTAAATTCCCCCCACTGCTCTGACGCCTGTCTGTAATCAGCAGCCCTAACCATCCTCTTGCTCATAATGACATTTGGGAGCGAAGGAGGTTGTGAGACGTCCTTGGAGTTGCTCTTCCAGCTGCAGGTGTGTCGTCCAGGTTCATTATCCCTCGGTCGATTCTTTATGGTCCTTATCTGGGCGAGTAGCCAGAAAGTCGGCAAATTATGAGCTCTTTCGCTGTCACACCAACACATAACTGCACGCTTTGATCAAAATCAATGTCACCCTGTGTGCATGTGAGCATACATAAACGTGTGTACCTGTATGTTCGTGCAGTGTAATGAAGCTATGGCTACGTTGAGTGACACCCAGCAGTAGGTACATAGGGGGAAATTTCTTCCCTCCCTTGGGCTTCACAAATTGCTCTCTTTATAGGTAAGCATTGATTTTTTTTTTAAAAAAAGGTCAGCACCTGGTGAGAAAATAAGACACAGCTTATTCAGAGTCCAGTTAAAATGCCTTGTGAAAAATGCCTTTGATGACCAGAAAAAACATCACCTATTCCTATTTTGTATTAGACATACATCAGCACTTAAAGGGAGCTTTTCACAGCACACAATATTTATCATTCCTCTCTGCTCTTAAGTGCTGAGTGTAATTTCCACAAGCTAAGCACGTGCAGTGTATAATATTTGACTGTTTAATATGAAAAATGTCAAAAAGCTCCCCTGACATTTAAGCTCAGCAGCTTTTTCCTCTATTGACACAACCATTAAAATCCCAGTAGCACTGGCACCAACAGTTTGCATTTTTCAGTCTCCTTACTGGGAACCAGAGATGTCATTTAAGAGATTAAGGAGCATTTAGGACAGAATAAAAAAACACTTTGAGTCACAGTATCTTTATTACTGTAGCCACACGGGCCCTGAGCAGATATCAGCCTCTGTCATACCCATCATTCAAATGCTATTACCCTCTCCCTGTACACACTAGCCCAAAGGTACACACGAGCCCTTCATGTGCAGCCCTGCTCTTCAGCGGTCATCTTTACCTCCCTGCTATCACTCTCTCTAAGCATCTGAACATTTTTTTCCCCACAAAAAAATGACGGGGAACGTGTCTGTGATATCTTTTAAAAGTTGCATTTTTGTGACATCTCTCCTCAGTATTTGTTTCCAGTGCGAAGTTCACTCACAGATTATTTATTGTGTTTTCCACTGATCCTAATAAGAGGCTTTCATAGCCAACATCAAAAAGCCAGCTGGCGGAGCTGCAACTTGGGTAGAGCTCCTCAAGGTAAATGCACGTGCACACTGACACACACACACACACACACACACACACACACACACACACACACACACACACACACACACACACACACACACACACACACACAAACACACACACACACACACACACACACACACACACACACACACACACCTCGCCTCAAAGCACCGTCAGCATTATCAATCACACACACTGCAGTTTGAAAAGACACCAGTGATTCTCAATTTCAGCAAATACACTTAAAAAAAACAACACAATTAAAACACCATATGTACAGTATATATTGTTAGGTCCAGAGTCCTCTCTTAACGGAAAATCATGAATTTACATCTTTACATTAATTAAATGCTCAATTGATCTCATCTTTTAGCGCCCAATTGGGTGGAAAACACACTCCATGAGGGCGTGTGGTGATTGTTTAACTGCTTTGATGCTGCAAAGGGTAATTAGGCTTTTTACAATCTGAAGTAATAGACATTTTAATGCTAAGAAGCCTCCATTGCGTATTGTAGGGGGTTGATGCCCAGGTCACAAAAAAATCAACAAAAAGGCCGGTGCTCAAGAAAATCACTGGAGATTATTAGAGTCTGTAAGTGTAAGCCTTCCTCCTAGTACAAGTCCTCCTACTTTTCTAAAAAAAGTAATGGTGTCAGCCTTTGTCAATATAGCAAAGTTCTTACCCGCGCTCCACCCATTAACTACGTTCACTTCGGCCAATTATATTTGTGTCTGGTTTTTCTGCTCAAGTATGTGCTGGCCTGTTAAAACAGCCTTGGCCCTTTTTTAATGGGGTCATGTCAAATTGATATATTCTAATTAAACATTTATGCGAGCTTAATAACTTTGTGTACATTAAGCAAACCTTTACGTAAGCCCAATGCACATTTGATTACATCAAGCAAGGGCTAATTCCATTGGGCATATGTTCACGGCAGTCCAAACGCTTCTTCTACTAACTAAATACATTTTTATTCTATCAACTATGCACCAATGGTTGAACTACCTCATGATTTATACGGATTAGTCAATTGTAGATATCAGGTTATTACAGTTTCCTATGATTGTGAAGGGTAAGCAAATATAATGTTACACATTCTAGCATCACTTTTCCACTACAACGGTATGAAATGCTGGGGCTATTTTGAGGTTTATTTCATGATGCACAATGAAGCATTCATAGGAGGTGTGGCAAGAGAGAGGGAAAATTAGTAATAACATAGTATCAAGCTTGAGGCACGTAACAATAGCATATTTCCGAGGCTCCTCATCGGGTAAATAACAAACAACTAACTAATATTCACAGTCAGCCTGTCTGCTATACAGTCATTGTTGCGGAAGAATCAGATCTGTAAAGTACTCATTCTGCAGAAAAATGTGTGCATTTCATATTTATATTAATTTAATATTGATAAACAATAGCTGCTGATAGCAAACAGTTGCTTATTTACACATTGAGCAGCAACAGAGAATATTTCACTCTCTTATAGCTCTGCTTTTGGTCCCCACCAACCCCTGATCTAGCTCTATAGTTGCAAAACCAGCAAGTCGCTTAATGTGTCTGTCTGTTTGGTGGCGAACCAGTAAAGTTGCAGGCCTTACAGCTAAAGAATGAGCTCAAACTCACTCTGTAAAGTCAAGGCAGATTTGGATGATACCTCTCTTTAGCTTCATCCTGATGAGTGATCCCTTTCACTTTGTCATTTGATTGTTTTTCTAAAAAAAGAGCTATTATAGCGCTTTAACTATACTGCTTAGTAATTCCAGGTCAGGTCCCTCCAAAGGGTCATAAGATAAATGTGAGAGGTCGGAAAAGAAAAAACAAACTCAAGCTATGCAAATTTATATTCAGTTGTAAGCTCTAACATAATAAAAAACACTGTATGGTTCCTGATCAATGGTGACCCTGAATATAATGGACTGAAAACTATAATTTATTCAGTTTCTTTCATTTTCGTCCCTTCTTTTTACTTACATATTTGATATTTATCTGTTAAGATGGGGATTCTATTCTATGTGTTGTTTTCTGTTTGAATCCAATACAATTTACTATGACATAGACATGAAATTTATGTTATTTTTTCTTAATATTTCAATGTGAAATATTGAATAATTTTACCTCTTTGGGCCTGGAACAATTATTTAAACGTAAAGCTGAAATCCTACTTTCCGTGTCCGTGTGTCCGCAAGGGTCAGCCTCGGACCCCGTGACGTAAAGGGCGTCCTCCTGTTGTCATCCGCCCATGTCCTTGTGACAGTGTGGACATTTAACATATAAACAGTACACTAAAATATGTTTATGAAAACACTTTCTGCAAGAAATAGGCAATACAGTAACATAATCTTGGTTCATATTTAATCAGCACTGCCAATTTTCACAGTTTGATCAGAGTTGAGAGTAGTCATTGGCTCCTCTGCTCTGAGTGGTTGTTTTACTTCAGGCGTGGTGGAAACTAGTAGATACCATTAGGATCACACAGAGATGGCTTTGGAAGCAGACAGGCACAGAAGATGGAGGTAGAGATACAATACTATTTCACAGATCGTCTGGCTCATTGTGCTGTCGGGATATAGTGACAGTTTCAGCAAATATGGGGGTCAAAAGCTAAAAATGTTGGGAAACATGGGTTTATTCTTTCGCAATGCCAACATTTTGAGGAGTATGATGTACAATATTTCTTTATAAATCATAATTGAGTTGAGGTATAAAGTAGCATCATATGTAATATTAGAGAATATAACATAATATCCCTTTATGTGTATATATAAACTATTAACATAATAGTTAGTTTTAATTAGAAGACCGAGTGAGTGAAATTATTACTGGCTCTTTAGTTCGGAGCAAAGCGCTGATGTAGTTTCTCCTGGCCTCCTCAGGGTGCTCTCAGTACATCAGTCTATCTATACTGGCGTTCAATCACAAAACCCTCACCAGCCGGAGCCGGGCTCCTCTGAAGGATCTTTCCCCGAGGAGAGTCTTTCTTCCGGAAGGTTTTGTAATACCAGCCCAAATCTTTTTCAAGTGAGCAACACTCAGATGTTGTAGAAGTGGGTATTGGTCTGCAGCCCTCTCTCTCCCTCCCCCACATCCCTCTATCCTCCCCCGCCCTCCTCCATCTCCTCCTCCCATGTTTGGCATCTCTTTTGTTCCTTTCATTCTCTGCTCCACTTTCAGTAGGTGTGAACATATCTGTGGGTTTATTTTATTTTTATTTCTCTTATGGAAGTCTTTTACACAAGAAGGACTAACGCACAGTATGAGGCGTGGGCTGCAGTATCACAGAGACAGTAGGAGGAAGGTGTGATAAGAACCCTGCAGGTTTGGAATGGGATCACGCGTCATGCTTTACTGTACAGCCTCAGTCTGTTAGTTTGGTTTGGCCTTAGTTTTTTCCAGCCCACTCATCCCAGCTTGCAGCAGCTGAAGGTTTTTGGAGTAAGTTCGAAACACAAAGACTCAGTTTTCCCTTTTCATTGTCTGGCTTTTACCTAACATACTTTGCATTGAACTGTCGTTCCTCTGTTTTCATTTACCTGCTGCCTCCCTACTGCTCCCACGGTCAAGATAAAGGTATACCAACACTGTCAGCAGTTCCTCAATGAATTCCCAGCGAGCTTCAATTTTCAGACTCATCCATAATTCACCAACAGAGGGCACCGAACAGAGTGGCTTCTAGCTGGATTAAAGGACCATGTATCTTTTCGGTTTCATTTCAATTGATTTCATATTCATTGAAAAGACATCCAATTTCAATATGTTGAAAAGGAAAAGGAACCAACATGGAGTAGAAACTGCGGGGAGATGGACCCTGACTACAAACACATTAGCATGGATGGCTATGAGCTGTTCATGGGTATTCTGAGGCTGCTGCTGATTTAACAACAAGTTGTCTTTTGTGAAAATTGTCCATTGTTACTATTTTGTCTTAATGCAACAACTTGAAAAATAGATCATCCTAAAGGGGTAATTCAGCGTCTCAGTGATGGACTTGTAATAAGTTGGGTGATGTGAAACAGACGGATACTGTCGGTCAGTATAGGCAGAGGTATTCTATGATGCTGTTCAATGGCATCTTTCTTTTATCTGACTGAATACCTCCTGGTTTGCTCGGTAGGCTATTTGTCATCTTTTCTATTGGTAAGCTGTCACCCATCCGTGCCGCTTTCAACTGCTCAACCATGGCACAGTAAGATCACATAGTATGAAGAGCGACAACGGTGTAGGCAGTATCAAAAGACTAAGGTCACACGGTCACACATACACTTTGCTACTGAAGCTATGGTTTATTCACCCTTTGCTGATAAAATAGAAGTGAATGGGAGGTGAATGTTTATGTGTGAATGAACCAGATTTTAAACCAAATCACAATTTTTTCCTAAACCTTGCCATGTACTTTTCTTGCCCAAACCTAACCAAGTAATGTTTGTTTGAATGTACAAAAGGACACTCAGAGTGTTAAAAAGTGATGCCAAGGGGTCCTAACAATGTCCGTTACCATGTGAATAGATAATAAACGGCCGGCTTCACCTACTGGTTCTTCTAACTCAACTACAGGATGAGGCTGATGACTTCTAATTATAACCATTCGATGGAGCGATGATTTTCCAATCAGGTGTTATCACACAGGTTTTCTGTCATATATTTAATGTCTCAAGTAACAGACGTAATGTTTTATTTTTTTACTAGAGCAGCTAAAGCTTGACTGTAAAGGGGGGAGAGTGAAGGGATGACACACAGCAAAGAGCCGCAGGTGGGATAAAAACCAGGCCGCTGCCAAGGACTGAGCCTGCATGGGGCGCACGCCCAGCAACCTCCAGGCCTGAGAAATGAAGCTACTGCATAAGTGCCAAAAACTGCAGTTCATCAAGTGGTTGAGGCTGGCTCCAAAAGTGAATTGATCCCCATAAAGCTGTTAAAATGGCCAACTTTACAGCAGAAACACATGTTTACAAATGACATGTGAATAAATTGAAAATTATCCCAGCTAGTGACAACAGGTTGGATTTTCCAGAAACCATTTCTTTAAGATGTTCGGAAAATGAGGTGAGAGTAGATAAACTGCGTATTGCACTAGTTATAGAGTTACAGGCATTAGTCGCTCTGTAGGAAAAAATTGCTTGGCCAAAAGCATTGCTCCTATAGGGAACAGTGCAATTACCTCTGGAGCTGGTTCTGGTCGTGTTGTTCATGTTCCTTTTAATATATTGTTGCAAAGGTGGTGGTTAACATTTTGTTATGCTGTAATAATGTGAGACTTGGAGTGCAGGAAATTCAAATGAGCAATCAATGACAGTAAATATGTATAAATTGATGAATGGAAAAAAAAAGTTAATGTTTATAAAAAAAAATAAAGGTTGGAAACGCTGGCTATCTTTAAGCAATATCTTTATTTGCAATTGGTCCATTGTTATCCCCAAAGCAATTTCAGTCAAAAGCAACTGGACTTAGTTATTTGTCTAAGAAGACGCTTCACCCCTCATCCAAGAGGCTTCTTGTCCGAACAGGCGCACATAAGCCGCAGCTAGGCGCGGTGCGGTTGCACTCTCACTGGTCAAACGAACTAGGCTTTACCCATAAAACCTGTTTGGGCACGGTACGGATGGCCCTTACAATGAGGCCAAGGGGAGACTGGACCTGCATCTGACGTGTCAGTTTTAACAACTGACTGCAACCGCTACTAGTGACTGGGGGAAAACAGACTGAAATAAGGAAAAGCAAGAATTGCTTCTCCGGAAAGTTCAATTCAATTCAATTCAAATTCAATTCAAAAAACTTTATTTGTCCCCGGGGGGCAATTCAAGGCACACAGAGCAGCAAATCACGACAGTGCAATAATACAAAAAACATTTTAACCTAACACAAGAATAAAGTGTAAAAGAAGAGTAAGTGTCAGGATGTTAGTGTGTTAGTACAGGTAGGATAAGTGTCAGGATGTTAGTGTGTTAGTACAGGTTAGATACAGAGAACATCGTCGGCGTGAGATGTAGAAAGACATGTGTGTATCAGATGTAAGCAGACATGTGAACAGGTGTATATGATGTAAACAATGTAAACACGCAGTAGACTGTTGAAACAGGTATAAACAGAACTGTAGTGCAGAAAAGATATAAGTGGACAGTGATCAGATCCAGATGAGGTCAGACATGATACATGTGTGTAATGAGCAGACGTAACAGAACTATAGTGCAGTAATAGAGTATAAATATAATATATAACTATAAGCTAAATAATAAAGTGAATAATAAAGTGATGGTGGTGCATGGCAGGAAAACAGCTCTCCAAACAGCAACTCATTTTCGACTACTGGTCTGAAGAAAAGGAAACAGAGAGGATATCCACCAGATGTCTCAGTAGATTTGAACACTGAAGAGGAACATTTATTAAGAACAAGTATTGGTGTCAATAGGGGAGGTTATGGTTTTGCAGTAAGAGTTGATTGTTAGACACAGAAAGTTACATTTTTTATTACTATGATCAGACAAAACCTTTTTTAGCTCACGTAAGACAAAATTAGTTATTAAAGGCAACACTGATTCTTTCTTATAAAACAAACCAACCATTGTGGAATATCTCAAATATAACTCCCATTTTACCTGAAGAGACATCGTAGATGTCACAGGTTGAAGTTTCAGGTGATTGATTTAGAAAATGCAATATTGTAGCATCACTGTCCATCCTGACTCATTATTCTGGTTTGTTCGTTTTTTTTGCTTTCACTCTCAATGGTATTTGAATTTTTTTTTTAATTTGATGGTACAGTTTTCTGGAAAACCTGTTGAGAAACTCCAATAGTGATGGTGAAGTTTTCAAAAACATGCATCTTGTTTTTGCAAATTGAAGCATTAGATATAACAACAACAACAAAAATAATAATAATAATAACAATAATAATAATAATGATAATAATGATAATAATAATAATGATAATAATAAGTGGGTCCTGACTGCATCCAGAGAAACCGGGTGGGTTTCAAAAAAATAAATTGAAAAATTCTATCTCCACTTATGGATTATTTTATGTTTTTGTGGAGATCTCCAAAAACCTGTATAAAAAAAACTTGGCCAATGACTGACTTTTTAGACTGTGACTGCTGAGGCAAACAGCCTCCACCGACTTAAACTGACCTCCCTGATCGAGCTCTTATTGTTTCAACATGAACTAATCTTTTTAATTTTTGCATGATGGTTGTATGTCAGCAGTTTCATGTCGATTAACAAATACTGACAAATTAACAAATGACACTATTGTATTTTCGAAGTGTGCACGTCCTGCATGATACCCATTGTCACACTTATGTGTTTTGTCAGCCTGAAGCGCTGTACGTTCTTAATTTTTGAGCTTTGATCCTACAGCTGAAGATGGAGAACCATTCTTGGTTGGAAATGTTTAACAGTGGATCAAAATGGGATGGGATGCATTGTTTGATACATAGTGTGTAACGATGATTCTGTGTTTCTTTATAGATGGTTCTGCAAGGACTGCTCTTTCTGTGCTTCTCTATGAACTAAACTGCCAAATAACTTGTCTGCTAAGGCGACAGAGTTATTTGCACTTGTGTATGAAAAGTGGTATACAAATAAAGTTGCCTTGCCATGCCTTATTTGTATTAGTCTGTGGTTTTCATTCTAGGAGCAACAGATGATACAATGGCATTGAGTCACAATATGCTTTAAGAGTGTCCATAACTTTCACACTCTGGGAAAAACTGAAAACTCATCTTTAACCCTTTGTCTCCAACACTTTTACATGTTTACAGAGTTCACACTGACTGTAACAACTCAGTTTTCACAGAGCAATGTCTCCGACGGTGTTTCATGCGTTGGTAATCTCTGACACCAGAAAAACATGGAGAGAAGAAAATGGCGTCCATGGCATCAATAAAACAAGGAAACCTATATAGTGACAGTGATCTTAGATAAAGATATAGTATAAATAATTTTGTTTTGTTTTAATGTTTTATTTCTTGTTTTGCTGGGTTTTATTGTTAGCCTTCCTTGTTATATTCTGGTAAACAACATTCTGACAATGTTCATAAATAAGGGTCATCAGATGAGACCAGGTTGATTTCTTAAAAGTTATGGTTGACACTTTGTGTGAACAGGGAGGAATGTGAGAAATCAATTTTATATAGTGGGTTTTTCTGAGATTAAGGTGAGAAAATCCTTGGTTTCTCAAACTGTGAATAAAATGTATCAACGTAAAACGATGATAACATCCACTGGGGTCATAAACATTGGGTAGTGTGTTTGTTGTTATTGTTACTTTGATGTTCTTGTGTTTGTAAGGTGCTTTGATGTGACTTCATATATGCTGAAGCTATCTGGAGAAAGCTAGAGAACACTTGGACCCCGTTGTGGTAGCGTCTCTCCTGTATGCATGCAGCTTAGTAAAGACATGATTTGAGAAACACTGAGGACTCAAGAGAATTTCTTTCACAACAATCCATCATATTTTTGACAGAATTAGGTCATGATGTCACTAGCACCTATTGACCATCCATCAATTTATTTATTTATTAATTTATTTGTATTGCTCTGTACCGTTCATGAAGTGAGTGCTCAGGTTTTTTCCGGTAAGTGAAGTTCTAGTCTTATTAGCTAGCATTATCATTTCTCAGCAGTCAAGATAATAATCTCACGCTGCGATGTCAATATCAACATCACATATTAATTTAAGTCCCCCTGCAGACATCAGTATTACAATTATGTGTACTGTTTACAACAGATTTGTGGGTGTGAAGGGAAAGTTATGCAAAGCTATTGCATAAATTAATTTAAAACTATATATGCATAGCTTTTTGTGTTGATCATTTTAGGTAAATTCCACTGACCATGTGATTCATTGCGCAGACCACATCTGAAACCATCGATCTGGCTTAAACCTGGTTTCTGTTGAACTTTTGCTTTGTTACAGTTCCTGTTTCTGCAAGTGTTATTTGCTGTGTCTAGACATATCACATGAGATATCTGATCATGTATGAAATGTCTTTTTCAACTGCGTCTTGGTCAGTTTGTTTGCTCACTGATCTGATCCATACTCGAGTGTGACTCTGTGTTTGCTCTAAAACCCTTATATATAATAACCATTAAATACAGATCTTTGTCTACATTTAATTTATTCTCATCAGTTACATTTCCACCAATTAATTGGGGAATTATAATCTAAAGATCATTATCATTCTCATTGCGGATGGGTTGGTGTAATCTATATTCAGATTTATTGATTTGCTTTAAATTGATCGTTTGACATGCAAAACGTACTGTTTCCCACAGAATTTCTAGATTCTATTTTGTTCAGGGAGCAATTGAAAGAGCCACTAAGTAACTCCGTAGCCAACTTGTTAGCCTTCAAGTCAGACTTAGTTCAGCCCACCTCAGCTCCCCCCCTTTCCCATTTTTGGCTTAGCCGGGAACAGACAGAGCCATGACACCGCCATTTTGGCTCTTGAGAAACCACAGAGACAACATCCATTATTTATACAGTCTATGACTCCAGCCAGTAAACTGTAGAGGCCCGATTTTTACATGTCTTCTGCCATTTTACATTTCTGATCATGTATGGCTTAAACCCACAAGATCATGTAAATAGCACATTTTCATTTACCTTTAAGGTCAAACGTGTAGGATTTGGTGTCAACTAGCTGTGAGGTTGCAGAGTGCAACCAAATGAAACTTCTCCCATGTGCCAAGCATGGGCCGTGCAACATGGTGGATCATGGAAGAGGAACCCGCTCTATATATGTAGATATACAGGTAAATGCTAATGATATTCTCATGCTAAGGTAACGAAAACATGACACTTATTTTAAAGTGATTATACACTAAAGAAAACATACTTATTATTACACTCCATTTCTGCCAATACATCACCCTAAATCTTACACACTGGTCTTTTAAATAGAGTTTGTTCCCCTGCCTCCTTCAGTCTTTATGCTGAGCTTAACTAACCTTCTTCTGACTCCAGCTATGTGTTTAAAAACCTGATATGATATTAATAGCGAACTTTGCATATCCTCAGAAAGAAAGAAAAGTAAAGTAAAGTATTCATTTAAATGGCAGCAAGCTCTTCGGGGCTACAGTATTTAAACCATGATCACTGGGTCACCTCTTCCTCTCCTCCGTCTTTCTCTCCCTTCTTTTGTTTCCAGTCACACAGCCTCAGTCCCATCAGTACCTCTAAGCTGACATGTCCGCTGATGTTAACAAATGACGAGCGTCCCCATTGACAGCGAGTCCATCTGTCTGTGTCAGAGTAATTGAATTTCATAAATATAATCAGAGGGGTCTGTTATGAAGGGACCTGTGTAGTCTGGCCTCCTCTGCGTCATGACTGTGTATCATTCTACACAAAACAGACATCATCTGCAACCACATTATCAAGAGGGAGCTTGAGCATGGTTACCTCAAACACACATAGACATTAGTTTGGTATCTGAATGAGTAATGAACAGAGAATCTGCTGCACCATTTGTCTTGAAATCTAATAGGAAGAGGATGTTGGCCAGTGGCCATGCTGGCTTGATTGATGGAGTAATGGAAGGACAATGGATTCTCTACTCCGGCGTCTCATGATTTGCTCTGGTTTGAAAACGAATTGTGCTTAAAAACTCAACCAGACAATTTGATATTACTCAAGTGAATTAATATACTGCATGCAATCTTCTACTATTGATCAAAACAAAAATAAAGCAGAAAAACTGTAAAGCTGAAACCGTATAGATCACATTCATTATTAGCCAAAGCAGGGCCACAATATTCCCACTGCCGAGCATGTGCAAATTCAGCGTTATCTGTATGTTCTGCTGAAACAGATGCTTCACAAGAACCTTATGCTGAATAGAAAGCATCTAATTAGCTGTTAAATGAGCCGAGCTTTGACCTGAGAAGCTCTCTCAGAAGGGTAGTTAATCCCTGTTGAAGCAGTTTGAGGAATTATTGATCCAAAGGCATATCAAGCTTTGAGGATGCTATTGACAGAAAGTACCCAGAGAGTCCTTCCACTCAAACTACAAACATACTACAGAGAATAAGAAAAACTCCACATGTAGATGATAACAACAGAGGGTGAACAGACAGGGTCTTCAGGGGTTCTTAGAGATGCCGACCTAATTAGTGGCAATAAAGACCTCGAAAACTCCTTTGACGATGGTGCTCTCGACAGAGATTATCCCGCTCCCATGCTGCAGAGATCAGAGCAACAAGCTGACATCCAGACTCTTCTGATTCTGTGAGCCACAACATAGTGTGAAATTACTTGATTCAGAAACCAAATAAACTTGTAAGGATCCATCTGAAGTTATCTTGGATCCATCTGATCTATTTGAAGCCACCAAGACTTCAATAAACACCCAGCAGGATAAACAATCACTATCTACTTTATAACATTTTCATTTGGAACAATATCACAAGACAAAGATGGATCAAAGACAGAAATAACAGGACATGACCATGTTTCTGCCTCCCTTTGGAAAGCAATCGGACGGACGACTGTGACGTCTGCCAAAATCTTTCTGGAAGAGGAACGAAGCAGCTGTATCACTTGCTCTCTCATGCTCAAGTCCTGATAGATTTCATTTCCAAAACAATTGATAGTTTGTCGCATCTGCTGTGCTGTGGGACACACAGCCTGGGATATGGAAAGAGCGCTAACATATGGTAGATTTAATTAATGTGAACCATCTCATCGTCGCCTGTCTCCCTGTAGACAGTTTAGGTCTGGTAGACCCGGCAGACCTCCTGTGTTGGTGGGTTTCACAGGCGTTTTTCACTGTCGGATACACCTTACTGAATTAATTAGTGTGCTCTCTGCCCACATGAGCCTGGCTTTCACCTGCTCCCACTCAAAGCCGCCAAGTTGGGCTAAAGTTGCAAGAAAAATATAAAAAATTGTGTTTGAAAGTTGCCTGTTTAATATATATCCCCTAACTTGAAGAAAAATAACTTGAAATTTTATCTGTCTTTTTTGAGATTCACTCACTGCCATTTAGCCGAAATACAGGAGATCAATGAGGCACTGTTTGTACTCAGTCATTTTTTCCCCCTTGTTCTGCTAAGGAGAGTGCTTCTTTAATGGATTTGAACACTAAACTGATGAAGGAGCATTTATTGGCTTATCGGGACAAATCACATTTTTGAGCAGGCTTTTAGAATCAGAGCCGCGGTCTGTAATGGGATAAACAAAATAGCCTTGTCTCAAATGGGAGAGTGTGTGAATCCACCATTGCCAATAGAAAATATATATTCCAAAAGAGAAACCGAGAAACGTTGGCTCCTGCACATGGTTTTGGGAAAATTTCATTAAAAAGATTGAGCCCTGTGCCTGCTGGCAAGTTAAGTCCCTCACTGGGTGTTAACCCTTTACTTACATACTTTACATCAAAGACATGCTCAATACAAAGTGCCTCATGTTTAAATTAAAATGTAGATTTGTTTAAATAAATGAGATTAAAATGTCCAAATAATGCATGTCCAGGCTCATAATCTTAGCTAATGCATCCAAAGCATTAAGCTTTAACACGACCCTGCCTTTGGTGTCAACTGAACTGTCCGAATATACAAAGTACCCAAAATAGAAAAGCCATTTTACAAGAGATTTTATGGAGAGAAAAAAAGTTGGTGCTCCAGTGTTTTATCCGTGCAAGCAATCAGTCCACAAATTCGAAGAAGAGAGTCAATGTAGTGAGTACAAAAACACAAATATCATCATTCTCCATTTGACAACATGTCAGCTTTATTTAACAGCACGATCTAATACGCTACATATTTGAATAATCAAATCAGCTCACCCGGGAGGAAATGTAAGAAAAACAGCATTGATTGGGGGGCCAACTCAGCGCTCCGTCATTATCGACTGACCATGCTGTCAGAAAACAACTTGACAAGCTATTCACTCTGGAAACACAAAAAACAAAATTGGATAATCCAGCCATCAAAAGGGTGGCACTTTGAGATCATTCATGACTGATTTTCCAACTGATTATATTGATTAATATAGCTCAAATAGATCATATTCATCCAACGTACATCCATTTGCAACCCAGTTGAACAGAAGAGGGAAATGAATAAGAATACAGTCGACAGTATGTATTTCCTTTATCATTCATTCAGAATGAAGTTCATTCTCTGCTTTTTAAATAAGGAAATAATGAATTTGCTGACATCAGAAAAACAGTATCCAGGATGGTCCGCAGGCTCTGGCCTTTTTCCATAGCAATACAATGATATAAAGGGTTTTTAGAACCATACAAATCTCTTGTTCATTCTCCCTGAATGATGAATACTGACTGTGTCAGCCACGCAGCACATGAAAGACTTTCCATTATTTTGATAAACACCAAAAACCCTCCAGAAATCGATTTAACAGGCAGCCCGTGCTGACTGGTGTGAGTGAGGCGCTAAGTTGCAGAGCCGTGATGTGGAATCTTTGACAAATTATTATCTTTTTTATGAAAATATGTAGCCTGGTTCCAAAGAAGTTAATAGTAAATGGTCTTGCATTTACAAAGCCCCTTTATAGTCTCAAAGCGCTCTACACTACATGCCACATTCACCCATTCACACACTGTGAAATGAGCTGCCTTGCATGGTGCCAACCTGCTTATCAGGTTCTAATGTTATGAAACAGTTCACACACACCAAGCATTCGTGAAGCAGTTTGCTCGGTATTGGGGCACAGTATTTCGCTCAAGGAATGAATCCCTGATCTTCAGAAATAATGTGATTCTAATCATGCTTTATGAAATCAGGGGGCTGTGTTTGTCCGCCAGATTACGCATACACGTACGTGCAACCAAGAAACCCGTAGAGTTATCAGTTTGTAACATTATGCATCTGTTTGACATCCTTTATTTACTTTATTTTTGTATTTATTTGTGTTTTTTTATCACACGGGGCCTGCGATAACAAGCAATGAGCACAACACTCATTTGTGTCTATAGTCTATATTTACTCTTCTTTTATCTCTGTTTTGGGTCCCCACCAATTACTGAGGGAAATATCTGGGAAATAGCTGCCCTTCTGTGGCCAGAAAAATGAAAACAGTTCTTCTTTAGAGAAAAAAAAAAGGAAGCGCCGGGTGATAACTCTGGGTTTGGTTGTATGGTTGGTATATGATTACAGTAACTATTGATAACAATTATGATGTATGATTGGTTCTCACCAGCCTCTTTTTGCTATTGTTTCTCTTTCTTCCCACAATTGTTGTGTTTGTTTTGTTCCTGCTAATTTTTTCAGCCATGGCCAAGCAGCCTGCTCAGGATTTATTCCACTGGGGAGGCTGTGACTCACCTGAGGGGGAACCCTGCTGCTCTCCCCCAATAACAGCCAGCCAGTCTCTCCGGCCACCTGCTGGTCCACAGTGAAACCTTGTGATTGCAGAAGCTTGCCACTAATCCAGTCTACTGAAGAGAGGACAGGAAGACAGCACATTTTAAAACTAGCACGGTAGGCTGGTGTAGCAGACAAAAAGGGCGATGGTCTCTCTCCATCTCATTTACCAAATTGCTATACCTGTGAACCTCAATGTACAAACCATGTCCAAGCACTCTCTGTCCGGGCAGCTTTTCTTCACACAGTCATAGAATAAATTACAGGGCACCATTTCTCCATTTCTATATCAATATGTTGCTATGCTACCATGCCCCTCTTTTCTCAGTACTGAGAAATCTTGTCATTCATGGTTTGCAAGGTCTAATGACTAATGGGATCTCTGTAACTCAAGAGCTGGACACCATTCACTCCCATTAACTCTTTACATAAGAGGAGCAGAGGCTTTTACTTATTTATCTATTTATTTCTGAATTGTAAAAGGGTTTGAATGATAGACTCTATGTATGGACTTGAGTGCTACCTCAAAGTGAACTCAAAGCATCTGGATCGCCCCCTGGTGACCGGCTGCAGTATAGCTTATAAGTCCCGCCGCCCCCTCCATGTTAGTCAAAGTATGTCTCAAAATATTTTTTTTGCATTAATGATTTATGTCAACATAGGAAGTTTTTATCATGCTAATGATGTTCCTTTCTCGTGTATGTTTGATTTTAGTTTATTATTTGATGCTATAAAATCAGGGTGAAACAGCTGTGAATTAATCACGATTGGTTGGGCAGACACCCTTATCCAGGATATTTTGGCCTCACTTTTGTACAGTGGGAGAAAGTGGAGCCAAATCGCCCAGCGTTATACAAAGTCTGTGGTTTGACTCAGATGTTAATATGGATTATATGACCTAAGGATAAAATAATAAAGCACCAAATTTGGCTTTAAGTGTGTGAAGAATACCATTCAAAGTACTAATTAATCTTACTTCGGGTGAAAACGACCTGTCCTCATGCCAACTGATCACATACGGCCTGTTTTGTCTGGGCCCTTTAGACCTGTGCTCCACTTCAGTTGTTTATTTAATTAATTAACATTGTGAATTCATTCAAAACTACAGTATATGGTTAGATTAAGGCAACAAAACCCTGTATTTAAGGCTAGGAGAAGATTTTGGGTGGGGTTAAAATAAGTGCGTTTGTAACATAACTGCGGTCTACACAACACTTGCTGTGATCATCTAATAACACCGAAGACAGGTTTACAAAAAAAAGCGTTTGACACTGACACACTAGAGTGAGGGCTGTAACAAAACAGTGGACGGATTTTGATATTTTTAGACACATTTAGACTAGCTGTTTCCCTCGCTTTGAGTTTTTATGCTAAGCTAAGCTAACCGCCTCCTAGCTCTATCTCACAGACTTTTCCGCAGAGACATGTGAGTGATATCATGGCATTTCAAATGTCAAAATATTATTTTAAACTGAGAATAAAAAACAACGTGTTAGCAACTGAATTACTCTGCTTTGTGAGTAAAACAACATGAGCAGCTGGATGCTTTAATTTAGCACTTAGCTCAAGAATGCAGTCAAAGAGAGAGAGAGAGAGAGAGAGAGAGCGAGAGAGAGAGAGAGAGAGAGAGAGGGAGAAAGGGAGAAAGGGAGAGAGAGAGAGAGAACAAGTGTGGCTCCATCCGTCTTTGTCTCTGATGCTTTGGCAGATGGTTCTTTCTTAAACCACTTTGCACACAGAGATAGTGCAAAAACACTGTAGGCTACATGTTCAAATGTAAAGAGGTTCATACTAATACAACATTTTAGCAGTTCATGGTTTCACTCTGGTATCTTCAAGCTTGACAACTGCTCCCTAATTCCAGGCTGGGGACCACATATCCTTGGACCCTTCACCTTTGAAACTCCCACCAATCCTTTCAACATTGTCCTTGTTGTGTATATGTTTAATTCACATCATTATTAGACATGTGCAACCTACTTTTTCCATTAGAAAGAGAGAATAAACACGTGTATGTGCCCTTGGTGTTGTAAGGGCAGTCTGCATTACAACGATACATAAATGTAGAAACGGAATCTATTGAGATATAAATCTGAACAGAAACAAAATGTCAGCACATCTGAAAAATTGTGTAAACTAATGGTTATTTCTAGTGTCTGATATCGATAAACAATGTAGAAATGACTTTGTGTGAATTAAACAGTGTCCTAAAGTATCATTAGGCCCCTTCTGAAGGCTTGCATCCACAACTGCCTGAAACTAAACAAATACTTTTAATTAACATAACAGTGAGCAGTGACAGACATAAGAGGCTATGCTTGAACTGTGGTAATAGATGTGCTGCTGAAGAGTTGTGTGAGGATGTGAGCACTCCAGAATGATAAGAGCAATAATCAGAGTGACTCACATGCATAATTTGTGTAATGGAAGACATGAATCAGCACGAAACCGTTGATGAAAGCCATAATACCTGAGAGAGCTAACTTAGAAACAAGACCAAATCACTATGCTGTCAGTGGCCATTGACATAATTCACAAAACATAGAGAGAGATGAAAAGCAAATTGTGTTGTGTAAAAGTATGTCCTTAGAGGACGATGCATGTGACATATGAATGATGTCCAGTCAATAATTCAGATGAACTACAGCTACTATAAGCAGTGAAGGGAAGTCCTGAGAGGTGGAAGTGACACAGGACACATTCTTTATCAGACTAATGGATGAGCCATTGTGTGATGCATGGGTTATTCAGAATACCTTGAAAGATGCTCTGCTTTTTTTCAGCACCTACAGCAACACAAAGGGAATTCTACTGTACTGAGGTGGCAGCAAAAATCTTAGAGACAAATGTCTCAAAAGCCATTAAACATTAAACCACTGATGTTGATGATCTGTCCCTCTAATTTCATTTGCAAGTACAGGTATGCCTAATTAACAATTCTGCACATAAAAGACAAAAAAAGATAACAATAATAATAATATATTGACAATGGAACAAATCCTGAAACTATGAAAATTGTAGTTCCAGTGGCAAAAAAGGAAAATCAGTTCAGACACATAGTGTAACAGCTATTTTAAAGAAGCAGTTGAGTTACCTTGCATAGCAGCTGAATTCTCGCAATAATGAGATCACATAAGAATCGGGTTCACATGTCACACGAAAATCCATCTTGTCTCCAAGTAATGCATTTGTGTTTCAGCTAAAGTCATCCGGCCAATCAGTGTCCTCTGAGGAGCTGCTCTCCGTCACTGGGGTGACGACGACGACACGAGAGGTGACCACTCGTTCAAAACAACTATGCTCCTTAAGAGGTTAGCTTACAGTAGAGGCTGCAATAGCATCACTTTTATCAGAACTGGAGAGTTTTTCTTCATTAAGAGAAGAGAACGACATTTCTCAGTGGAAAATGTGTTTTCTCTTTTCTCCTTATTGACTTCCATGAGAGTTTGATAGACAGATGGTTCAACCAATTACCTGCCAGGTATGTTTTGAACGTGCCTGCCCTTTACCAATCAGTTTCCAGTGATGGCTTCTCGGATGACCACTCAAGTCAGCAATTTGGGGCCTAAGTCGACCGAATCCTCCTGAAAACTTACATTACCTTGTCATACCAGACATGACATTGGTAAACCTTACAGTCACTGATATCAATAATATAATTAATGATAAGCAATAAGCAGAGGTTTATCATCAAATATCAAAATGATGCATTTTCTGATTTAAACCTCTAAAGATACCTTACATTAAAGAGCCTTAATAATCCCCACAACAACATGAACACAAGCAATTTGAAGTATTATTCTCCAGTTTGTGTAAGGCAGGCTTGAGCTTGGCGGCTGCAACAGGTCTGACCTGATTGTCAGGATTCCATTCCTGGCAGTCATCCCCTCCTTCCTTTTGTACTTGTGTTTGTCTCCCTCTGTCTGTTGTTCCCTGCATGTGTCTCCCCTCTCGGTGTTTGTCTGTCTGGAGCTGGAAGGCGTGGTTCCGCCCAGCTGTGTCCAGTTCCACTGATGACCTTCCCTGGAGTATAAGAAGCAGGATGTGGGATGCATTCGGCGCCAGACCGGTTTCCTCTTGTATGTGTTAACTTCTCGTCGGTTGGCCCCAGTTCTTTGTTTGATGGTATTTTCGCTGCTTGTAGATTTGTTTGTTAATTATTGTTTCTTTGTTCCCTTTCGTTTTAGTTTCCCGAGATCCCGTTCCTGCCCACCCTCGACCGTCTCGTCACGTTTTGTTTTGTCCCTTTTCCCTGTTTTTGGATTCCCTTGTTTTCTTTGTTTATTAAATATTTGTTTAAACCGTTCTCTGTTTCCTTGTCTGCATTTTGGTCCGGTTCACTGTGTTCTCCCTGAACCGTTCATGACACTGATATGTGTCTAATATGTGCGCACAGTTGTTCAGCTGTATCTCGAGTGGATTATATGGTTCTTCGGTTTGTTAAGGCTAAGACTTAAACTGTGCTGCAGAGGAAAGGTTCGGTGTGGTTGGAGCATCTTGAGTTCTTGGGCCATGACTCCTTCAGATCATTATTTGCACAATCTGAGGTTCATTAGTTTGCTCTTGAGTCTCTTAAGCCATAAACTTTTCCATTAATTTACTGAGGTGAGACACACAAGGGTTGACTCAATGAATATGGAGTCCTGGTAAACAAACTGTGATCTTGGACAATATGTGATTGATCAATTGGGGATTCCTTTCAGTGATCAAAGGATCTGCTGCAGGACTCAAGACAGTTTTATAGTCTGGGATCAGAGGTGGAGGTTTTCTTGCTCAGGGTTGGCTGGGGGAATGAGCTCTGCTCTCACACCTGCTCCACCTCTGTCCTCACTATGGTCCACTGCATTAAGCTCATCTTCTCCACTGAATTCATCCCATTCCTCACCCTCCGGAACCAACCTTTGTCTGACACCACATGGAAGAACACCCAACTCAGCCCAACTTTTACATCTTCAACAATGTATGTATATTTGTTCTTAATTATTCAGACAATGACTAAAATGTGTTTTCTTCTTCGTAGCTGTAGCCCTAATGAGGTGATGCAAGAGTTTGTAAACATCAGAACCTCCACTGGGTTTCTTTTTTTTTCAATGGAAAAATTATTTCAGAAAAAAATATGTACATTTGTCAACAAGTGACACACGTTTTTTGATCCTGTTGGCATTGCGCCACAAATTACACAAATAATGTTTTTCAATGTAAAAATATAATTTTCAAGTTAAGAAAGCCACATCCCTCATCTCGCACAATATGTCAACTTACTTGCTAGCTAGGTTGCTTAGCTATGTTCCAGCCACAAATTAAACATTATCTTATCTGCTGTGTTTCATCCAGCATCTTTTTTTATCAGCTGTGCAGCGAAAGAACGAGTGAGATCTGTTGCTTGTGTGAGTAATGTTAGATTTCGGTACGAAACACACAGGCATCAAAGCTTCAGCAAGCTGTAATACGCAAATTTGGGGTTTGTGTTCTTTCTTGTTAGGTATGTTCACAGTCTTCTACTTTAATAGTTTTATGACAAACTGTGACTTTCTTTTGAATTGACAAACATCTGTGTAATTCATGGCTCAATTCAAACAGGACTAAAAAATATTGTCTCTCGCCTTTCCGCCTTACCGTGCATATTTTTCTGCAGACTCAGTTCAGTTCAGACAACTTTCAGGTAATGCACTTTAACGCTGGTTGTCACACAGAAGAATCAGCCCCAGTGTTTGTCAGTCAGTCAGACAGCACAGGTGGAAGAGTGATGGGTAGATGGCATGGTAGAGATAAAAATAGGTCAGAAACTGAATTAATAATCGACAATCAACTGACTACTTTACCTTGTATAAAATATATGAATGTATGTATGATTGAACATTGGTATGCTGTGGGAGATATGTGGTGGTAATGAGGGATTCTTTGACCCTGACTATAATTAATGGAAAAATGAAACAGGGTAGGAGGCTTCAGATCACTGTTAATCTTTTAATCAAAACAATTTATGTATTCAGGTTACATATCCACATTTCTCTTCACAGGAGCGCTGAAGTGGGTGGTGTAATAGGAGCTAGATACTTCCTTTAAAGTAGAAACAAGTTAATGCAAACGTTATAGTTTAAAGGTGCTCTAAACAATATTTTTATATCAGCAAGGTACCAATTTATTATGCAGAACTTGAAAGGGGGCACTCGCAGTGAGGAAACAGTGAAACATCAGCTGACTCTGCAGTTCTTTTTTAGCATCTTTCAGCTTGTTGTTTTGACTTTCTTGGACTTGATCTCACTGCTCTCATAAGTGTTGTTTCCACACACAGCAAGCAGCTGTCTTCAGTGAAAATGCTCTTAAAAAAAGACTTTACACTACCTGCCTATCGTACAAACAGCAGATTGACATGTGTAGAGACTAGCTGGTGAACATAGTGAAGCATTTAGCAGCTAACCAGATATTTCCCTCCAGAGTGGAGGAGCAGCACGTTCTATCTCACAGAGCGTCAGATAATGTCAGGCCGTCTTGTGCGTCGGTGCCAAACACACCGGGCTTTTAATTGTAGATCAGTCCACTGTGACAGTAGACACTCAGAGTAAGCGCTTCAGGATTAAGAGTGCGATTGGTCAATCAAACACTGGACTTTCACCCCAGGAGAACATGGTTCTTACGCCATTCATGTCTCGTGCTTCAGTGTAATAATATTAATATTATAGTTAATCTATGTAGCCTTTTTCTGGACTCAAAGTCGCTTAATTACAAACACACTCATTTTAACCCCACCCACTATCTTTTTCTAACCCTAACCAAGTGGGTTTATTGGCTTGATCTTTCCATGAAGTTTTGTTTGAAGAAATCCAAAGAAATATGTAATTGCAGGTTTTAAGGCCCCACACAACCCATGCTTGATAAGCTTACTCTCTATTATCTTTCTTGCACCTATTCAGACCAGAGACTGTATATAAAAATGACGACCTGTCTCCACCTCCTCCCAATGTGCAAATGTGAAACCAAGTATATCCCCTGAGTTCATGGTTATCATGGAAAAGGGACACCTGCATATCCAAACCCACAGTTCTGTGAGGAAGAACACAAAAGCTGCTGCTGGTGATTGTAAATGAGTGTGACATAAACCAATGTCTCAGGTATGGTTGAGAGGTCAAAGGTCAAAACCATCCTGTGAACATAATCGGGTAAGTGTGTGTGTGTGTGTGTGTGTGTGTGTGTGTGTGTGTGTGTGTGTGTGTGTGTGTGTGTGTGTGTGTGTGTGTGTGTGTGTGTGTGTGTGTGTGTGTGTGTGTGTGTGTGTGTGTGTGTGTGTGTGTGTGTGTACTGGTGTACTCTACACGCCTCCCAGCAAAGGAGGCTCTTTAAGACAATCTCTGAGTCACAGCGTGCCAGAGGTAATAAGGGAAGAGTTCTCACTGAAGTAAAGCAAACATCATCCCCTGCCAGCATCTCCACATTATACGAGTTTCAAAGTGTACCACAGAAGATGGAGATAAAACTTATTGCCTCGCTGCAGAGGAGGGCAGCTAGCAGAGAGCTTAGACCCTTTGATATACACAATGAAAAGTTCCTGTGTTTCAGTGTCATGGTGGTGAAGGCCTTTTATCATCTCAGAGGGGCTGGAAACATATTTTAAAACCTAAATAAAGGCCGTTGTGAGTTATTGAAATTAATAGTGCATTTAAGGGTGTCATTAGGAAGTGTCATCTCCCCCTGACAGTAAAAAGGATTATTAAAATCACACAGCAAAGGGACTGGAGGAAATTTCCCTTATGAGTTCCCAATTACGGCGTGAACACTCCCAACTCCGTTTCTTGCAGCTCACGTCCGCTGTCTCTGCATGGCGTCCGCGCATGAGTCGCTGTGCGTGCTGAGAGTTCTTCTTTAACCTTGAACTACCTGGAAATCCTCCCCACTGTGCTCAGTCTATTTTCTCTTTCAGCACAAACAATCCTTTTAGATCAAGCAGCGCACCGAGTGACCCGCTCTCCAAATGCTCTCCTGGGACATTTTAAACATGGTTGCCTGCTGGTGATTGGAACTGGTTGACACAAGGAGTATTTAGAGAGATGAGTCTGCTGCCTCCGTCTTCAGCCCCCCACCCCTCCTCTTCCTTGTCTTATCTTCTGTAAGTGTTATCCACCAGGGAGCCCTGCTGCCTCCTCCTGCTTCACATCTTACAATGCGTTTGAAATGCAAGTCTTTTCAGGGGAAACGGCCTATTTTGTTCTGTTTTGTGGTGACATTTTTTATGTGTGTGCGACTCTCAAGGGGAGTAGCAGCTGCATTGTACCAAAAACTTTCAAATAGAAGTGGGTTTACATATCACAGTTAACCACTCTCCCTCTCTCTCTGTGTCTCTTTATTTCTCGTAAATCTCTTCCTGTTTGTTTCTCTGTCACTCTCTACTCTGATTGTGTCTGTTCACTCTTATTTCTCACTATTTCCCTTCAAGCTGTTTGTCACGGTGGCTGGGGTTACAAAGCGTCATTACACACGTGCACACACACACACACACACACACACACACACACACACACACACACACACACACACACACACACACTGCTCAGCTGGGACTCAGCTTCCATCTGACAGCTCAAACAATGTCTGGTCACCATCTGTAACAGTCAGACCAACGCTCTGAATTAAAAGCCTGAAAAACTGCAATTCCGTAAAAAATATTTAATTGATTTCTGTGGGTGATAATCTACAAAACATTTGGACAAGAAGAGCAACATATTCTTTGGCAGTACAAAGAAAGCTAATTAAACAGATAATGAGTTTTATCAGCTGTACTTTCTTCCTCCAGCTGGGCTTTTTCTCTGCATTTTTAAAGACAAGGACATGGATAAGAGGGACCATTGTCTTCCTGCTGAAAACTGGAATCCTATTTCGAAGCAGCATTTGTCAATCAGCTCTTGTGTAACCTGATTTAATAAGATTTACATCCTATGCATTATAATATTTCATGCTGTGATCTGCCTGTCGGCTGGAGTCTGGTATGCATAATGCAACTGCACTGACAAACAAAAACAAGCACTCTGGCACTCTATGCAGCTACGTGTGCGTGTGACTATATCGATCATCTTGTGCTGTTCCCATGGTTCCCCTCTTTGAAAGGGAAAATAATGTCAAGATTCAGAGATCTGTTTCCACTTGACATGGCCCTCGTGTGCCCTGAAGTAGGTTTCAAAATGAAAACAAGAGACAGATAAAACAAGTGCAGCTGAATTACATTTTAGATGTTTACTGTGTGCTTATTAGCAGCCACGACAGCGACGCTGGTATTGTTTTCACCTTGTGACTGTGTGTGTGTGTGTGTGTGTGTGTGTGTGTGTGTGTGTGTGTGTGTGTGTGTGTGTGTGCGTGTGTCATCATGGCAAAATGTAGCCATGGAGCCACCTACTGTAGCGGGAACTACCTCAGAGGCAGTTTTGACTATTTTGCCAGGTGTTTATATTTCTGTCTGTCTGTCTCTCAGAGGACATATTTTGTCAGGGTGGTAGTGTTCCAACCATGCAAGATACAGTCAAATGGAGGTCAAGTTTGAAGATGGGTGTGGTAGATCACCAGAAGTAGGCCATGGACAATAACTGTACAAGATGCGGTCACAATCTTGGCAGGTGTGTAGAGGAGCTCAAAATGAAAGGTAGAGTTCAAGGATATATGTGTGTGTGTGTGTGTGTGTGTGTGTCCCCAGCAGATATGACAATCTAACAAAGCATAACTTGCATTTGCATTTTCACAATTTCACTCAGACTCCCCTCAGCAAATTATAGGAGTCATTTCAAAGATAGACGAGAGGAGAAGGAAGAAACGCAGAGAAAATCCGTGAACATCAGAAGTAATTTTGTCTTGGTGCTGTGAATCTTTGTCAATATGAGCGAGAGAAAACATTATGCAATCAGAGTTCACCACCGCCCGCCCCCGTGTGTCTGAGGATAATATTGTGCTCACTCTTGCGCAAAGCTATATTCTTGAGAAGCATATTAATTGGGGTATTTTCATAACTGGAGAAATTATTTGTTAATAAGAGATTCCATTGTGTCATGCTTTTTTTTATCAGTTTCCTTCGACAGTGAAGCATATCATGCTGTTCAGTCACGATCACGATCAGTCCTGTGGCGATTTCTGGGAATGCAACTCCCTACCCGAGCATATTATTTGATTATTTAACTCAAATTTCAATCAAACCTAAATAAACCTAATCAAAGCGTGTAAAACTCTAAATACTAATAATAATTTCCCCCACTTTCCCAAAGTCAGAAACTGATAATGCCTTACAAAGATTCCAATAATAACACAATAACTATAATAACTGTCTGAGAATTTGCCTCTATTTTTTGATTCTGAGGGAATCATAGGATATAAATAATTATAATGAATAAGTACATTCCTGTAAAATAAAGCAACATTGTTTAACCTCAGGCAGTGATGAACCTGAGCTCTCATATTCTTCAACATCAATACAGACCAGCTGTCCACTGACTGTGGAAATAGTGTGATGACCCTGGACCCATCCACACAGCTGAAACTTCAAGCCACATGTTTCTTGACATTAACTTAAAACCTTGATTATTTTTATCGGTTGGCTACAGGTTAAAAATTACAAGAGTGTCTGCCCCCAGAGCCCTCTCTCTCTGCTCCTTATGGCATCTGCTAGTTCCCACCACTCCTGACCTACAACAACCACGGTGTCGATGACGGCTCTGAACTCCAATCAAACTGTGAAACGAAGCAGTGCGGATCGAATATGAATCAAAGATTCTGCCACTGTATTGCATATTTGACATATTTGGTGTACCGTTTAACTTTAAAATGAGAAAGTTTGACAAAACCAAAGCACCGCCTACCTACCCACCACTTTCTCATTTTACAGCTAAACAATACACTAAAATATGTTTCTGAAAACACTTTGTTTATTTAATGCAGTCACATAATCCAATATTCTAGAAGAAGAAGAATACACAAAAAGGGGGCGGTCGGTGGCATGGTGGCTAGAGCAGTCGCCCCATGCAAAGAGGCTGAAGGTCCTCAAGGCAGCGGCCGTGGGTTCGTCTCCAACCTACAGCCCTTTGCTGCACGTCTCCCCCTTTCTCTCTCACCCCATTTCCTGCCTGTCCTGTATAATAAAGGCTTGAAAAACTGCCAAAAAACAGTCTTTTTAAGAAATACACAAAAGAAGAAGAGGGACAGCAAAACAGAAGAAGAAGAAGAAGAAGAAGAAGAAGAAGAAGAAGAAGAAGAAGAAGAAGAAGAAATAGAAATAGGTCACATCCTCTGAACGACTGTTGTGTCATTTGGAAATTTTTCTTCCGTTCCTGATTGACAAATCAAAAACAACAACAAAAAAAACCCCAGCTCTCTTCGCCAGTCTTTGCTGCTCCACTGGCTCCTGTTCCTCCTGTATTATCCCCTTCTTTAACAATGCTGAGATTGCGAACTTATAAAAAAGAACAATAATGTTTCCAGGATGCGCCGTGGGTCCAGTTTGAAAATCATATGCTAAAAGGCAGAACCAGTTATGAGAGCGGCCAAAAAAGTTAGATTCTGATTAAATGCTTTGGGGCATCTTAATCCATATATTATCTAATCACTTTATTCAGCTTCCATATAAACAGTTGCGTAGGTATCTCTGATCTGACTGATTTCAGTTTTTTTGAAGAAATATTGACCGTACCCTCACCTATTGACGCTGTGTCAGAGACTCCTCGGCTCTGATTGGTTGTAGGCCGGGCCCAGTGAAATCTATAGCAGATGCCATTAAGAACACACAGAGAGCAGAAGGTGATGGAGTTAGAGATACATGACTTTTTCTCATTATGCAGACAGGATATGGTGACAGTTTCAGCATATATGAAAAATAAACATATTTTAACAGAAAGTTACTGACTTCAGCTTTAAGGTTATATGACAAAAGAATATATCTTCGAGTGGTGAAGTTAGGACGTGGGCGAGAGACTGTAGACTTCTATCTCAACAGAAATCAGTGCTGCGTGCTCTGAGTCGACACGTACAGACAGTAAACTGCCTGCTGGCTCCGAGGGAACGTATGCAGCGGACAGTACGGCCATACCCATTATCATAATGTTCATAATGAAGAGGAGCTGAGGCATGCAGCTTTGTCAAATATTCACTCACAAGCCTGGAATAATCCACTTTATTATAGACTTTGACATACCACACAGTATCGCCTTGAATTAACCACAAAGAATAAAAAACTGTGTAGAAACCACCCATTTAAGGTAGTTTATCTTCTGGTCAATCTTATACTAGTTTGCTCATATACTGAAAAAGCCAGCAGGGGATGCTTACTATGTGTATTCAACCCACATTTAGAGGTTTGTTATGAAATGTACTGTACTCGAGTATCCGTTACATGTTATGTAACACTTCTACTACATTTCAGACGGAAATATTGTATTTTTTCCTTCACTACATTTATCTGGCAGCTATAGTCAGCAGTAACTTTAAAAATGAAGATATTACACATGAAAAGCTTGTATGATTTGATGCGGTGGTACAAATTAAACTAACCAACTGTAAAAATAAAAAAAATAATAAAAAAATTATAGGTAAAATTATGACTTCAACAACCAACTGTAAGATTGAAATGCAACTTTAACATCAGTGCATCAGTGTTAATAATATAACTGTATGACCCGTACGGGGGAGGGGGGGGCATTTAATGAGTACTTAAAGTACATACAAGATGCTGACAATAATGACACACCAGTTTTATGAGTATGACTTGAAATTGTTTCGAGTTCATTCTGTGTGGGTGCAAATAGAGTCTTGTCTCTGTGTTCTTAACAATGAAGAGGATGTGAATACAAACAGTCACAAACGACGATACACTCTGACATGTGCGGTCAGAGGTCTGCTTCAGAAACCCTCCAGATATCTTACTGTTTTTGCTGTTGTCTCGACAGAGAGAAAGTTGCATTAAGATTCCTGATTCATTAGAACTAACCTCACTGACCAGCAGGGGGAGCTAAAGCATCGTGCTTACTCAAAAGCTGGTACACTTTGACTATTTCTTTCCCCGCATCATAGACTTTATTGCATGAAGTTCCTTCCTATAGTGTTTATGAATTCAAACAATAAATATATGCATTGCTTGTGATCTTGAAAATCCATATTTGTGTTTAAAAACTTTTTTATATAAAGGACCACCCAAACCAGATTTGCACTGCAACACTGACCCCTTTTTCTAAAAAGATTCCTGACTCTGATCACAACAAGAAAATCAGTCTTTTTCAGTCGTTACCCCTGGGAATCCTTAAAGCAACCCTTCAGAAACCTGGCAATATTCTGAGAATACTGCACTGTATTACTTCAATTGCTTCTGTAAGGAAAAATGGTTAGAGATGTTTAGTACTACCTTCTGTCAAAATGTGATGACGTCACATAAATTTAATCATCAAAAAATAATACCTAAAAAATACATAACTCCCGCCCCTTTTGCGGTGTGGGCCCCTTTCAAAATGTGCTGACATATAATTTTGTGGTGGTTACTGTGAGCGGTGCATTGTCAAAGTATACTATGTATGGTCTTGGCAGTTCAATAGGTCATCTGCGGTTTGAAAAAAAAGCGGGAGATGTGGGGGTTACTGTGAGCGTGGCTTTGCTAAGGCATACTATGTATGTGTGGTTTTGGTAATGCAATAGGACATCTGCGGTGTCAAAAACTATATGTCAAAACCCAACTGTTAAAAATAAATGAATAGGACATCTGCGGTGTCAAAAAACTATATGTCAAAACCCAACTGTTAAAAATAAATGTTACCTAACGCACAAAGGAGCATTCGGGGTCATACATAGAATTGGGAGCTATAAATGTCGGTCTGAAGCAAGCAGAGAGACACTGTTTGGCGACCGAGGCACGAAGCTATGGATTTCATCTGCTGCTGTGAGTAAGTGATATATTATACTATATTTATTGATTGGATATATTGGTTGGTGTTAAAGAGGAGTAAAATTTTTATTTTATTTCCAGCCTGGAGATATCTGATAAAGAGGTGGTGGAGGTGATGTCAGATTTTTCAAGACCTTTGAGTAAAGGTGAGTCTCCCTCCAGCAGGGATCTGTTTTAACCAGTTTTACAAAGCCCCCTGAATAACCTGAACCCTCACTCCCATATAGGGGTTGCAGTCGTTGCCCCTTCCCCCCAGGTGAGTGATTTCCCGGTGGAAAACCACACATACATAGTATGCCTTAGCAATGCCACGCTCACAGTAACCCCCACTTCTCCCGCTTTTTTTCAAACCGCAGATGACCTATTGAACTGCCAAGACCATACATAGTATACTTTGACAATGCACCGCTCACAGTAACCACCACAAAATTATATGTCAGCACATTTTGAAAGGGGCCCACGCCACAAAAGGGGCGGGAGTTATGTATTTTTTAGGTATTATTTTTTGATGATTAAATTTATGTGACGTCATCACATTTTGACAGAAGTTAGTACTAAACATCTCTATGGTTTCTGGCTCTAAGAGGCTGAGGCAATAAGTGCTTTGAAGAACAACAAGAAGAATTCCTTTATTAGTCCCGCGAATGGGGAAATTCAATTTTTCACTCTATATTATTTTTTCATTTTACACACAGGCCCAAAATACATGCACAGACAGGACCTATATACATGCAACCAATGGAGAGATGTTAGAGTGAGGAGGCTGCCAGTGGTCCGGCGCCCCGAGCAGTTGGGGGTTCAGTGCCTTGCTCAACAGCACCTCGGCAGTGCCCAGGAGATGAACTGGCACCTCTCCAGCCACCAGTCCACACTCGAGTCAACACAGGGACTCGAACGAGCAACCCTTCGGTTCCCAGCCCAGTCACCTATGGACTGAGCTACTACCGCCCCGTGTCTGCAGCTTGCATTCCTGTAAACTCCTTAAATGGACAGGAGGATACATTTACTGCAGTAAAGAAGGTTGTGGAGTGTTTCACTCAACTGATAGCACAGATGAAAGGTTTGGTGATTCATTTGGTTTATCGGGGGAAGTGGCACCTTTATTTCATGAAGGAATGCCAGTTGCGGCTGTCTAGTCACAGAGGTCATCAAAAGAGAGGAGCGGAGGCAGGGGAAGATATAGATGAATATTTTAGTGTAAACCTAAGAGATTTAAGAAAAAGAATATACGTTTACCTTGCCTGACATGTGATTTTCACATTAAATTAGTCAGCTGTGCCAGTTTGTCTGAGAGGGAATATGTGACACAGACCCATATGGAGCATCATCTGTCAGTGTACTGTCTTAATCAAAGTATAGTGTCTTCTGGGAGAGATTTAGCTTAAGTTATACTTACATAACCATTCACATAAAAGGAAACTGTTGTATGACTTCAAGGAGAGACTGACATCAAAGATGACAAATGCAGGATCTTCTGTTACGGCAGTTTATTGCAATGTACTGGGAGACACACACAAGTTGTTCTCTTTGAACTCAGATCAGACCACGTGGTATATACTCAAACTTCATACAGCATACAAAGATTTACAGATGTACCAATATGGTTATGCAAGTTATTGAACACACTTTGTGGCACCAAGTTGAAATATGACCTGTTAGAGTATAGACTAGGGTCCTGTTGAACATGGGCACTTACTTGGCCCACTTTCAATGTGATTGACACACACAGAAACAATCATTATACGATAAGAATTTCATTATACTCACTATATACGTGGTGACTAGTTCTTAAAAGTAGGCTGGAGTCAGGTTTTCTTTCTTTGTATGACTAAATAAGAAAAGGCCTTGTTAGAAAGGGATGTTTAATATCTTAATATCTTATCTGTTGAGTACATTGTGGAGAGCAGTCCTTTAGCCGAAGTCATCATTGTGTCTAAATTGCTTTGGGAGCTCAAGGTTGCAATTCCCGTGTGAAATGAAGTCACCACCTGCCGGCACTGATAGACAGCAGCCATCTGTAAAAACAATCCCTGTGCAGATGTGTGGGTGTGTTGGTTCAGGCCACAGGGGTCAGCTCCAGGTGACACTTTTAGAGGCATCTCTCACACGTCTCCTAGCAGCGAAGGAGAAATAAGAGAAATCTATTTCAGCAAATATACTTTTGTTTTAACAACGACACATTCAATGAGGTGGTCATAACAAAGTGCACCAGTCTTATCTTTCGTCTAGAGAGCAGCGTGTTCTCATTCGTCTGTGTGAGAACAAAGAGAGAAGAGCTTTTCACAGGAAATCCATTTAAAGATCTTATTGAAGGCCAAACTGACCTGCAAGCTTCCCTTCACACTCAGGGGCTGAGACATGCAACACAGCCTATAGGCAATATATGGATATAAAAAGGAAACATGTGCTGTAAGCAGAAAATAGGGATTTTGTTACAAAACTCCAGACATACAAACAACATATATTATACAGACCCAAAATGTATTAGAAAGATAAGATATATGTTTAGCCTGCATAATATTTCTTGTCAGGAGTTTTATGTTGTTGTTTTTTTTGGTTTTTGCATGTCCAGGTCCCACGTTGGATTTAATCTGTGTAATGTTTTTATCTTCTTTTTTGTGAAAATTTGGACAGAAATGTTATGTGTATGTCTTTGATGGGAAACTTTGATCAAATCAAATTAGAATTAGAATGATCTCAAGTTGAATGAGAGATTTGATGGTTTTGTCTTATTTTCGTAAAAAGAAAACCAATGTAAAATGGTCGTTATTGTGGCTATGCCTGATCTAGCCTTTGATGTGTGTAAGAGCCAACTCTTAATAGAGTAGCTGAAAAATAACTAGTAATCAGAAAACGCATACTGTGAAGGAATCTTTTTTGAGCGGAACGTTTGTTGGGTGCCTCGTTTTCAGGAGTGCAATGGAATTCTTGTCCGACGCTATTATGCGTCCGTGTGGAAACACCCTCAGTTAGAGCAGTACGGGGATTAAACGAATGTTTGGTCTTTTATCGGTCAGTGTTGTGGTGTTTAGAGAGTTTGCTCTTTACAGACACCGTCAAATGATTGTTGAGACGTTAAAAGAAGCTAATAACGTTATAATGCGGCTAACTTGACTAGCTAACGTTAGCTGAGCAGACAGGTTTGCAGTAAATGTAGGATAATGTTGGGACTTTTCACGCCCCAAACTCGTTACGTTAAACTATTTGTCAAAGCTTTGAGACAGACAAACAGGCCTGTATGTCTCTCATTCAGCTCTGAGTGTGATATACGGACGTTTATTTCAGAGAACACAGAGATATCTGGGGAGCAGAGTCTGACCCCGGAGGTCAAACTGAGACTTTTCACCCCAAACTGCAGATTCTGGAGAGAAAGAGCAGAGCTGTGGCCCTTTGATGACCCCTACTGGGCCATATACTGGCCAGGAGGACAGGCTCTCTCAAGGTCATATTTGATCCCCACAATTAACATGTTTTTATGTGTGTGCGGCACCGATGTTAAGTCTCATCTAGGGCCACCTCTGTGCAGGTATCTGCTGGATAACCCTGCAGTGTGTCGGGGTAAGAAGGTCCTGGATCTGGGGAGCGGCTGCGGAGCCTCATCCATCGCTGCAAAACTTTGTGGTGCTGCCCATGTAGTTGCCAATGACATTGACACTGGTATGCATCTATATTTATTTTGACTTTTCAGCTGGTTTTCCAGCAGGGGTTGTAGCCAATTCAGTGGTCCGTCAAGTCCATCGGCAGTGGTACGGCCCAGTCTGTCGGTGGTTTTGTTTCATTTGAGACAAATAAACAGCACAAGTCATATAATTTTATCTATATAGCCTATGAAAGTATTTATTTGTTGATTCGGCCTAGATTTTTATACGGACTGTCTATTTACACCGGGTGTGGTTGGTGACTGATGGGGCTCACCTCAAGAACTCCTACAATCTAACTCACCCCAAATATTTCTAATCGATCCCACATATGTTATTTTTATGTTGAAGGAACTTACAAGACAACTTTATTTTGAGTAAAATTAATCAGTTAATCATTCAATAAACTAAAGATAACTCACATAATCTCACAGATCTGTGATCACACAATGTATTATTCCATCTTTCTCTGACCACAGACATGCCAAACTGAGCAAACTGCCATAAAGCCCAGATTTGTGGAGGGGTGCAGTGATGGTTGACTTTCTAGAACTATCTCCCCACTGAATCTCTGGAGCTCATCCACAGTGATCTTTGGGTTCTTCTCCCCTGAATGCTCAGTTTGGCAGGGCGGCCAGCTCTAGGAAGAGTTCTGGTCGTCCCAAACTTCTTCCATTGAAGGAATATGGAGACCACTGTGTTCTTAGGAACCTGAACTGCAGCAGAAGTTCTTTAGTGACCTCGGCCTGATCTGTGCCTTAACACAATTCTGTCTCTGTGCTCTTCAGGGGGTTCCTTTGACCTCATGATTCTCATTTGCTCTGACATGCGCTGTAAGGTCTTATATAGACAGGTGTGTGCCTTTTCTAAAAAAGTACAATCAATGTAATTAAACACAGCTGGACTCCATTAAAGGAGAAGATCCAGCTCAAGGATGATCAGAAGAAATGGACAGCACCTCAGTTAAATATACTAGCGTCACAGCAAAGGGTCTGAATACTTACGGCCATATATCAGTTTTTGTTTTTTAATAATTTTGCACAAAATTCTACAATTCTGTGTTTTTCTATCAAAATGGGATGATGTGTGTACATGAATTAAGGGGGAAAAATCCACTCAATCATTTAAGTACCCACTGTATGTGGAATGATTATATTGGGTATTGGACCCTAAACAAGAAACTATGCTGACCTAAGTGAAGCTAAGGTCAGCCTTATGAGCTTTACCAGATGAACAAGTCATTCCTACGAGACAGAGAGTTTATATTGCTCTGAACGTAAATGGCCTCAATCTCACCTTGGGAGACACTGTGTCATATAACCATAAGCCTAAAGATGTAAAGCCCCTTTCAAATAATACAGCATAATTTATAATAATAAATAAAATGAAAGTAATTTTCACTCTCAATCATTTTATAAGATTACAGAGCAGACATGAGTTGTTTTGTGACCTTGGGGCACAAACATTGAGCGATATCTTCATGTGAGAGTGAGTGTTTCAGTGATCAAATATATATATGTTTTAATTTCCAGTATAGAAAAATACAAAAGATCTTGTTAAAATATAATAGATTTAAAAAGATTGGAATTTGGTCCTCAGTGAAAAGTGTGTCCATAGTTGTCAGGTTCAAGCAACTTAAAACATCCAAAACTTAACAAAAGAGAGAAAGACAAGAGTTATATGTTTTACTTGCAAGGAGAACAGACAGATATGTGTTCAGTTACAATCTCCTACCGCTCTGAGGCACACTCTGCCGAGTCCTTTTTTATTTACTTTCGGTGGTTCCAAAATACAATTAGTTACAACTCTTAAGGTGAGGGGGCACACAGCTGCAACTCAAGACAAATGGACAATTCATTGTCTTTATGACTTTACAACTCTAAGGAAGCCTTATAACATGTCCTGTCATTAATCAGTTGAGCAGGGTCTGTGTTTTCACAGATACCTTTTTGGTGACTCATCAACAGTCACGCTTATTTGATTTCTTTGACCTGCAAAACAACTCTGCACAAATCGGCTATACACACACACCAAGTAATGTTAGATTAAATGTAAAGATAATTGGAGTAAATATGGGATTACTTTATGTACAATTATTCTAACAATAATTATCTCAATATTTTAGTTACCCATCAAATTAATGCTTTAAAAAACATCACACACAGAGCCACTGTTATTTATCCAGAAAAAAACTAAAGGGCAGATTGGTTAAGGTATAATATGAGATACAGTTCCACTTGAAATTCTGTTCTGATATTGTTTCGAATGTGCATTTGGATGAGACACATAAAAATATTTCCACCTCCACAGAATGTAATATTCTTGTATAGCTTTCACAATTAGCTGTTTATCATCTCCGCCTCATGGACGGAGTGAAGCCGCACAGCTGTAGTTTTACTGTAACAACAAAAACAGCAGATGAAGTTTGTCACAGAATGAAAGGAACTGAGGAAATAAAGAATAATATTACAATGTTAAGCTACAACTGGCACCTTCCTGAGAAGAGAAGAAGCAAAACAAAGAAAGTCACATAAAATGGAGCGCTGTCTCAAGGACCAAGGACCATCTTATCTGTTATGGCGCCAGAATAGTAAAACAACCTTTTTTACAGCCTTTTGGAGATATACCAAAAACAATCACAGACATATCCTTAAAACTGATAACGTTAAGGCGTCTCATCATATTGTTTTTCCAACAAGAGACTTGAGGTTGAATCAGATGAAATCAGGATTTGTCTGAACAAGGAAATTATATCAAATCTTTCCTTTATTACATGTTTGAGGGGTTGTTCAAACTAATGCATTTAAACACTCTTTGTTTGTTAAAAAGGTTCCTTCAAAAAGCTAAGCTTGTATGTCCCCTGTGTCAAATCGGCACAGCTCAAATCTCTCAAAACCTTAGTACCTCTTGTTAGCTAATCACTATACCATATGATTCTTTACCTAAAAGCTGCTCCTGTGTCGGTCTTGTGCTGCTGATGCTGATCTGAATGCTTCTGCCTCGATCTTCATCAATTATAACCCAACCCAAGCTTTGTTTTTCATAAGAAAAACACAAGATAACCCCTAAAACAAAGACCCCCTTAAATAATACAGCCTTTCTTTTTTAAATGATTTAAAATACTAACGTCTGCCCTGTGGCTGTTTGCATTATTACTTTGATGATAATCAGTTAGTTTGGTAGCATTCTTTAAAATAGTTTTAGTTTAAACATAACAGAAATAAATGATGATGATGATCTTTTGCAATATTTATATATATTTTGAATGTTGTATATGTGAGATTATTAAGCCAGAATTAAGAATGCAGTGTTTTGTGTAAAGACTAAAGAGCTTCCAACATTGATACAGGGTCAGCTTTATTTGCTTAGTAAGTGTGAACACATACAAGGAATTGAACTGTTTTTTTAAGCTAAAACCAAGGACAACAAAGATAAACAGGATAAACAATTGACCATTATACTAGACTAATATTTTAAAAAGTATCTTCAAATATAAATATTGATTTCCAACTGGTGGGGCAATTCTAATTAACATAATTATACTGTAAGAAGTTTGGTTTAATTAAATACAACAAAAGACAATCAGAATTCAGAGTTCAGGCGTCTGAAAAAAACATAGGGTAACACACAGCGTATATAGGTTAGACAAGACAGTAAGGTTATCTGGAAAGAGGGTCACAACCAAAGAAAAACAGGATCCACAGAATTATCTGTCAGATGCATTGTCTCATGACAATACCAGTCAGTGTAGATGATACAGAGAATGCACATGTGACTGACTGTTCCTGTGGTTGAAGGTTCAACATGCTGTCTGTGTCAGCTGACAGGGAAATGCATCCTTTCACAAACACATACAAACAAATGATTTAAACAGATGATAAACGGACACAATGCTGATCCTATTCTTTGAGCAGTGTGAAACAGGTCAGTGTGAAGGGGTGAGCAGGAGGCAGGATGTGAAGGTAGACGTTTGATGTCTAGCGGGGGAGGGTTGTGGAGGTGGGCTTATCGAACCTGCAGTAAAAAAAAATTTGGGTCGTCTGCCCGTTTCAAGTCTGCGCTGAGCACCTGCAAAAAAAGCACAGACACTGGGCCAAGAGTACCATGATAACATTCAAAACACAAGATTCATAGTGATTTCTTAGGGGTTTCTATAACATGAAAAATACTTTCTTAGACACACTTGTAATATAGCTGTAGATGCAACCGGCATCCCAAAGATGATTGTTCATTTCTGGATTAATGTTAACTTTCAGTTTGATTATGAGAAGGCCTGTGAAAGAAATTCTCTGGAGTCCTCAGTGTTTCTCAAATCAGGTCTTTACTAAAACTGTATGCATAACAGGAGAGGCGTCCTACCAACAGCCGGGTCTCCAACAATCTCTGCTCTTCTCCATGTCCCTTCAGCTGATATACACTCACATCAAAGCACCTTACAAACACAAGGACATCAAACTAACAAAAATACACTACCCAATGTTTATGACCCCAGTGGATGTTATCAGTGTTTTACGACCACCACTTATTCACAGCTTGACTGTAATGTTAATCAACATACAGAAACCAAGGTTTTACATTATAAATTAAAAAACACTTACAAAGAAAGAAAAAATCCTGGTTATTTTCCAGAGGCCTACGCCATATCAAACATAGGAAAAGACTAGGCCCGAAAGCCTGGTAGCCTTTGTACCTAAGCGCATGGTCACAGACAAAGAACTGCCATGCAACTCTCCCCCAACAGGTCACACCCAGGTGTGAACTCTCCAAGGGACACCAAAATGTCAGTCCATTGGCTGACCTGACATCTAGTGATGATATCACCATCATGTCTATAAAACTGTAGGACACCCTCCTGGTCACTCTCTTTCTTGGATTCTCTTCTTGGATCCTCTTTCTTGAAATCTCTTCGCTCGAGTCAACTCTCTCCTGCTGGATCCAGGGACCAGCTGCCTGCTGCCCCTAGGCCCTGAACATGCCCCTAGGCCCTGAACATGGCCTGTTTGGAGTAGGATCATCAGCCAGGTTAACCAACCCAACCCAATTGAGCATTACAAAGAGCGATTTGATTCCTCTTTTGTCTAAGAGCAAACGACAAGGACAAGCCTTTTTTTTTTCAACCAGCGTCCTTCACAAGGACCAGACATTGGCTTTGTCACAACTAATCTTTCCTAGCTCATGGACTAGTAACTAACACCAACTGGGGCATCATTACATGTTATAAGACTTTATGAACGGCTAAGCACAGAACTGTGACTTTGTTACGACTGATGTTTAATGATGATTATGTGTGACTGCGTTGATTCAGTTAAGTTGAGGATGTTTTGTTAGCAATGCTCCACACGCACTAACACTCTTTTATCTATAACTTATTTGAACAGACTACACACACTCATACCTTGAATTTCAACTTCTGAGATCTGCAGCCTGCTGGCTTTTGTGTGACTTATGTTCACACAATCTCGGCAGGGGTCCAAGCCCCACACCCCTCCTCCTTCTCTTTGTCTCATTGACACACACACACACACACACACACACACACACACACACACACACACTGGCTACCCTGAGTTCATTAACACATTGAACTTAAGTGAGTTTAGTAGAGAAATAGACTCACTTCTCAGTGACACGTCTGAGAACCACAACCACTGCATAAACGCATGGCCCAACACAGGAGAGCTCGGGCTAGGAGAAAGCCCACTCCTTTGATGACAACAATGTCCACATCCTGGACAGAGAGGACAGATGCTTTGAAAGAGGAGTAAAAGAAGCCATCTATGCAAAAGTAGAGAAACCATTGCTAAACAGAGGAGGAGGTCTGAGACACCACTTATCTCCAATTTACAATGCTGCCCTTTCATCCCTTCCCATGAGATCCAACAATCTAACCTCAAAGAAGAACTGTTCACAAAAGCCTCCTGTGGCTCCAACGACTGTCGTTCAGACTCAATAGAGCACTAACAAAGCCGAAACCATCTTCCCACCGACGACTACCACTCTAACAACGGTCATTGGGACTTGGGGCACAAAGGGTTCCAGTGACATCATCGGCCTTGTGAGAGGTTAAATACCTGGATCTCCACACCAGCTAGCTGGACCAGTCCCAGCCTGGTCAGATGCATAAATGAACTGATGAAGCCTCTTGGATGAGAGGTGAAACGTCTTCCTTGACAAATTCAAGTCCAGTTGCTTTTGACTGAAATTGCTTTGAGGGGACTTAAATGTTCACACAATCTCTGAAGGGGTCCAAGCCCCACATCCCTCCTCCTTCTCTCCTCTTTGGCTCATTGACACACACACACACACTCACAAAGCTTAGCTTAGTTTAGCTTTAGTTTATTGTGTGTTTAGTTTGTGCATTTATTAATTTGTTAATAAATGTTTTTGTTTACAATATGTCGGTTCATTTAATATTACACAATGATGAATGTGCCAGCCTCTTCTAAGAAATTAACTCTACTGAATAAACTATTACATTTATTGGTGTTCAACCCTTAATAAGTAGTTTAATAAATTTAATGAGACTTTTATTTTAGTTGTCACTGTCTGTGACGGGGGGTGCCCCGAGGAACCCTGGTTTAACTAGAGTCATTTTTATTATCTTTGATAATTATTGGTGATAGCTAATATTTACTTGATAAACGATACGTTTATTGAGAAATCTCAATCAACTCAGTCAAAGCCCTACATTTAATTGGTTCTCCATCTGAGGTTTTTAATAAATTTAAATTATTCTTTATACATTTTTTTTTAATATTTCATTTGATAGTCACACTTTTGATCCTAGAGTACCTACATAGCTCTATGGTCTTTTTGAAAGATTCAGCTAACAGACAAAGCCAGTGAATGAGTACGTAGGTTGGCTTATGCAGAGGAAGCCAGTGGAGTAGGTGGTCCTTCAGTGTGGCCCAGTACACTCTGCCTAAAGAAGTAGGCCCAAACAGCCTCTGATGTGGTCTGAGTCCATCGGATATCAATTTCTCTACCTGAACTTCCCTGTAACACAGGGTTTATTAATATGTTATAGTATGTGCAGAAGGTTTTAGTCGGCACACACATCTTCACAAAAACGTATGTACTGTGTGTTTGGGGTCAAAGTCCAGATCAGTGTGTAGGGACCTCAGTTTGAACTGCTCCTGTATGAACACTCATTCCTGCTTTCTCTTTGGCCATCTGCTAAATCTCACAGGAGAGGAGTGTGAGATAAGAAGTTTTGTCTCTTGCAATGTAAAATAAGGAGTTGTTTTACTACACTTACCCTCCTGCTAGGATGATTAAAAACTGCACTCCGGAACATCTCCTCCCAGGATGGAGAACTCCCTTCCTTTTAAATCAACATCGACATCAGACTGCTAATTGAACTAAGGGATAGTCTCCCCTAGGGCGACAGAGTGACATCCAGTGGTAGGACAGGGTATGGACAGAAAAAGGACTCCTGATAAGTTGGAAAACGAATAAAAGTTCACTGTTTTATACTTTATGAAGAATATAAAATATTCTGTAACACATTTTAGCATCAGTCTTTCTGTTACGACAGATGTCACAATGTCAGAGAGTTCATCTAGGTCTGAAGTGGCAGATTGTCAAAACTGAGCTCAAGATAAGGCCAGCTGGTGACATTGAAAGTAAAGTACTAAATATCCCTGTTTCTAATTTTGTTACAGTTGCAGCCGTTGCGACCCACATGAACTGTGAGCTGAACGGCCTGGAGCCGCCGGTTTGTCTGACGAACAACATGATTGGTTCACAACCCGAAGGCTTTGACTTGATCCTCCTGGGTGACATGTTCTATGAGGAGGCCCTTGCCACCAGCCTTCACAGCTGGCTGGACAGCTGCATCAAAATGCAAGGCACCAAAGTCCTGATCGGAGACCCTGGAAGAGCCCAGTTTGAGGAACACGGCATACGACGACTCCTGCGTCAGCTAGCTCAGTTTGAGCTGTCAGAGAGGAGAACTACGGTCTAACCTGCAGCAGAGTCTGGTGCTATCATCCTGAACTCTGAGGATCAGAGGTTACCCCCTCTGATTTCTTACATGAATGTGATTAAGGTGTCACATGTGCTCACCGGCTGTGAGAGGTGCTATGCGATTACTTTATAGTTCTTTTCTACACTCAGTTGCCTTCCCAAAAACTATATTCTGATATGTTTTTAATATCAGGCCATATTGTAGTGAAAAGTACAATAGGAAATCTGCTGTACTCCTTTTAAGAGATTAGGAGTAATTTCCTCCCCCAAAAAATAAAAAGCTGTATGTATGGTCTATAGATGTTGTTTTTCAGCTCAGGGAAAAAATATTAAAGGAAAAACAGTCTGGTCCGAGACTTTGTGTCTTTAATAGAAAGCAGAAATCAGGGTTGAACTTAATAAGCGGGCATGGGTTGTCAGAACTGGCACTCAAACGTTGTCTTTTCTCCTACGTGAGTCTTTCCTTGCCATTCATAATTTTTGAACTTGTCATTAAACTAGAGGTCATTTGAGCAGTTTCAGTTAATCATTTAAGAATCAAATTCTTCATCATTGTGTTATCAAGCGACACGTGTGTTGTGGAAATTCTCTGCAATCGAGACATATTTTACATATAGGGGAATTGCTCTTTGCAAATGAGCTTGTTGAGCTGAGAGATACTGTGTCTTTTAGTGTGTCCTTGAGTGCATACACAGCATTACTTCTGTCTGAGAATTAATCTTGTTGTCCCTCTAGTTACAAGTTCATTCGCAGTTCCCACAGTAACTGACTGCCAACAACAGCCCCAACAAGTCTAACAAATGACTGAGTCAGACAACAATTGTGATGTTTTATGACCTTGGGGCAGAAACATTGAGCGATATCTGTGCGGGAAATATATAAAGTAAATAGATGCTTAAAAAATATCACACACAGAGGCACTAAACAGTTCTGTTATTCATCCAGAATAAAACTAAAGGGCAGGTCTGATGTCCATTATCAGATTGATGAAGATATAAGATACAGAGAAGTTCCACTTAAAATTCTGTTAGATATTGTTTCCAATGTGCAGTCGGATGAGACACAAAAATGACTTGAAAGAAGTGAAAGAAATTCTCTAGTCCTCAGTGTTTCTCAAATCATGTCTTTACTAAGCTGCATGCATACAGGAGAGAAGCTTCAAGCAACGCGTCAAATGTTCTCTAGCTTTCTCCGGATAGCTTCCGCATATATACACACACATCAAAGCACCTTACAAACACAAGAACATCAAAGTAACAATAACAACAAACACACTACCCAATTTTTATGACCCCAGTGGATGTTATCAATGTTTTACGACAAACAAATGTCACAATTTGCAACCCTCATGTTGACCCCTCTCCCCAATCTCAGCACTAATTCACAGCTTGACGGCTAGTTAATTGTGATCTTAATTAACATACAGAAAACCCAAGGCATTTCACACTATAGAATAAAACACAACTTAGAAAGAAGGAAAAAATTGTTATTTCCACACAACCTCCGCAGAATGTAATATTCTTGTATTGCTTTCACCTTTAGCTGTTTATCATCTCTGCCTCATGGACGGAGTGAAGCCACACAGCTGTAGTTTCACTGTAACAAAAAAAACAGCAGATGAAGTTTGTCACAGAATGAAAGGAACTGAGGAAATAAAGATATAATATAACAATGTTAAGCTGCAACTGGCACCTTCCTGAGAAGAGAAGAAGCAAAACAAAGCAAGTCACATAAAATGGAGCGCTGTCTCAAGGACCAAGGACCATCTTATCTGTTATGGTGCCAGAATAGTTAAACAACCTTTTTTAGATAAAACAATCACAGACGTATCCATAAAATCCAGAACTACTGGTAACATTAAAGCATCTCATCATTTTGTTTGTCCAACAAGAGACTTGAGATCAAATCTAATGAAATCAGGATTGGTCTGAACAGAGAAATGATATGAAATATTTCCTTTACCTACACGTTTGAGGGGTTGTTCAAACTAATGCATTTAAAAACTCTTTCTTAAAAAGGCTCCTGAAAATGTGTACAATATTCATCATCTTCCAAAATCCATGGAAGGTTAAGCTTGTATGTCCCCTGTGGCCAATCAGCACAGCTCAAATCTGTCCACACCTTACCTCTTTGGAGCTAATCACTACTCCATATGATTCTTTATCTACTAAACAGCTGCTCCTGTGTTGGCCTTGTGCTGTTGATGCCCGATAGTATGATTTTAAATGAGAGACGGACATCGAGGAGGACAAACTCAGGATCTTCCAGTATGGCAGTTTATTGCGGTATACCGGGAGATACAAAATAAGCCTAATCGCATTCAGATAACACATCTCCAGCCTTTCCCTCATCATGATCCTTCTGACCCAGGCCAGGGTCCTCCTGACAGGGCCATCTCAATCCAGCCTCATTAAGTTGGAACATCATCATAAGGGATGTCAACTGACCTCCCTAATAATGATCCACAGCAAACACACAGAAATGACCATCGCACAAAGAGCTACTTTGCTTCTCAATTCCACTTATCAATCCTGATCTGGATGCTTCTGCCTCAACCATCACACCAACCAGTAAAACATCAAATAATCCCTAAAGCAAAAAAATAATCAGTGATTAATCAGTTATACTCTGAATTAGTAATTTGTCAAATGGTATTTTCTTGTACTGTAAATCCCCCACATTTCCATATGATAGACAGTTATGTCATTTTATATGCTTTGTTGACCGTTGAAAAGTTTTCTATCTGTACATCATTGCTAAAGAGTGCAGGTTAAATTAAAAGAGCCGCAAAATTAGGGTCTGTGAATTGAAGTGAAGTCAATTACAACACAGGTTTCACCAACTCTATATCTACGTTATTCAACTAATTCAGCAGGCCACAGTATCATCACTAATACAATGTTCAGTAACTAACCACAATGAGGAAAATAAAAACTCCCCCTTACAAATTATAAGAGGAAAAATGTACAGGTGAACTTTTTTATTAAATATTAAATTTTGCCATGAAAAATTTCAATTGAGTCCTGGTCAAGACAGCATCACATAAAAAAACAACTTGAAACAGCAAAAAGCTGAAAACAAATAGCATAAAAAGGTAATGTGGACTAAAACAAGAAAAAACACAAATTTCCTTACAGGTCAAGAAAGTACTCATTATAAAAGTTTCTACTTCCTATAATAGCTTTCTTTAAGAACATATTAGTGTGAGTCGCTGGTCTTCATCGGATCAGTTCTGTGGGTTGCTCAGAGTCGTAAAAACCCACCCTGCCCTGCCCCTTGACTAACAGTCAAAGGTTTCTGTGAGGAAATGCGGGGGTCCTGAGATAGTCAGGGTGCAATAAACTTATCTCATGTAAGACTCATTCATGTAAGGCAAACAGACAGTGTCAAAAGGTGAAATGTATCTGTTAACTAATGGAGAAAAGGCTTTCTCATGAGATAAGTTTATTGCACCCTGACTATCTCAGGACCCCCACATTTCCTCACAGAAACCTTTGTCTGTGAGTCAAGGGGCAGGGCAGGGTGGGTTTTTACGACTCTGAGCAACCCACAGAGCTGATCCGATGAAGACCAGCGGCTCACACTAAACAGATAAATTTCACCTTTTGACAGTGTCTGTTTGCCTTACATGAATTAGTCTTACATGGTTCTTCATTTAATGACCTTGACGTCATTTTGTTCACCCTTCAATGAGTTCCAGGGTCGTCTAAAAGGTCAAAAGGAGAGTAGAGCAGGGAGGGCCAAGGGACAGAGATTAGGCAAAGACAGGCCAGAGAGAGAGAGATAAGATGTCTAATAGGGCATCAGGGATTTCTGATCAGACTGGCATCTAGGGGCGTCATCACAAAATGTGTCCCCCTTCTTTTGATGAAGACATATGGGACAATGTTTCCTTCACTGGTGTTCAGTAACTGCAACTTTCACTAATCCACCCATGAACATATGGCTACACAGGCTGCTTGGTTCCACACTAGTTTTTTTTTTTTTTGCTGGAGAAGGGCCTTGTCAACAGGAAAATTGGTCCAGTTAGTAATTGTGATGGGAAATAAAGTCAAGTCACCAACAGGCTTACTGTAAAAATGCCAATTCATATTACAGGTAGTTCTGTTATCTGAAAAAAATCCCATGTCACGCAAACTTCTTCAACGAAACTGATAACTAACAATGGTTTACTGTGATCTATAGTACAGTGAGAAAGATGTGGATTTGTTTTATACAAATGCACAAGGCTTAAAGTATAACCCCGTCTTTGTTCAATATAATTTAGACAAACATATCAGCTCAGAAGCCAGAGGAGCACATACTCTGTGGTTAACATTCGGCATACATTTCCTTTCTGTTGTTTTTGTTACCTAAACTTCTAAAGTGACTTTTCCCACGCATGATTGAGCAACAGCTTGAACTGCTTCTCCTACCTCTTTACATTCCTCTGAGAACTCTGCTCACTCCTTGAGATGTGTATGTTTTCGCTCCATGCTGCAGGAATATAACAACTTAAAACCTCAACATTATCTGGGCTCTGTTCACTTTATGTCTCCTGATCATTCATTTCGCCACAAAGTGTACTTGTGTTCTTTAGTCGTGGAGTGCAGATAAACAACTTTTGGAGTTTGCTTTATATGAGAATCCTCTAAATGCATATAGAACTTACTTTACAAAGAGATTGAGTGTGATTGACATTGTGTGATAAGATACATACCATTTCCTTACAAGACGTTTTTTTTTTAGCAAGCAACCTTATTTGACCATGCATAAAGCACAGGTCAAAAGGGTTTGAAGTCGGCTGCAATCTGTGTGTGTTACCCGGTGCACAGCCAGGGACGAATAGAGCGACTGTTAGCATAAAGGTCACATGGGTGCTGTTGTATGAGGTCACTCAGGCATTACGCCGTGGTTAAAGATTGGCTACTGCTGCTGTGGCAACTGCTGATGTAAGAAAGAGATGCAAACTGTCTTTTTTCAGAGAATAAATATCAATCTTTTGTTTCCCTTTTTAAAAAACATTTGATTATTGTCCTTTTTGCATATCAATGTTTACTGAGGCTTCAAATGGGTGGGCCTCAGCCATATTTAATGTAGCTGGATATTAAAACAGCAGAAACTGCTCTAATTATGTCTGCTGGCAAACAACGAAAACTGGAATCAGACTGGATAGGCAAACGCTGAGAGCACAGTTGGAAATGAATTTGGAAGGAGATCAAGTGAAAGTTCATATAGGGTGGAAATTATAATTTGTACAAACATGACTTAAAAAATGAAGTTGAATTGTTTGACTCAGTTGAATTAACATTGTCGCCTTGAAATGTTGCGTTTTCTCATTTTCTTTTTTTACAAAGATGCTGTGCTGTCATAGGATGAAAGGTCCCAGGGGTACTCCAAATGTAGGGCTGCGAGAGACCCAAAACCAGTTTTGACTACTCCTGAATGTGGAAGCCATGACTCATGCTCTATTATGGTTTTCTCATCCGTCAGCTATATATCATTGCTTTCCTGATGACATCATAACAACTTCTTTTTTCTTCCTCCAGTCTCACAGACCAACATATACACCATACCAATTTGAAGGGTAAATTCTGCAAAGCTATTGTATACAATCATATAACCATGTATGCATAGCTTTATGTGTTGAAAATTTTAGGTAATTTCAACTGACCATGTGATCCATTGCACGGGCCACATATAAAACCACAAATGACACCCTAGCCTTGGCCAAAACCAGCTTTCAGTTGAACATAGAACTTTTCAAGCTTTATAAACTTGTTCACTTTTACCAATCAAGTTCTCTGCGATTTGGGTCGACTATAAATTCGAAGCTTTGCAGCAGATGAGCTGGTCCTGGACAACAGGTCACTACTCTGCTGTGTCTAAAGCGCAAACTTTTATGCTCTGAGCGACTCCTTCTGTAGAGCTTATTCTGATCACAAATCCCATTGATTTTAGGTCATTGTATCCTGCTCATTCTGTTGGACCTTTATGCCCCCCCTAAAATGTCAAATTACACATCCTACAATATATATTTTTGATGTTTCTGCCATGTTAAGGCATTCCTATCACACAAATGTATGTTCATATATTTGATGCTATAAAAACAGGGAAAACATAATGATCAACAGCTATGATCGACCTGCAGTTGGTGAGGGCGGTGTATGGATGTGACTTTGATGACGTGGCTCAACCACCTGATCCCTTCTGCACAGACTGTGGTTGCAAATTAACAACATGGCAGCGCCCGAATCTGTGATATCTGGCTTCACTTTTGTACAGTGGGAGAAAGCAGAGACGCGTCGTCCATCTTTGTATACACTCTATGGTTATGAGCTATAATTGGATGGCAAAATAAAAATGAGGCCCTGGGTCTTTTAATGTACTCATGAACACATTCTTATGATTATTAGACACAGGAAACTATACCACAGAATCTGCACTCCAATCTTGTTTTGCAACTGCGGCACAGCCTTTTCCCGCTGGATAAATACAGTTTTATTGTATCTTCAGAACAGACGACTGTAAAAGTGTGTTTCTGTATGACAGATAAATACAAGATCTGATCGGTGACTCAAGCGAATTTATTACTGGTAAAAGTAGAAAACAGACAAGAATGCCGTCATATTTCAATTGTAAAAAACACAAGATCACATATCTTGTTTCTTATAAAAAATATATATAAAACATAACATGAAAATATTGTAGAAAAATACGAAATATAAATATATAGCTAAAATATACAGCATGAAATATTGAGACATTCAATAATGTACCTTCAGTGGACATGAAAGCTTTTAGAGTCATTTAAAAAAGTGAAAATGTGATTTGCAAACAGATGAGAAAACATGTGACTCTCATACAGTCGTAAGTTGTTTGACAGACTATAAAAACAAATATATACAAAACTTGCTTCAATTTACTCAGAAATCTCCTTTACGGTACAAAAAGTATAGTACAAATACACAACAACTTTCTAGGTTGAAACAATTCCCGGACAGATGATTACACTTGACTTAAAAAAAAAAAAAAAGGTTGCCAACAGAACTTCTGCTTGTTTTGTTATTCATCCATGGATGGCTGCGTCCTCTCCATATATTTCTTCTGATACTCTTTAAAGAGGCTGGAGGTCTTGGGCAGGGGACAATATTTCTTCACAGGATTTGAGAGACATGTATCTACGCAGAAGTAAAATTTACAATTATTACAAAAAAATGTAGCCACTGCTTAAGTTATAACAAAGAAAAAAATAATCATTTATTCACGTTTTAGTTGTATTTCTTACCTCTGGTGCTTGTGACAGTTTTGTTGGGACTCTTGTTTCTTCCTTGGTCAAGGTCAGGCTTATCTGGGGAAAAGAAAGTTTTGTTTTAAAACAATAGTAAATTAAATGACTTGAATTAGGAAGAGGAACCCCCCCTTTTACATTTGTTCACACAGACGTCATGACCAGTCCAGATAAATGATCGCTTGATCTTGCCTTTACATTGATGATCTGACCCATAATGTTTGTAAGGAGAGCCGAGCTTATCAGTCGCTGGATTAACCATCACAAGACCTCAACGTGTTCCAGAATCTAAGCAGCTCCCCCTTTTGATCTTTTCTCGTTACAATAGCTTGAGTAACACTGAGGTGTGAATTGTCTCACCCAGGAAACCACAATGCTCAGGCTACATCCAAGCTACTACATTTTCATTTTAAAATGATTCAGCAAAAAACACATCAGTTCAAGTACACTGGGAATGTGCATGACCGCTGTATAAGCCTGCTAAGGCAGCTGGACGTGGCAGCTGCTAGCATGGATAACAAGGTCAGAAATGGCTGACATTTGAGAATAAAATTCTCCAAACAATAGGAGTCCACTGTGGGGTTGAATAAGATCTCTTAAGTACGGAGTTTCCAAAGTAAAAACAGGGTCAGCCATGCTTTCAAACAAACCAAGAAAAGTATGGATGCCAAACATAAATGTAGCAAGTAATAGGCTTAAAAATGAAAGCGTATTAGTGCGGATATACCCTCAGTTCACATTTTGGCTTTGTGGACCAGTGTCCTTTCTCTGTGCTGTATGAAATGCTCTACCATAATCATATACTTGCTCCAGAAAAATCATCAGAGGTATTTGTTCCCTGTTTCAATATCAAAACATGTCCGTTACAAGTTAAACAACTACCTGTGGTCATTTTTTTTTCACTTCACTTCCTTTAAAGTCCCCCAACTTTTTGGTGGTGCAATACCAAAATAAGCAGTAGAATCTCTAACATGATGATTTACCTGGTAAAGGATCACTGGTTTCCTGTCTCCCGTTGGATCCATCTTTGAAGTTGAAGGTGTTGGGTAAGATTCTGAACTTGAGGATATTGTCGTTCTGAACAGACTTGGCAGGATGGCTTCTATTTTCAGCCTTACTTATTTCTTGATCAGCAAACTGATTGAGCGTGACGATGTCCTTCCCCTTGTTCTCCTCTCCACCTTTGAGTCTCTTACGGAGGGACCTTCTTCTCTTCAGAATCGTGCAGGTCTTAGTATTTCCAATGCGGATCCTTAATACAGGCAGCTCCTCATTGTTTGTTGGGCCAACCGTTTTGGCTTTCTTGATACTCCGCCCAGATAAAGAGGTAGAACTATACTTCTGTGTTTTCAGTTGGCTTTTGTTCCTACTTGTAGTTGGAGGTAAACTTCTCCTCCATTTTTCGTAAAGCCTTTGTTTGACAGAATAATCCCCTTCAGGGACAGTTTCGCTGGACTTTTTGTTAAAGGGACTTAGATGCACAGTGAGAAGTTTTGGAGGCATTGGTGCAGTATCCAACACATTGCGTTGAGATGAAATATGGCTCTTTCTGCTGCCAAGTGAAGTGTACTTGTGTGATGAACCATACAGTGCCAATTCTACAGTTCTAGTGTTTGAGGCTGAACGTTCACCATCACCCTCTAGGACAGGCTGTGAATCAACATCAGTTGGGGATATGCATTTCTTCGATTTTTTAAAGATTGGAAAAAATCCATCATCTCTGCTTAATCTCTTCCTGTGTCTTTCAACAGTTTGATGTTTACTCAAAGTTGCCTGTAGGGCACCCGACGCACTAATTTGAGTGTCTAATGATGACACCTTTGTTGATGTCAGCTGAGCTCTTCCACTATTCTCTTTGAGGTCTGACATTTGGTTGGCAACTTCACTGCTGGAGAGATTTTCAATTTCTTTTTCACCACTGAACAAAGTACATGATTGTGTAGTTGCTGTAGATTTGGTCTGATGTTGTACACAATTCACCGCTGGGTCCGACTGAATTTCGGTATCCCCTCTGGAGAATTTTGGGGTTTCCTTGTTGTCAGAACTGCTTGCCTGGCTATTTTCTGTCAATTCAGCCTGGGCTTGTTCACAATCAATTTCCAAGTCTGGCATCTGGTTGGGACTTTCCTTTTCACGACTGGACAAATCATCTTCATTTTCATCCATGAGCGTAATGCCCGACTGGCTACTATTAAGGCTTATATGGGAAACATTACTTTGTTCTTTGTCAGAATATGAGTGGGGTCTGTCGTCATCTTCAGTAAAGTCAAAGGGGTCACCGAGTTCATTGCATAGCTCTGGCCAAATTAGTGTCATTACATTCTTCCCATCCGTTTCTTGACTTTCTCCTTCTGTAGCAGAGTCTCCCTTTTGTTTTTCCTTCTCTTCCTCATCAAGGTTCTTGTCAGTAACATCTTCATGACTTTGCTTGTACTTGCATTGGCATTCGCCCAAATCAGCTGTTTCTGATCCCCAAATGATTTCCTTCAACCTCAGAATGCAGCAAATCTGTTCTATTGGATAGTCGGGCTCATTCCTCAGTTTTGTGTCACTCATTGCTGCATCGATAACCTCAGGTACCACGTCCTCTACAGAGCCATTTGTGTCTCTCTCAGGCTGACTGCCCTTTTCCATACTTTGGGGCAGCTTGCTATGTATTTGTTCAAAGATGACTTTGGCCTCTTCTGGAGGCAAAACTTGGATTTCAAATGAGTAATATGGGTTACTGGACTCTGTGCTCTCTGTTTGAAAAGAAGAGGAACTGTTTGTTGACGAGTCTTGTTTTTCTTCGCTCGAGTCAACTGGTTCAAGTTTTTTTGAAGACGACATTTTGTCTGACACCTCTCTTACAATATTTGTAGAATCGCTGTTGTTGGTCTTGACCTGATCTGGCTGGCTGTCACTCTCGAGCGTGTGAGGACGATGCTTCAAAGACTGCGGGAAATCCATCTCTTTGTCAATGTCATCTAGCTTCTCGTTAACATTCAACCATGAGGATTTGTAGGGAAGTTCTGAATATATTTCATTGTCTTTGAGGACATGGTAGTGTTTTAGTTGGTTCTTTAAGTGGTGGTGTATATGTGACAGAACGAAAAAGTCTGGTGTTGCCTCATTACTGATAAGTTTTAGAACATCACACATTAAATCCTTGTACCAGCCTGTTTTGAGCATACATGACAATTTATTACAACTGCCATCCCAAAACATGTTTAATAATGTGCTTGTAGAATCAAGCACTACATCATGATCAGGATCCACTTGAGCTGTTTCAATTATCTGTATCAACCTATTTAATGTGTGAAGTGTCCATGGGGTTGCTGGGAGTGAGGAAAGCTCCCAAACCTCATTTCGATCTGTTGGCATCTCACTCTTGTCCTTATCAGCCCTTTGGCTCACTAGCACTGGGGATATTACTGATTGATGACTAGTTGGTTCAACGTGCTGGGTTTCTTGCACGGCCAGGGCAGATCCTGTGTCATCTCCACATACCTTTTTTTGCGAGTCTTGAGGCCCAGGTGAATAGGACAATGATGCATCATTGGATGCTGCTGAAAGCCTGTTTGCAGATTTGTTGGACTTCATTTTTGGGGGGTTTTCTAGGTAATGAGAAGAACCCACTTTCTCACCCTCTTTGTTTCGTGGTGAGACAAAACAATTCTCAGAGTTACTTAAGGACTTATCAGTTGTGGTGCCCTCAGATGATTGACTGACTGCATTAGAAGAGGCGTGCTTGCTGACAACCTGGGAGCTTTCATGAGACAATGGCTGCACAACTGCAACAGCTCTTGTGCGACCAGGAGACGAGTGAATGGAGCTGTCATTTATCTTAACTGTTGAATGCTTTTCAAGCCTTTCATGATTGTTTTCAACAGATAATTGGGTCTCATTTTGTGGTGAATTGCCCACTAACTGCAACAGTTTAGATGAATCAACAACTTTTTGAAAAAATGCTTTGGTGGCATTTGTCGAAGAGCTTTGCAGCGGCTGCATGTCTACGCTCTGCTGTGTTGACATAACACTGTGTTTGGTTATAGGCAAAGATTGTCCAGAATTAAGTGGTAAGTACTGGGAGGCATTTGAGCTATAACTTCCAGTGACAGGTTGCATATTTTGATTAGACTTTGCCATTCTGACGTCACTGACAAACTGTTTCCTATACAGTGTACTAGTATACACTGGAGGAGGACCATCTGAGCCAGTAGGGAATGGGCCGTGTAGATAGTCCACAATTTTTGCAATAGCCTGACTGCTCTGCATTTTCTCTTTTGTATCAACTGCAGGATTTAAGGGAAGCTCATTTGTTTGGGACAAGAAAAGGCTGGTTTCATACTGCCTGCTATATGAATTTGAGGTTATGGAGGATGTGGCCTCTCCACCAGTGTTGTGCGTTGAGTATTGTTGGGTTTTCTGACTAGAAGTTTGCAAATTATGTCCACTGGATGGTAGGTTTGTTGTAATGCTGTTTTGGAACGACTGAGTGACAGCTGTATTTATACTTGACGGGGAGATGGAGCGAGATAAGCCATGCTGAGTGCCATATTGTCGGTGATTGTGATTATGAACAGTCTGTCTTTTTTGTGCAGCAGCAGGCACAAATGTGCCAGTGTAACCCATATTTTCACGTTGAGGTAAGCAAGCTGTTGTAGTGTATGCTGAACCTGGTTTAGTCCAAGGTGCTGACATGGTTTGCTGAGGGTATGTAGTATTTGCTATCATTCTGTTGGGAGGACTCTGGGTTGCTGAATTCTGAGCAGAGTTCTGATGAAAATCTTGCCGAGATCCATAAGTGACAGATGAACTAGAGTTTCCACTTTGTGCATTAATAGGAGATTGTTGCGATTTGGCAGTTACCATTTTCAGATAACCTGTAGCTGGTTGCTGAAAACAAACTTTCTGATGGGGAACTGCTGAGGCCTGCCAATATGCCGGCTGTCCGTAAGAGGAAGCTCCGTAACGATAGTTAGAAGTGGCACTTTGTGGTGGTCTAACTCCTGTATTTTCTGTCCTGTACTGGTATGAATTATCAGCAGTCCCAGTGTGCTGATTCCTCATTGTGTTGTTGGTTAACTGAGCAGCAGCCTGTGAAGATTGTGAATGAGGTCCAACCTGTTGGTACTGTCCATACATCGTTGTGCAAGACTGCATTTTTATCCTCTGATGAAGTAGTCGGTTGCAGGGGGAAATTTTCCTGAAAGAGAAATTCCAAAATATTAGCAGTCATAAAACAGAAGTGGTAAAATGTTGAGTGCATAGTCTTATTTATTTGTTTAGATTTTTTAAGAGGTGATGAAATAATGATCCGTCAAGTTGACAGTTGTCTTTGTATCTTTATTTTGGCAAGGAAGCCCGGAAGGTTTCACAAAACAATGACCTCTTCAGCTGAAGGGGACTTTCTGTTACATCCTGTCACGGTCGGACGTCGTAGCACGAGGTCGTAGTTGATCTTGAGTATAGCACAACTAACAGCATACATTAATGTATGGACATATTAACACATGATTAATGTTATAGACAATTATGAAAAATGTATATCTGACGGTTCCCTGTGATGGACATTTAAAAAGATGTCACCTAAGGGTTCGCAGTGGTCTGATGCGCGGAGGTGGAGTGATAACTGCAGATTTGGTCATGTGAAAATATTCAAAGGCAGTTGGACAAAACAAAAAATATAAGGGGGGCTGCAGCCCGGATCTTTTGAATAGTGTGAGTGCGGGCCAGGCCTTTGGCCGCATGAGAAGACGGGTTGGGGGCAATCCCAATAAAGCACTGCAGGGATAATTGGGGTCTAGTCGGAGTACTATGGAATGCTATTCATTTCGGCGGCAGTAGCTCAGTCCATAGGTGACTTGGCTGGGAACCGTAGGGTCGCTGGTTCAAATCCCTGTGTAGACCATATATGGAGCGTGGACTGGTGGCTGGAGAGGTGCCAGTTCATCTCCTGGGCACTGCCGAGGTGCTGTTGAGCAAGGCACCGAACCCCCAACTGCTCGGGGCGCTGGTCACTGGCAGCCCCCTCGCTCTAACATCTCTCCTCAATTGCATGTATAGGTCCTGGTTGTACATGTGTGTATTTCGGGCTTGTGTGTGTAACATGTATGATAATAAGAGTGAAAATTGAATTTCCCCGTGTGGGATAAAAATAAAGTAATTCTTTTAATTCTTCTTCTTAAATTTCAAACCACTGAGATCTATACATTTCAATTCAGGAGTAATGCCCAATTGTTTTGTCACAAATGTCTGGTAGCAACCCTGACCAGATCCAGCAGCAGGCAAATCCATGAGCAGGCCAGATATAAAAGATGAGGCATCAGCATGTGTACTGCTCAGGGCAGGCCAATTATGCAATTGTAGGTACATCCTTCCTATCTTATATAGCATTTGCACACTGGGGGAAATCAGAGGCTGTATTCCTTTTTCTTGGCAGCTGACCAGGAAGGCTGATCTTGTATTAATCAATAAGCTCTATTTTTTATGTTACTTTTGCACTCCTTTGCAAAGAACATGCCTTCATTGAAAAATTGTGAGCCTAAAAAACAGTTGTCTACTTTCCGGATTAATCATGATGTTAAGAATATGTACACTGGCAGTCCATGGTTTGGTGCCCACTGCTAGTGCTACTGCGTCTTTTGAATGTGACTCTGAACTTCTTTATCCCCAGTGAACAACAATCTCTAGGTATCTAGTAGAGTCAAAAAAAGTGCTTAAAAAATCACTGGAGCTGATCGGAGTTCAAAGCAGCAGAGTTTATTCTTTAGAGAAAGTAAACCTGAGTCAGCTCTACAGAAAACGGACTGAATTGTGACTGTCTGGGTGTCTGATTATATTCCCTCCTCCTACTTTTGTAAAATTAATGGAAATTGGAAATAATGCTCCACCTACCAACCATGTGCATAGAGTTTCACTCATCCTAGGTTTAAGACTTGAATTCCGACTGCCTGTGTGTTTCCTTATATTCTCTATTGCATGCCTTCCTCCTAACACAAGCCTACTTTTCTAAAAAAAAAAAAAAAAAAAGGTAACACTTTAACCCATGTTCCACATATCAATTATATTAGTGTCTCATTTTCCCCTAGGTCCAATGTACATTCAATTGAATTAGGCATGCAGTAATAGACACTCGATTGCATTGGGCATATGCTAATGTCTGTCCAGTGGTCAGTTAAATGAGTTCGGCAAGATAATGGACATTTAATTGATTTTAGGTAAATACCAGGCATGCACTAATTGACACTTGATTGCATTGGACATATGCTAATGTCTGTCCAATGGTCATTTAGGGCGCACTCACACTGTCCTTCTGGCCGGGGCCAAAACCGTTTTTTCAGCTAAAGCCTAGTACCTTTAAGCAGTGTGAGTGCACCCGCTCCGTGCACAACTACGGCCGTCCACGGCCCGCTTGAAAGAGGTGGGCTTTAGCGAAGCCGTTTGCACATGTACGAGCACGAGCGTGCGCACGTGTACGAGCACGAGCCCTACGGCAGTAGCGTTATGTCCGCCTGTTCGGACATGTAAATAGAAGGACGGACCATGCGCGGACATTTAACAACAACAATGGCGGTGAAAGGTTCACGTTGGTGTGGTGTGGAGGTGGAGTGTTTACTGCAGATTTGGTCGGATGAAAATATTCAAAAACAGTCGACAAGACGCACAAAAACTCTGAGGTCTGTGGAAAGATTTGTAAACAAAGCCACACACACGCGATCAATGTGTGTGACGTGTTACGGCGTGATGGCGTATGGACAGCAATTGGCCGAGGCCCTGGCAGTGTGAGTACAAACGGGGCTGGGGCGCGGGGGAGAGGGAGGGGGGACAAGTACCCTAAAGCCCGGGTCGCGGTGCGGAAGGACAGTGTGAGTACGCCCTTAAATGAGTTAGGTAAAGACCATGCTTTTGCTACCAGCATTTCCAAGAAGCTCTGCATTGGTGTGTTTTTTTAAATGTCTGCAATCGCATATTAATTCTACCAACGACATACATGGAGTAACATTCTAGCATCACCTTTCCACTACAACAGATCGTTTAAATTGGTAATACTAACAATAAGGAATTTGCCTGCAGTTATTACAACCAGTAACCATTTTATCTCTAGAAGAGACTGATGATATTTAATAAGTTTCCCCACAGTCACAACATACAAAATGACTTTATCTTATGTCATTGTCAAGGTACAAAGATATGCTTCTCTTGTCACCACCTGGCCCAATCCGAGGTCTTCTGCCCTGGAGCACCAGATATATCAAACACCACTGACTGACCTGATCTTCAAGCAAACACCTGATAAGTCAGAGAGATAATGATAGTGGGTTTTTTTTCCGGTACTACACTTTTTGTCTTTAATACTGGGTGATTTAAGAGAGACGAGCGATTATATTATTAATTTAAGTCTTTTTTTAGGGGAAAAATTTTTTTTTTAAGCTGTTGATGTGAAATCCTTGAATACCAGTCTTTTTATAATGTTTATCAAACGTTAGTTTACTTTGGAGGGATGTATCGTGTGGACAAAGGGAAGACGCTAGAAAATATTCAGAAAAGGTCGGAAAGGTTTACTGAAGAGGAAAGCTGTAAGAAAATAGTTGAAATTTCTAGTAGCCTGGATGGGGGTGACAGTGGGGTCAGATGCTATGAGAAAGGAACGTATCCACCTTTAGTCAAAGGTCTGACCTAATTTGCATTGGGGAAGGGGTTGGTATGTTCCCCGTCACTTTTTCCCTTTCGAAGGGTTGACCTTTGACCCACCACCTTCTTTCCCCATGCATATGTGTCTGAGAGACTAGACTTTGTCACAGAGTAATTATTACGTAGAGGAGAGGGCACTGGCCACAGTTCATTCAACCCTCACATACCAAGAGTTTCTCAAGCTCATGGTCAAAGTCCCTTTAAGAAGTCATGTCAGTCAATGTATTTTCAGGAGGAGAGCCCCTACTGACATACAAAGAGTTACTCAGGGTTTCTTTCCATGACTTCTGTTAGTCGTAACTAAAGAGTCAATGTGTCTCTTTAAAAAGTCATCACACACCCATATGAAGTCATCACATAACATATGAATTTTTTATATATAAATGAAAAACAATTTTTGGGTTGGAAAACCAAACAACAAAATACTTCTTCTTACTACCTACAAAAGACACAGGGTAATTGTGTTCAAGATAAGAAATACGGTTATAAATCCACCATCACCCTGTGTTGTTGTACGATGTAGCAGGCCTCAAGACGTACGACTTGAAACTCACAGTAAAAAGACTTTGCGTTTCTACACACGTTGCTTCTTATATTTGTATAACATTTAAAAAATATCAAACCAAAGACCTGTTGATTCAGCGGCAAATCAGAAATCTGTTGGTGGGAGTTGTTGGCGGGTAATGAGCGAGGAGGGGGCTAGATAGTTGTTCTTTTGTTGGCGTCGGCTGGGGCCCCCAGTAGCCGTGTTCAGTTAGAAATAGAGCGCAACAAACTGGATAAAGTCTCACCGTCTGATCATTGAGGGACGTTACACTGGTGTCAGAAGTGGGATCCCAGACACTGCTCAGACCCCCCCCCCAGGCCCCCTCCGGTGACCTGAACTCCTCTTCTGACCCCCCTCAAGATGGACTTTTGGCCATTTCCCCAGAGTCTGCCTCTATCCCCCCTCATCTCTCCCTTCCCTTTCACCGGTTCACGCATGGCCCCGGGGGAACCGCAGGCCTCCTGCCCACATGAGAGACTTGGTCTGCCCCCTCGGGGATGAGGGACTTTGAAAAGGGTGGTGGTGGTGGTGGTTGGGGGGGGGGGGGGGGTGTAACTTACTGTACTGACTGTTGATGTCAATGTTAGTGTTATGTGTCTCTGTTCAGTGAATCACTGAGATATCCCACAAGTCAGTGACAGTTACATGTTGTTTTTGAGATGCTGGAAGCCTGTAGTTGGGAGAGAAGGGAGGGGGGCAGCAAGTAGCGGCAGGATAATGAGTGAGGACGGGGTTAGAGAGTTGTTCTTTGTCGGCGTCGGCTGTGGCCCACAGAAGCCGTGTTCAGTTAGAAATAAAGCGCAACAAAGTCACCGTCTGATCACTGAGGGACGTGACAATATTAATATGTCCATAATTATTATTTCGATAGCTTAGTATTGTATGAACCCTCAAGAGATGAGTAAAGGCTACAGTATGCAGTTGCAGCTCTGACTAAAAACAAAGTAGTGTGTGCGGCTGCTCTTAAGGGTGCACCGGTGACACGGCTGAGTCATGCTCACATGGAGATCCATAAAGATGTTTAGTTCCTAGACATGCATTCTGTGTACTAAAGTGGGAGAAATACATGCGCATTTGTTTGTTCTAGCTGTTATGAGACATGAGTTTGTCATTTAGCAAGACCCTTTAAAACCCCGGGCGCTCTCCGTCTGCCCACTCCTCCTCAGGATGGGTTAGAGGCACAAGTCACGTTTCACTGCGTTACATGTCACCGCTGGGCAATGAAGTGTAAAGTTTACAGCGCTCTGGACTCGACCCGTATGTTTCGGACGCATGTTAAATTTTCGGGCGTCACCGTTAGTTAAAATACCTCACACACACAGACATACACACACAGACACACACGGGTAACAATTTTATATACAACTCTTCGGCGTCTTAGCTGACTTACTTTTAAATCCCGGACTTGCAGAGTTGCAACCTCAACTGTGGTAATATCCGGAGGTCCGTGCAGTAAAGGCTCCTTTTCGTTTGTTGATGTTCGTTTCTCCATCCGTTGTGAATCAGGGGGTCATATCCTTCCCGTGGTTGGTCTCAGACTCGACTAACTTCCAGCTCTGCCCCCCTTACCTCTTTTCCTTTCTCGCTTTCATTCTTCTTCTTCTTCGAAGTTCTGCGGCATCCGCAAAGTGTCACTGCTGCCACCTTCTGGAAACACTCCGCTATAGTCTTCACTCAAGATTCCAAACACCACTTTATTTCTTCTGTTCTTTCCCTAGAATAGCCTACTTTGTACTGATATTTCTGTCAATTTAATTTCTCAATTTCAGTTATTTCATTATTTCCTTATTAGGATTTATCTATTTGCCCCAAATACCTCTTACATGCAACAAAGGCGTGCTGCACTGTTTCTGATTGCTGGCAACGCCTATAATGTGCTGTGCAATTCAAAGCGTCTTATTCTCATTTGTTCATTTGTTTCAACATAATAATAATAATAATAATAATAATAATAATAATAATATTAACAATAACAATAATAATAATAATAATACATTTTATTAGTAAAGCACTTTTCATTGTTAAACAATCAGGGAGGGGCATTTCCATGGATGCACTGATGGGTTAGAAGGGAGATGTTGTGCTTGATCCTGAACAGAGCCTAGAATGTGCAAGGTAAGAGATCTCGTGCCCATTCACCCATCACCTCGTAAAGATTCTAACAAACAGAGGAAATGCTCATTTCCTCATTTTAGGCACACACACACATACTCCTTAACTAACAAGTTTGTGTGTTGCAAACACAGACACATCTGTCTCTCTAGATAGCCATATAGGGACATGCACTAAATTCCTTCTCTCAGCATTTAGTGTTATAAGATGTTGCTAGGCAGATTAACGCCCATTGCCACCTTTTTTACCTTGGGGGCGTTACCTTCAGCCCACAAGGGTATATAAAGCCGCTAACCCTAGACCACAACAGACTCGTCTGATGTATGACCTGGTTTGAGTTGTATCAGAACTTGTCTCCGCTTTGCAAAGTGCGCCAATAAAGATATTGGTGTGATCTCAAGCCATCGTCTCTAGATCTCTTCTTCTATCCTCCGATCAACGGACCCGGGGAGGCAACTGCAGGTTGATCTCAACATGCGCTACCTAACATTAACTAACATTGCCTGTGCACATGTTAGCGGATGACGCCCTGCAGTATACCCAGTTAATAAAGTCTTGTGCTTGCAACAAGGTCTCAAGAGGTTCTGTTCCAAAGAAGATTTGTCATTGTGTAGCAAAAGAATCAATGGAAACAGTAATCATGACCAGTCTAGAAAGGTTTCCACATCAGAATATCAATGCAGGTTTGCTAGAAAAGTATTCTGTCTGACAGCACATGAAAACAGATGGTACACCCATAGGTCTTACGTCAATATAATTAAGCTGATCAACTGAACTACACACACACACACAAACACAAACACAGCGTGTGTGAAAATCATTGCTCCAGAGCTAGTGTAATGAAAGTTTAGTTATCTCTTATGCAATGAATGTAACTTAACAGCGACCAGCATTGATGCAATGTTATATATTAAATAATAGTGGATCTAAAACCCTTTATATATATTATATACTGGATATTCATATGGCTACATTGCAAACAGCTGGGGGGAGGCCTCGGGGAAGACCCAGGACTAAGTGGAGAGATTATATCTCCACACTGGCCTGGAAACGCCTCTGGATCGCCCAGTTAGAGCTGGTTAATGTGGCCCGGGAAAGGGAAGTTTGGGGTCCCCTGCTAAAGCTTCTGCCCCCGCAACCCTAAGCAGATGTAGATGAGATGAGATGAGATGAGATGAGATGAGATGAGATGAGATGGATATTCATATATATATTATGTGTGTTGACATTCTAATTGAAGGTGGTGTTGAAGTTTTGTGCAGTGTTTACATCTGTGGTGGAAATTAAACTGGTGAGAAGAAATAAACTGTAGACAAATATCTGCATTTAATGGCTGTTTTATGATAATGTTTTGAGAACAAAGACAGAGTCACACTGGAGTATGGATCAGATCAGTATGCAAACTGACGGACGGAGACGCAGTTCAAAAAGGATGTATTTATATTCAGAAGTAATCAGACATGTCACATGATTTGTCAAGGCACAGGAAATGGTTGAAAACTTGAACTGGTTCAAGCAGATCAGTGGTTTCAATGAATCATGGTCAGGTGGAAATTACCTAAAATGATCAACAGATAGAAATATGCATAATTTTATAAATTATCTTACACATTGGCTTTTGAAGAATTAAAAATCAATGTGTGAAGTATCATAATCATGTGTTAGCGTGTGTATTAGTAATGATTAATAAGAATGTGATAAGTGTGATTATTAGGTATGATCATTTAAAAGTGTGATAGTGATTATTAGTCCAAGCTCAAACTTTTCTGCTTTCTCCAAAAGCCCACAAACTTTTGGCAGTCAGTCAAGGTCACAAAGACAATGAACTAGCCAGCTTGCACAAACGCAAGTGGCAACTAGGTTGAGATTATGCCAAAACAATACCATATAAGGAGACAGGAAGAACCATATAAGGAGGTAGGCTGTAGGGAGGATGAGTGCTGTGCTTCCTTCACAGATAAAGAAGAAGACTCCTGCCATACAGATGATACTCCGACGCGCAGGGAGGAAGATGGAGGCTGGAGCAGCTGCTACTTCTGAAATAAACATATGCACGCACAAGCGGACACATAACCACGCCTTTGTAACAAGCATAAATGCTGGAGTTTTTAGAGTAGATATAAGAACTTCTTGACTCTGATCCTGGGTACTGTGTTGTACACAGTAACTCTAGATTGAGAATAGAACATTTCTCCAGACGTCTGTATCATCCGGTGTCCCTCTACTAATAAATGCCTGCTGGCGCACTAAACTACCAACGACTCTGCTGACTCCAGAAAGCCTCCTTTAGAGTTTGAATTACGCAATATATACTCTGTGAATTCCATCTGATTTGACTAATGTATTGTGTGTAAAATTCCTACACTTTGCAAACGCTAAATGAGTACAAATTGTATTTTTCTTCTGTACTTCCGCTGAGGGTCACTCGGAGGCTAGTCGGATACCTGTCATTTATAATGACATGTCAGCCCGGACACTATTCTGGTCTTTACAGATGTTTCCATGAGCCCATTAATATGCAGTGGTCTTTGTTCACACCATAAGAAGTTGTGCTTGCATTGGACAGCGAGAAACTTGTCTTGCCGATGGAACAAGCTTACTGAGTTATCTAATGTTTTGTATGACCTGAAGACCATTTGGCCTGACTGACAGGCTATTTTGAGACTCAATGTCTTTGCAAAAGGACGCTGTCTCATTTATCCACCAATAAAGGACACTCCTTTAGGGAAAGTGTGGCATATTCTAGAAAATACATGTATCATTGTTTGCATATCAACATTATTGAACACTAACTGTTTGAAGCTCCTGTGTTGCTGAGACTGTAAGTCTGCTCCATGAGTCATGTACTTTCTTTCTGGAAAACAGCACAGGAAACACAACCACTGGACTGGGGTTATATAACATCTAGTCAAGTTCCTAACATACTGTAATAGGAAATGGGACAACAACCAGAATAATTCTGAGGCTTTTACTTTGGTAAACAAGTAAACAAGTAGGCCTTGTTCAAAGTCTTGTTCAAGGAAGAACTTTCTCAATTCCACTCAACCACACTGTGGATAGTGTGAAAAGGAACAAGCATGTACAGAAGTGTGAAACCATCTGAGAACAAAGAGAAAGAGGGTGTAGGGCGGTCGCAACACTTGTCAAGTACTTACAAACCTCTTCTCACATCCTTTCTGAAAGTCAATTAGCATGAAACATTATCATTTGAATGCAATGCCTTTGATTCTTGCAGTGATGTCTTGTAGTGACGGATTTATGTGTGTGTGTGTGTTTGTGAGAGAGAGAGGTTTAGTATGTACCTTCTGTCAAAATGTGATGACGTCACATAAATTTAATCATGAAAAAAGAATGCCTAAAAAATACATAAGCCTTTTGGGCCCCTTTCATAATGTGTTGACATCATATCATTTTGTGGGGGTCACTGGGAGCGCTTCATTGCATTAGGTCGTCTGGGGTCTGAGGTGAAAAAAAGCGTGAGAAGTGGGGGTTACTGGGAGCGGTGCTCTCATTGTCCATTGTAGAGCGACAGGGTTGAAAAAAGCTGAGAAAGCAATACTATGTATTTATGGTTTGGCAATGCATTAGGTTGTCTGTGGAAAAAAAGCGGGGAAAACTATATGTCAAAACCCAACTGTTAAAAATAAATGTTACCTAACATAGCTTTAGGTTTAGTTTCCATAGGTGGGCGTGGTTTCCAGTGGTTTAGTTTGAATACGTATAGGGGATGTATGTGCGTGTCTGTGTGAGTGTGTGAGTCTGTGTAAGGGGCAAGAGTTGAAATGAATGAAGCTGAAGCGTGGAGTCCCCCAGATACTGTGTGAGTGTGTCTGTGTAAGGGGCAAGAGTTGAAATGAATGAAGCTGAAGCGTGGAGTCCCCCAGATACTGTGTGTATTCAGAGCCTCGCAGATGTAGAGGAGGGAGATGGGTGGGGGGAGACTGTGTTGCTGGAGCCTTGGAGCCCTATTGATTCAGAATGTTGTGACAGCCTGGATATCGTAGAAGGTATTCAGCAACAGGGGGGTGGTCCCAGCGGGGGAGGAGTGGAGGACATGGGGTCTGATACATCTCTAGCTCCACCTCCACCAAATGATGACTGCAATGTTGAGGATGACATGGAGATTATCGATTGAGGAAGATTTAACAATCAAGAGACATGTTCTTTTCTTCGCTTTCCAAAAAATCAGCTAAAAGGGTGCATATCCTCCCCCTGAGATGTATGGAGATGATCAGATGGGTTCTAAACAGAGAGAAGATTTCTTCACCTGGTATCACACAGTGAAAGATCAGGAATTTGACTGCAGGGCTGAACTTGAAGCTTATTGTAAAAATGATGTTCAAATCCTTGCAGAAGGAGCAACCAGTTTTCGCAATGAATTCATTGAGACAACTGGGTGTGATCCGTTTGATAGTGTGACCATTGCTTCAGCAGCCCTATCGGTTTTTCAAAACAATTGGATTGATACACGCTAAAGTTTACCCTCCACTTAAACTGTTTTTCCCGGTGCTCCCTATGAGAAATAACAAAGGGAAACAGATTTTCACACTGTGTCGTACATGTGCAAACATAAATAATCAAACTTATGCATGCACTCCTGATGATGAAGACAGGGCACTTAGAGGGGTCTGGGTATCAGTGGAGCTTGTGGAAGATAGAGAAATGAGCTGCTCGGTCATGTGGCTTTTGAAATGGCTAAACTGAAGTTGGTGCACAGTGGGGTCATGGTACATAAACCCCTGGAAAAAGACTAGTCCGGTCGTGCTCACTCACACATCACCTCATTATGACCCTAAAGAACAGAGGAATGCTCATTTCCTCATTTTGGGCACACACACACACACTCATTACTAACAATTTCCTGTGGTGCAAACACAGACACATCTGTTCTCTCTAGATAGCCGTATAGGGACATGCACTAATTTCCTTCACAAAGCTTTTAGTGTATAATGTGTTGCCAGGCAGATTAACACCCATTGCCGCCTTTTCTTCCTTTAAGGCGTTACCATCGAAAGAAGGGTATTTAAGCCTCTACCCCTAGACAACAACAGACTCTTCTGAAGTATGACCTAGTGTGTGTTGTATCAGAACTTGTCTCCGCTTTGCAAAGTGCTCCAATAAAGATATTGGTGTGATCTCAAGCCATTGTCTCAAGATCTCTCCTTCTATCCTCCGATCAATGGACCCGGGGAGGTAACTGCAGGTAGATCTCAACACTGTCAACCTAGCTTTTCTCTTCTATAGCTTTATGAAGTCTTTGTACACCACCATAGGAACCGTTTCGACCCAGTTTGTAATACACAGTCTTCAGTAAACGTTCTGTCTTGGCTCAAGTCATGTTTGCTAGTTAGCAGAGAAGAACATTCCACAATGTTTTATGCATACTGTTTTTATTGAACACAATCACTACAAACCCATATGTAAAAAAGAGGATAATTAACCTTAAAAATGTCTTTTTGGGCATACACAAAGACATACACATTAAATTTTCTACTAAGTACTAAGTACTGTTCCAGAAGCGCAGGAATTCCATCAGCAAATCTTCCTTTGCTTTATCCCCCGCACTGTCGGCCTCTGTAATCTCTTCGACCTTCTCCAGAATGTTTTCTTCGGGTGACTAGTCTTAACTTTTAGTACTTTCTAACAATGATTTTTGAGGCCCTGCATCTCAGTATTTGTTAACCAGGTATCCAGTACTAATAATTCATTCATTCATTCATATATCTTCAACCTCTATATCCAACCAATAAATATAGTATAATATATCACTTACTCACAGCAGCAGATGCAATCCATAGCTTCGGGCGTCGGTCTCAGACCCCAGACGACCTCATGCATTGCCAAACCATACATACATTGTATTGCTTTCTCAGCTATTTCCAAACCGTCACTCTACAACGGACAATGAGAGCACCGCTCCCAGTAACCCCCACTTCACCCGCTTTTTTTCACCTCAGACCCCAGGAGTCGTCGATGGATTGCCAAACCATACATACATAGTATGCTTCGGCAATGCAGCACTCTCAGTAACCCCCACAAAATTATATGATGTCAACCAGTGGTGGGCTGTGCATTTCAGACCTGCGCCTGCAGCGATGCCCTACCAGACTAAATCCACCTCTTAAAACCATAATTATGATGCCATGGCTCTACACATTATGCATTTAGAACAAAACACAGTACAACTGGGCGTTGCATCACCTTAACATATAGTCAAGTAGAACAGAGTTATATTACTCTACTGAGTTTTATTCACTCCACCAACAGTATGAGCTTTAACAAGTTTGTTCACAAAACAGCGCAGAGCCACTGTCAAATCAATTCAATCAACCAATCGATCAAGTCGCAGCCGAAGCAGCGTCACAGAAACATTCGTTAATATATATTTTAACAATAATATCAACTCAGCAAAATAAAGAAAGCTGCAAAAGTTCCCAACTAAAATACAAAAATAACTCAACTATAAGCTATACTGTCGCGTTCATCTGCTCCATGTATTCCACCGTGGGCTCACGCGCCATTATATATCACACAAAGGCATCATTTCAGAAAACAATAAAAGGCTTTTAAGGTATAATACAAAGTTGTATGAAGTCCACCAGCACAACAAGTGTGTTCACCAAACAAGCGCATCATCACACACAAACCAGCAGTGTCATAGAAACATGTTTGACGCATACGCAGACAAAGTTCACTAAAAAATAAACAATTTACAGAATATTTTCCAACTTAGGTTTTTAATATGTATTTAACATTACTAAATAAAATGGGGAAAAGGCATACAAATCTAATAAAACATAAAGTGCTTTGTACTCACTCAGATCAAGTGTGTTTGAATAATGCTGAGTCAGGCTTGCTAGCGTCGGTATCAGACGCCTCTCTTTACAGTGTCTAGCTTATCTTGAAAAGTTTTTCTAGAGAATGGCGTTGTAATTAAATCTGCGATCAAATCGTTATCTTCAGCCATTGTGGGTTGAATAAACTACAACTTGTCGCGCTACACAAATTAGAAATGTCCTTATTTCCCATTTATCACACTGACATGTCTGCTCAGGTCTGCTATGCATATCTCTGCATAGCTCTGCCTCTCTCTCTAGCGCGTATCCAATCAAAAGACGTGCACGCGATGACGCTGTAGGCCTGCTAGCAGGCGCCAGTGAACCCAACTTGACGCTGATGGGTTAATGCCACAGGTCCGTTATCATTGACTTTAAGCTACCATGCGGCTGCATTCTTGCTTCTGAAGGCGTAAGGGCAGATTTGGGACCCTGGCAACACATGATAGCTGAATAATGATTGGATAAAAACTCTAACATAAACGCCAGCCCCCCCAGATCTCGACCCGGGGCTGGACGCAGAGCAACCAATTTCGGAAAGCTATGAAATGAAGGGTTTAGACTACGGGGAACAATTTAATACATATTTGTGGAAAGAATATATATTAAAAAAATATATTCCAGATTATGTTTAGGCCAGCAGAGAAGGCCTCGCTGGCCTTGAGGGCCCACCACTGATGTCAACACATTTTGAAAGGGGCCAAAAAGGGGCTGAACTTGTGTTTTTTTAGGCATTATTTTTTCATGATTAAATTTATGTGGTGTCATCACATTTTGACAGAAGGTACGTACCAAACCTCTCTGTCGGACATCACCAAATGGCAGACTTTGGCCTGGAACGAGTTACAGTTCCACCGGACACTTTTCTGATAAATGAATGAGAATAAACAATTATCTCTGTCTTTATCTGCCTCTGCTCTGAGCTGCCCACTAGCCAAGGAAAGGAGCACCTCTCACTGCTGAGACCTGCATGAGACATTTGTGTTCCTCTTTTCTTTTTTTTCTTCCTTGTTCCTTTTGTTGCCTGCGATGCACCTTTGATTTGCAGATGGTCACAGCTACAGACACAGCTAATTCAGTTTATATGATTGAAAAGCTTCACTCTGTTGAGCCAGTCAAATCTATAGCTTATGTGTGAAAACAGTTCGCTAAAGACTCTCTGACTGTCTCGGATGTCTCTAGTAGAGAGAACATAAGTGTAGGAGAGATGTAAGAGAGATAAGGCAAATTAGCCTCATGCTACTTTCTGGCTACACACTGTGTCTGAGAGTTTTCTCTGGTCTTACCGAGGAATATGAGTTATACACAAGTCTTTATGTCAAAAGTGAGCAAATCATGAAGTAAATAAATAAATATATTGCACAGGGCAGGACTTCACTGTCCACTTATTTATTGAACTTCAGCGATGTTTCAAGCATAACTGCTCTACATCAAATTAAACATTTCCTGTTATACTTAAATACTGTACAATAAGTTTAGACTTTAGGTCCTAATCATGTTTATGGGTGACAAGAGATGATCTACAGTATAATTTAGCAATTTACCCAGTGATGTGCAGGTTAGCCAAATGCCCAATACAAATTTCCTATATGCTCACTACAAAGTAAACTGAAATACAAATATAACATTCCTTCACAAATCACAATATTAATCAAAATAACATTTGAATGATTTCCTTCTGTTCAGTATCTAAAAAGTTATTAAAAAATGACATTTGTAAGGATTCTCAAAACATTCTTTAATGCTACACTTAAGTGCACTTTATTATTGTTATTATTCAGTATATTATAACTACACAAGCCATAAGCACTGCAGCTGTGTGCATCCATGCCTTTGGCAAAGTCCTTTGAAACAGAAACAGCAATGATTTCTTTTCCTGCAGGAAACCCCCACGCACACTCAGGCGGGCGGGTGAAGAAACATCAAAGCATTTCACTCTGCAGCTACCTACAGTATCCTCACTATCAGAGCGTGACAGAATGAGCAATATAAGTAAATGGATAACAGCTCTGGAGGCTCTTCAGCTGATTTTTCATCACAGCAGTGAAAAAAGAGGAGGATGTGCCTGAAAATGGAAAACCATCTCGAGGTCAATGTTTATGTCTTAGGCTTACGTGAATGTTTGCCTGATGTACATAAGTGTCCATTAGGATTGCCTAAAGTATACTAATGTATGAAAAAATTCATTAAGCTTGTAAAGGGGCTTACCTAGCAAAAATCAATTTGAACTGGTTCTATTAAAAAGGTGTCCAGGACATTTGAACAGGTATGGTTTTTACAACAAGGGGCCAGGATAATTGGCCAAAGTCAACATAAGAATTCCTGTGACCGTTGATCCAGAGCCAGAGCCAGATCACACACACACACACACACACACACACACACACACACACACACACACACACACACACACACACACACACACACACACAAACAAACAAAGTCATGAAAACGCACTTGCACACAGGAATTTAATTCAATCACATGCATACAATGATTAACAACTGACCCTATGTCAGTAATATATATTTACAGTAGGCTACTTTGGCCTGGTTTTAAGTGAACGGATACATTTGATACACCTCTTGAAAAAAAGTTTCAAAATATAAAACTAATTTTAAAGAAAATTTTAATTTAAAACAAATGTATTTGATAGCTTAGTTTCCCAATATCCATAAAAAAAGAGTCTGAACATAACAGTGAAATTTCCCTAATGGAACCGTGATCTGTGAGGGATGAATTAATCAATCCCCTTCCTAATGACTAATTATGCTAATTAATTCTCCTCACCATCACCAAACTTGCCTGAACAGGAAACGTTATGTCCGATGGTGACCTAATCACCTGCAAGAGTCAGAGAAACTAGTCTCTGTCAGCATATTTTTCTATCAATCTCATACACGCTTGTTCTTATATCACATTGACCACAAGACTCTTTCTCCTTAAACATACAACAAAACATTCAGATGGATGGAACCAGCCAGACCTTCAAAGATCAAAAATCTGAATCAAAAAGCTAATAAGCACACATACTGTATACAAAACATGATTTATTTCTTCTCTGGGTGTCTTCTTGTGTCCTCTTTAATCTGATAAGGAGGTTCATTGTTTTGCTGTTGGATGGAATGTGAGGGGTCACTTGAGGGTGAAGGGGCAATAAAAATGTCTCTCAGGAGAGGAGGGGGTCTGTTGTTCATAGTTTATGAGGGAAACAGAATGATTAATTTCACCTTTGTGAATTTCACCACTTGTATTTACATGTAATGTATAATTTCAATTGAGAAAATTCCTCTGTAGTTCCCCAAAGCTATGGCTTCCCTTTTCTACACCCTAAGGCACAAGGGGTTTTTACACAGATAAGGCGGCACATTAGCAGCAAGGCAATGCCGGCAATTTGACTTCCTGTCTATGTGAAACTGAGGTGCAATATTCCTCCTGTCCCAAAAGGATAGGGATAGGCGTAGCCAAAACATGTGACATGCCTCGAGCGCAAAGTTGTGCTCCTTTTATTGTGGTTACTGATCTTGTTGAACTTTTTCTCACATTCTTTAATTTGTTGATCACATGTTTCTTCTTCCACGACAGCAAAGTTCCTCCAGTCAATATTAGCTTGCAGTGATGACCGGGTGATGACTTGTCACCTGACATGTCCCTCTTTCCTGTGAGCTGTTTCCTACTTTTAAAACTCCTGAATGATTAATTTCACCTTTTGAAAACGACTGTTTATCCAAGGAGTAAGATTACCATTTACTCAAGTGAGTCTCACAATCTGCATTGTTTTTCTTCACTCTGTAAAATGTTGAAGTTGCTCTCAAAGGTCAAAGGGTCAAGAGAGTTTAGAAGGGAGGAGGCCAGAGCAACGCTGGGCCAAGAACATGAGTTTCTGTTAAAGACATCAGACAGGCGTGAGGGCAAGTTACTACATTATGGTGTTAGTAATGAGGTATAAACGATGTTTATTCCTATTTTAGGTTTCTGACGACTTTTGAAGGATTAAACATACACCAGGTCACATTGACCCAGGAAGATTGTTTTGCTGTTCATGACAAGTAAACATAACAGGGGGGTTAATAAACTTTTTTTTTTTTTTTTTTTTAATTTCTTGCCTTGAACCTATACATTGCCTGAGTCACCAAGGCACCACAGTATGACAAAGGCAAGAGAGAGGAGAGCGGTCCCCAGTAGGTCTCCGAGGGCTGTGAGGTAGGGTATTGAGTAACTGTCTGGATCTTTGCCCTTGCGCCACAGACAGTGGACCATACAGTCGGCTATACACAGCAAGGAAAAGACCTAAAAGACAGAATAGAGTTATATTGTAAAACAGTGATTAAGTATAAAGAGGAAAAATGACCACACCTGTGACTCACCTGTATCAGGGAAGCAGACAAGAAGGTGACAGTCAGGAGAGGGCTGGGCAAAGTGTATGCTCCTTTCATCAGGTGAATAGTGTGTAAGAAGACGAGCTGACCGGGGATCACCAAGAGAAGCAAAATCTGAGCGGATCGATGGTTTGCTCCTGCCATGACAAAGGTGAACATCAGATTCTGTGTGCGTGGCACTGTTCACACTTGATATTAACATACAGTACGTATTGAGTGATCTCATCTCAAGTGAACATCTCACCGGTGTGGTTGTAGCAGAAAAGAGTGATCAAAAAATGCATTACTCTATATACTCTGGACAAGTATAAGCACTGTATTAGCCTCTGTATTAATCTAATCTTGACGTTTAACTCACAACAAGATTCACTTAAAATTTCCCATGCCCCTTTAAGAAAAATCCTGAAAACGCCCCTGAGCAACTGACCTTTATGCAAATATTTAAACTGTTTGATCTTTACCTGAACCAAAGAAAGTGCGACAGGGGCTGTTGCAGCCTTTGCGGTCCTCGGGAACCTCTCCAGGTGAGTAATTCAAATGCAAATGAGTAGAAATACGACTAGACTGTATGGAGACAAGGTTTCCCCCAATACCTGATTAGGAAAGAAAGGGTGGGGGAAGGGGTCAACACTTGTATTTGCATGTAATGTATAATTTCAATTGAGAGAATGCATCTGTTGTTCCCCAAAGCTATGGCTTCCCCTTTCTACGCCCTAAGGCACAAGGGGTTTTTACACAGAAAAGGCGGCACATTAGCAGCAAGGCAATGCCGGCAAATTTGACTTCCTGTCTATGTGAAACTGAGGTGCAATATTCCTCCTTTCCCAAAAGGATAGGCGTAGCCAAAACCTGTGACACGACTCGAGCGCAAAGTTGTGCTCCTTTTATTGTAGTCACTGATCTTGTTGAACTTTTTCTCACATTCTTTAATTTGAGGATCACACGACAGCAAAGTTCCTCCAGTCAATATTAGCTTGAAGTGATGACCGGGTGATGACTTGCTGTCCTTCGTTCCTGTGAGCTGTTTCCTACTTTTAAAACTCCTGGCAGAGGGTCGCACAACAGTTCATGTCATTGTCACCTCCGCCCAATGTGCCAGCAAGCCGCAAAACTTCATCTTCACAAGAAGGAGCCTCGGAAAAAGGGCAACTCACCATTTATGACTGGAGCATAAACTACGATTCCTGCCAGGTTTGGATCTGACACAGTCTTGTCCAGAATAAGTCCCCCAATACTAAAAGGAAGACAGCCACAAATAAAACATAAATAACACCTTTTAAGATCTGTATTTTAAGCCGTGATGGGAGCGAGATAATCAGAGTCGTATCTTAAAACTCAAGCCCTGGACCCTTTAATGACAAGGAAAAATGTAAATGTAAAACTAATAATTTACTAAAATTCATCAACTTTAAAATCCACATCACACCTCTGTATAAAGAACAAATACATGTGCATTGAGACTGAGACGAGTACCTGCTGATTGCCATTGCTGTAATGATCGGCTCCCAGCCTGTGCGGAGCAGGATGTGACTGGATGGATGTTTGGAGGAGATGACTACCCAAAGAGGAATCAGGCACAAAAAAAACAGATCCACCAGGTACAAAACGTAAGGATAGAGTTCTGTTAAGAGAAAATGTCATTAGATATACATTTATTTTTAACCAGGAGTCAATTTCAGAATCAGAATCAGAATCAGAATCAGGTTTATTGCCAGGCAATTTTCATTGCAAGGAATTTGACTTGATTTGACAGTGCCTACATAAATATAAACATGAACACAAGCAAACTAAACATATGGCATTGAATTATATACATGAAATATAAGTGAGTGTGTTTGTGTGACCAGTGCAGGTGGTAGTGAGCGATTTCATTTCCAAATCACATTATTTGTCTTTTTGCTATAGTATTTACTGCAGCAGCCCTTATAGTTTAGTAGATTAGTATTCATTGAATTACCGCATACTACTTCTTCATAACATTGCAACATGAACTTTGTTCCTTTTGCTCATATATGCTGTGCAAAGTATTCTGGGTCAAAATAGCCAGATAAGCATTCTGGATAGTTTACTAAAACATCTAACCAGATGTTGTGGACCCCCTTGTATTTTTGACATATTGTATTTGACATATAATATATTGGGACATACTAAATCATTTTTCTGGCAAAAAGGAGTGTAGTAGTGTGGGCAGGATAAAACTGTGTTGGGTTTCTAATCTGTGTGAGTTCCAGGATCATGAGTACCATCTGTTGGCCAAAAGTAGAAATTACAAGTCCTCTCAGCCCGAAGAGGGTTATTCCACACTTTTCTTGTGTGTGGTGCAGATTTCAATTGGCCTACCAGACCGTCTTGTTGTGTTTTGTCTCGCCTTACCTAAGAGGGAGTAGAACCACTGACTGAAGCAAGCCAGCAAGGAAAGAGTGATAAGATCCCCAAAGCTGGCAGCCATCGGTGTGGCCACGTTGTCAGGGTTGATTCCCATCCGCTTGGACCCAATGATCACTCCAACCATAATAATACCTATAGAGGGTTTAGGTAAGGTAAACTTTTTATTAAACTATGAGGTTACATGGGATAAGTCCTGAGGGCATTCATTCAGATCTGGTATACCGGTACTTATTTACATTTCATCCTGAATGGGACTAGAATGGCCCTAACCTCTTAATTCGGTATATTTGCTTCTCAAATTTAATCAAATACATTTAAGTGCATACAGCCCATAAGTCCTAGCAACACATCTGCCTCTGTGGTTGCCTCTGAGCTTGTCAGTAAGAATTTGGGTTGATTATAGGACATTCTGCAACCAAAAGTGAAAAGCCCCATGCAGAATTGATTTAAATAGCCTAGATATGGCTTGCTACCTATGCTTGCCACATTCCCTCTGTTTATGCTCCCGTTCCTAGAAGAATTTCTGTCAGGAGAGCACCTCACTTAACTAAACAAGAAGACAATATTCTGAGAAAGTGCATTCCCCCCCCCAGGTATTTAGGAGTCTTGAGAAAATAGGAAAAGAAACAAAAAAACTTTAAAAAAACAAAGAATTCATTGTAGCATTATACTGAAACTGAAGTGAAAGATGATGTATGGAGCTTGCCCAACACAGAGCAAGGACAAAATGGATTTCGCTCAGAACCTGTAAATGTGTAATGTATGAATAATTACGCCCAACTGATTCCTGAGGTCAAGGGCGAAGCAGAGAGGGAGAAACTGGAAGGTCAGATGTAACGGTGATGTGTGTAGGAGTGAGACATACCAGCAGTTCATAGTGACGGCAGGTTGTGTTTTTACCTTGCAGCAATGAAGCCATGAAGGCGGTAGACACACTGGTTGAACACAGCAGCATTACGTGGTGTAAGGGCATCTCTCCTTCTGCCATCCAGCCCAAGATAGTCGCCATCAAAGAGGCTAACAGGCCGAGCACTGTGGCTTGAAGCTGCAGAAATGAGGTCGGTAGTCAGAAATATCCACAAGATGATCAGGTTATGATACAGAAATGGTTCATTTGAAGATGAAAAACAAAAAAGAAGTCACAAAGTTGCTTTTCTCCAATGAAAATAATGCACCTGCTTGAGGGCCAGGTTCCCCACGATCAACATCCACTTTTCTCTGGCCGGCTCCATTTTTCCTGCATTCATCTGAAGACATCAGATATGTATGAAAATAAAACATTTCATCTACAACATCTACATTTCCACAACAACTGGGCCAACTAAATTAAGTGATGAGGATCATGTGATGTGATTAAAAGCATCGGAACTGCTACTAAATGGATTTTGGTGGGATTTTATTTTATATTCCTATTCAATGTAACAGAAATCTAATCCTAAATTTAAAAAAATAAAGTGTTGGACTGTTTGCCAATGCAGAAGAAATGCTGACCCCTTACATGATGATAGATGAGCTTATAGGATAAGGCTGGTGTTATTATATTCTGTATTTGTCTTGCTGTTATGAGCTTTTATGAAAACACCAACAATAACTCATAATGTGTTCGTTTGTCTCTCATTACTTACAACTTCCCTACACTGACTGTGGCACTCAGCTCCCCAGTTCAGACCTACGAATATATTGTTTCACTTAAAAAAAAAAAAAAAAGGTGAAACAATTTCCTGAAACAGCTAGTCCCTATAGTTTTTAGCAAATGTTACTCTATATAGGAGTAAATAGTGCATTTGTTGGGACTATTTTCAGCAGCGGATTGATTCACACTTTGGGTTCTGAGACAGAGATCTTCCACAGGGAGTCAGCGATCCCTAGGGGCCCTTCAGGGTAATATACCCAACGTTGATGAAAGGTTTACTGGCCTACTTTACAGATACGTTAAGTTAAGATCAAGAATTCACTGCACCCTCCACAAGTATGTTTGACATAGAAATATTATGTAGATATATGAATCTGTCATTAATTATTATTCCTGTATGCCCAATAAAAAAGGTATGTGTATGCGCTCTCTTTCAGCTCAGAGGTTCTTGGTCTAAAACTGTTGATGACCTTTCTAGGGGCATTAAAAGCACCAGAACGGTAGCCTGGCATCACCAGACTAATCGTTATTGCAAAGGAAATATGAGTCAGGCAGATTTGTCTGGTTTCCAGGCTACGAGAACAGGAGTGACTCAAAGCCAGTGTGTTTTAAAACAAAGGAGCTCTATGACAAAGAGGAATAAGCTATATCAGGTTTTGGCATGTTAATGAAAGATGATTCTGTTTGATCAATGTATTCTCTCCTTTTCCAGGATAACATCTCCTCAGATTATTTGAATCTAAAAAATGTGTACTGCAAGAGCATCTGCTGCTGTGGTCTTCACACCTCTGTGAGGAGTTTCACAAGAGGACAGAAAACCCATGATGCAAGAAGACAAAAATATAATTAAAGGTTGTAGTTATCCTGTCAATCATTTCTTATGTATTTCGGTCCATTTCACTACATGTGTTCACTTATATTGTGTATATTGTGTAGCCTACTATAAATCTATATTACTCGGTCAGTTATCAATTATTGAATTAAATTCCTGTGTGCACGTGCGTGTGCATGACTTTGTTTGTTTGTGTGTGTGTGTGATTGTGCATGTGTGTGTGTGTGTGTGTGTGTGTGTGTGTGTGTGTGTGTGTGTGTGTGTGTGTGCGAGCATGTGTATGTATTGTCATGCACACACACTCACAGCAGTCGAGAGTCTCGAGGCCAGAGTCATTTCCAGGTTCCCCTTCATGCCTAATACTGCAGGGACCAGGATGAAGATCTCTGTGATTTCCTGGAACACGTCCCAGTTCTGCCATGAAAACATTCAGAAACTGAATATAGAAGACGAACCCCCAGGCAACACCAACACCACAAACACACAACACAATAAATCATCTTTGTTTTCAGCCAAGGTGATGTTCGCTTAAAATAAACACAACTCTGAAAGTCCAATTAGTTTGTTGAAATTAAGAACATTTTCTCCTTCATTTAGCTTCCAGGTGTTTGGAAAGGCAAGAAATGATGACCTCACTAATATGTAATCCACTTCTTTGTCCTCCTCCACCTTACATTGCTTCCTCACCTGAACCACTTCAAGCAGCATCCCAGCAGAGACTGTCCCGAGCCCAGCCAGCAGAAATGGCACCAGGATCTGAAGCACCATGGAACAGACTGTCTCAGCAGCAGGTGCACCGGAGCCACCTGCATCCTTAGTTCTAGTTGATCCACTGAACCTTGACCCACCATAGAGCTGATTCGGGAGCAAATAGTCTGACTCAGTGTACTCCTGTGGCTCATATCGGAGATTGGTGTTTGGTGCTGAAATGTTCCCATTCGAGCTAAAATGTTGTGGACTTCCAGAGGGTTGAGATGAGGATGGTTTGGATCCATACTGATGGCCGCTGCCTCTGCCCACAGAGTCACTTTGGGGCAGCTGCTCATCTTGTGACTCTGGGATTACCATGGTGAGAAAATGTTATTCCTGCTGCTCCAGCTCCTGAGAAACAGCAGCACCTACACTGGACACTAACAGTTGTCCAAAAAGAAATAAAACAATAGCAATAATTAATCGATGGATACATAATAGAATAAAAATACTTGTATCACGGAAACAGTGGTGGAAGAAGTACTCAAAACTTTTATAAGTAAAACTAGTAATACCACACTGTAGAAATGCTCTGTTACCAGTAAAACTCTGACATTCAAAATGTTACTTAAGTAAATACAAAGGTATTAGCATCAAAATGTACTTAAATTACAAAAAGTAAAAGTACTCATTATGCAAAATGGCCAAAAATCAGAATATACTTATTGAGAGATTGATGTAAATATCACTTTAATGTTGCAGCTGATAAAGGTTGGGACACTTGTATTGGCTTTATATACTGCTGGGTTGCTTAATATTTTTATTTTTTTAATTCATTCATCTTCAACCGCTCGTCCCCATCGGGGTCGCCGGGGGGCTGGAGCTGATCCCAGCTGACATTGGGCAGGGCGGGGTACACCCTGGACAGGATGCCAGTTTATTGCAGGACACACACAGAGACAAACAGAGACAGACAACCATTCACACTCACACTCACACTCACACCTACAGGCAATTTAGAGTCATCACTTGATCTAACACATGCACGCCTTTGGACTGTGGGAGGAAGCGGGAGAACCTACACAGACACAGGGATAAAATGCAAACTCCACACAGAAGGGCCCTAGCACAGATTTGAACCAGCAAGCCTCTTGTTGTGAGGCAACAGTGCTAACCACCAGATCACCGTGCCACAGAATACATAAAGTAATTAGTAACTAAAGTTCCCACATAAATGTAGTGGAGTGAAAGGCACAATAGTTCCTCTGCAATGTAGTGGAGTAGTATAGGTAGCATAGTATTAGTATAAAGTAGCACGGAATGGAATTACTCAAGTAAAGTACAGGTACCATAATATTATACTTAAGTACAGTACTAAAGTAAATATACTTTGGTACTTTCCACCACTGCAAACAAATAAGCCCTGTGGATATTATATGTCTAATTCCACTTCTACGAAAAATCCAAATGTGCAACTTTGGCAAATAGAAAGCTTTGCTGCTGTAGAGGATTTCTCAGAGTCATCTGATGGCAGTGATTGCCTACATTATCATTCTTCATGCCTGTGTCCCATCAGCAACACTGAGGCTGCGTTGTCTGACCCAGACAATACTCTTCATTGGAGCTCCTAAGAGATGATCAGGTAATAAACAGCTGAGGTCATCCATTTGTGTGGAATGAGGAGTGAGGAAATGTACAAAATATATGAATATATAAACCCAATCTGCAAAAACTGGTATGTCAACAAACACATTTGTCAAGGTTGTATGACAATGTATCTCTGAGTGATCTGCTTTATCTTGTTATTGTCTTACTATCCTTTCAACTACAGTCTGAAAGTTCAGAAAATGAAACTTTGTTGGAAATACATCAATTTATTATGTTAAATATTCATAGTCAAGCAACTTCTTTTCGTCCGACCCTCAAAATGGTCAGAAAGGTTACAAGCACCATGCTCTTGTGGGTCAAAAACATATTAAATCTGTAGAGTGTCTATAAGGAGACACTTATCTGCAGATGCACAAGAGTAACTAAAGGGACGCAGGGTACATCAGACAAATCCTGCATAATGAAAGGATTTCTTCAGTTAGGCCCTAATCATCTCAAAGATCGCAATCAAAGAGTTGAGATAAAAAAAAATCTTTTCAGAGAAAGTTTTATATCTCATATCAAATCAATTTGTAATGCATAGTTTCTCTTGTAGTCTCTCTGTCTCCCAAGTATCTGTGCTGACACAGATACTGCAATAATCAATGTATCAATACGTTTTTTATATATGTATTTTAATTTCAAAGTCTAAGCAACATTTGGTCTATAGTTCAGAGTAGAATATTAGAACATAAGAGTGCCTTACCCTTAATGGAAAACCATAGGAAAAGAAGAGGCATTTACTCTCACGCTCCACTGCTAACCGTGACTCTTCCTTGGGGCCTCTGTCGTCCTCTGAATGGTTTGCTGAGTCTTCAGTGTGACATTACCACCTCCACCCCCCTCCCCACACACACACACACACACACAAACACACACACACAACTTTCCCTTTCACCTCCCTCTCGTGTCAAGTACGTGAATCTTCAATCAAAGAGGCAGTGTCGTAAGGATACACACACATATTTGACAGTTATTTGTCAAGAGGAGTGCAATCCCGGCCTGTGACTGTTTTATAGTGTTGATGTTATGGTTTATGTTGTTTACCACAGGATTGAAAGGACTAGTGTTGTTGCAACACCTGTATAGATTGGGCTTTAAATTGTAACATCTACCTATCTGTCTGTCTATATGGATAGATTGATAAATACATTTTCTTTTTCCAGAGATACTCTATGGGGTTTAGATCTGGACATTGGGCTGGCCCTTTCGTTGTTTCAATATTCTTAGCTTCAAGGAACTGCTTCACCTGTTTTGCAGTGTGAAAGGGGGCATTGCCTTGCATGAAAATTGCTGCTGCTTGAGAGACATTTGCAGTGGAGGTGTTGCATGTTGCTGAAGGAGGGTCACATAAACATTTGCATTCACCCTGCCATGTAGCTGTACAAGAGGCCCAACTCCTGCTGCAGAAAACATCCTCCAAACCATGGCACTTTCTGCTCCAGATTTAACTGACTTCTTCACACACTTTGGGTTCAGTCTTTCCCCAGTCCTACGCCGAACACAATGTTTCCCATCAGACACAAATAAATTGAACGTCCTCTCTTCATTGAAGTCACACTGGACCTCCACACAACATGCTCCTCGGCAAAGGCAAGTCTAGCCTTTTTATTCTTTCTGCTGATGAGAGGCTTGGTCACTGCAGAGTGGGTTTTATGTCCAAATTTTCTTCAACGACACGAAACTGAGACTACACGGTGGTGTAGTGGTTAGCACTGTCGCCTCACAGCGAGAAGGTTCCAGGTTCGCATTCCGGCCTGGGCCTTTCTGTGTGGAGTTTGCATGTTCTCTCCGTGTCTTCGTGGGTTTTCTCCGGGTACTCCGGTTTCCTCCCACAATCCAAAGACATGCACGTGTTAGGTCAATTGATGACTCTAAAATTGCCCGTAGGTGTGAATGGTTGTCTGTCTCTGTTCGTCTCTATGTGCACTGCGATAGACTGGCGTCCTGTCCAGGGTGTACCCCGCCTCACGCCCGATGTCAGCTGGGATCGGCTCCAGCACCCCCCGCGACCCCGACCCCGGGATAAGCGGTTGAAGATGAATGAATGACACGAAACTGTGTGCCGAGACAGATCCTTGCCCTGTTCAGCACTGAGACCAACTCCAGCTGCAGTGTTGAACTGATTCCCAATTGAGAGTATTGCATAATCCTGTCCTCCTGCACCTGTTTTACGTGGACGGCCGGCCTTTTTGAGGGGCTTAAATCAATCTGTGTCCATGTAAAGTTTTAAATATTCTTGAAATCACAGACTGTGAATGCCCAACCTCTCTCTGATGGCTGAGAGATTCATCCCTTTGCCATCTTGCAAATTAACCAGGAGAGCTGCAGATAAATAGGGTTTGGCCAACAATAAGTAAATTGTTACCAGATGCCAGATTCAAACCAGTGACTGGGAGGTAGGTAGCTAATTATGCTCAAATAAAAGTTTTTGTTGAAGTTCCTTGGTTATTGAAAAAAACATGCTAGGACAGCAGTGGTATAGCCACAGTGGATATTTTATCAAATTATGGACAATAACAGTATTTCAGAATAAATCCAGTATTTAGTGGAAATGCTTTGAGAATTTTCAACCTTTGTTATCCTAAGATTTTGTTTTTCAGTTTTCAGAGTTTATATTGAGTACATTTAGCTTTTAAATACATTTTTATATATTCAGCGTTTTTATATCTTTTGCAAACATTACGTTTGTTTTTACTTTAGCTTCAGTATTAAAGCATTTCCGCGCAATTTGTTCTCTAAGTTGGACCTCCAGTGTAGTTCTGTTTGACTGTCTGCAGTGACATCTCTTCGGGACTTCATGTCCCATGAACACCAGCGACCATTCACAAAATCATGAGACCCATCATGGGACCGTGGAGAAAACAACCATGGTGTAGCCGTAGCCCCACTCTCTAACAGCAGTGTTTCAGGTCACCGACGCCGGCAGTATGGCGGTAGAAACCATCGCACCTGACTGGGAGTTTGACCGTTTTGACGACGGTTCACAAAGTAAGTCCAGTCCTGAGCTGCAGTGAAACATAGAGACGTGCTGAACTTAAATACATTAGTGATAGCTTCCGCCGCTAGCTAGATGCTTTACTAGTCGGCACCGTCTATTTGCTGGTACGGAAGTAATTTTTCTGTTAATTGCAAACAAATGCTCGTCAAATAAGCACCTTTTTAAATGTGTTCACTTTATTAACGTCAATTGAACGTCCAGTATACCCTGGTCATTCGTTATGTAAAAGGTGCATTCATAAAATGAATTAACAGCAAAGTTCGCGAGCCTAACATTAGTCACCACCAACAGTCACAGGTTAGCAACACAGCTGGTCAGTTTGACAGCTTTCAGACACTTTTGTCATTTGAGAGTAGCTCGCAGTAAAAACACTGCAAACAGAGGGCTGTAACGCCAACTTCTGTCCACACAAAACAGCGGTGTGGTTGTGTTTTTTTAGTGTGTCAAGTCTGTGCATTTATTAGCCAGTGCTGTACACACATGAAATGGGCTTAGGTATTTATTTAGTGTCTATTTCCGGCTTCTAAAATTCATAGGCCGTAAAAAAGGGCATTGTTATACCTGATTAAAAAAAAAAAAGCATGATTCTTTACTTTCAACATTTAATCAAAGTGTAGTGTGCCTGGACCCGTTAATGGCTTATTAGCTGCTGCAACAGCATTGATGTTTACACCAGTCAGTGTTGAATGAGCAGCATCAGCCCTGCTAAAGTGTCCTTGATCAAACCCTCCACCCTGCAGAAATACACACAGAGGTTCAACTGAAGAACTACAGCAAGTTTCTGGAGGAGTACACCTCCCAGCTGAGGGGCATCGAGGAGGCTCTGGATGACTCCATTGGAGATGTGTGGGACTTCACTTTGGACCCCATCGCCCTGAAGGTAAAACACCAAACACCTGAACCTGAAAAGACTGACATTGTTTTTGCACAATTTAAACTTGTGCAACTTCCTTTCCAATACCTTGTGCCCTCTTTCAGCTTCTCCCGTACGAACAGTCATCATTATTGGAGTTAATTAAAACGGACAACAAGGTAAATAAAGACAATCAGGATCTGTCGTTTTTAAGTCTCATATCCACAAAGGTTGATTTTAATATAATTACTATTATTTTGTGTTTTGTGCAGGTTCTGAACAAAGTCATCACAGTTTATGCTGCTCTCTGCAGTGAAGTGAAGAAGCTTAAGTATGAGGTAAGCATGGTCAAAACAGTGCACTTTGTCTGATTGATTAATTGCGTTTCACACAAAAATGGCCACAGGACGCCAACATTTCTCTTGCAGTGTTCAAATAATTCATTTTATTACAAAATTAGAGGTTATTTTTACATCTCACTCATAGAAAAAAAAGCTCCACAGCGTTACTGGAGGTCTAAAACTCCAGAGGGAACCCTTTAAGCGACATCTCTCTAATCAGGTGTTATAATCCCTCATTTGTTTTGTGCTGTGAGATACAAATTCTGATTCTGTGTCCTGCATTTACGTTCCCTTGCAGGCTGAAACCAAGTTCTACAATGGCTTATTGTACTATGGCGAGGGAGGTAATCTGCCAGCTTTTACTGTTTACTTTTATTCTGGGATTGCCCTCAACTGCACACAGTGATTCTTTATTCAAAAATAAAATGTATATGTGCATTTGTGTTACAGTGTCTGACACCAGTGTTGTTGAAGGAGACTCCCAGATTCAAATGGGCAGATTTATCTCATTCCTTCAGGTAGGCAATGAAATTGAATGAGTTTTTTATCGTAATGCAATGTAGTGTGAAATCCAGAAAACATTGATAGTTTCTCTCTTTGTCCTTTGGTAGGAACTGTCCTGTTTTGTGTCAAGATGTTATGAAGTGGTGGTCAACATTGTTAATCAGCTGGCTGCCCTCTACAGCAGCAACAAGTAAGATCCATCAGTTGAAGCGAGTAATGTTACACACAGTGAATGTCCTGTTCTTGTTGGATTGTCTCGAATACCCACATTGTCAAAAGAACCTTTGTGCACTTTACATGCAGACAAAACAAGAATTTGTAGCCTGCGTTTTTGGTTTAAGTATGTGTTGCATGTCTGGCTCTGTTACACTGTAAAACAAAATGTGCAAAAACCTTTCTCCTCTCACATGTCAGGGCTGCAACAAAAATTATTGAGTCGTCAGGTGTCCATTTTCAGGTGGGTTTTAAGATTTGGTTATTTATTCATATCTTTAATCTGTTTTCTTTATCTCATCCATCTATAAATATTTGTCGTCATATTTTGTGTTCCCTCTGCAGATAGTGTACGAACACCTCGGGGAGTTGTTAGTGGTTCTGCTCACACTTGACGAGATCATGGAAAATCATGGCACACTAAAAGATCACTGGAAGATGTATAAAAGGTAAACACACGCACAGGACTACTGCAACCAATGTGACAAAGGAAAGGCTAGATTACAGTAGTTCCTTTGTTATACTACACTTGTGTTAAACTTTTGAACTGTATGGATGACCATGAAGGACTGCTTTCAAGGGTTTATAAAGCTGGAGTGAAACCATTCATGCAGAATAGAAAAACTGTCAAAAAAAGTCACATTTGTGATTAAGTAATAAAAAAATATAACATTGGAATAGCAAGAAAAACCACTAATAGTTTGCCAAGTTCCTATTAAAGTTGCAGTCGGAATTTTTTTTTAATTATGTTCACTGAAACTGACACTGTGCTCTGAAAGAACAACATAAAGCATCCTGTTTTAGAAATTAAAAAACCGCTGACGCATACTCTACAGAAGGGAGTGGAGGAGCTCGGTGGTGGTGGGGGAGGGGCGTGATAGTTGTAAACATTTGAAATTTGACTGAGTCAGCCCGATCTGCCTGACTTGCCGACTGTAGCTTTAAATAACATAATGTCTTACAAAATAGTTGTTTTCATTTTAACTAAAATATTTGGACACTGATTTGATCTAGAATGAATGACTTCTAACGTTTTCTGCATGTATACTGCATTTCATCACATGAAACCCTAAAAAAGTTTGATTGATTTCAACATACTTGCTTTAATATATAATCTATATAGCCTATAGTCTTCTGTAATTGTCTGTAATGTAATCCTGTTGTAGGTTGTTGAAATCTGTGCACCATAACCCGGGGAAATTTTCCATTTCTGAAGAAAAGCTGAAACCATTCGAGAAGCTCCTGCTCAAGCTTGAGGGACAAATGCTCGATGGCATGATACTGCAGGTGACATTGGGCTTTCAGGCCTTTGTTATATCATCGAATTAATTTTCTGAAGCTGTTTGCTAACAGTCAGTGTGTTTAGTTTTGTGATGATGCAAATAAATCGATTTCTTACCTGAAGACATAGGTCATTTGAAGACTGAATATAATCTGTTTGTGTCGTATGAGTATCCTTAACCTCACAATGTTTACGACTGTGTGACAGGCCTGTGTGGAACAGAGATTCGATGATCCGGGGGAAGGAGTAGCTGTTGCAAAAAACAGTGCCTTTGCAGAGGAGTTCGCGTTCAACATTCGCTCCATATTCACCAACATTGAGTCCAAAATTGGTCAGTTTCTGTTCTCGGGATCGACTGGTTTCACTTCCCTTTCCTGCATTTTCAAAGTGATTTATGTCTGTGATATCTGTATTGTTTTCAGGTGAACCTTCAGAGATTGACCAGAGAGATAAATATGCTGGCGTCTGTGGTCTCTTTGTGCTTCACTTTCACATTTTCAGGTGTGTCGACAAAAAGTTCTACAAGGCGCTGCTCGACATCTGTAAAAAGGTGGTTTAGCATTCTTGGCCTGCCTCCTTTCTCTATCTGTGACAGCCCTCCCTCATCTTTTAAAAAAATATTTTTCATAATCTTGCTCCAGTGGAAATCTCTCAATCACCGCCTCTTCCTCTAGGTTCCAGCTGTCACTCTGACTGCAAACATCATCTGGTTTCCCGACGCTTTCCTCCTCGCTAAGGTCCCAGCGGCAGCTAAACTGATGGATAAGAAAAGTCTCCAAGCCATCAGAGCGCACCGAGACACCTACCTGCAGCAGAGAGCTCAGACACTAACAAAGTTGGTACTAAAACATTCATTCAGTTTAAATCAAATTTTTAGATTTATAGAATCTGATTGTTTCTGTTTCTTTTCAGGGATGTTCAGTCTTACTACGTCTTTGTAACTTCCTGGATGATGAAGATGGAGTCTATCTTGTCCAAGGAGCATAAAAGTGACAAGTTAGCAGAAGACCTGAACAGCAGGTGTAATGTGTTTTTACAGGTAAGGACTGGCAGTATTCTCCCCAAACAAGGCTTAGCAGGACTACAGAGCCGGACACAGCATTACCATTTTTCCAATACTTGTTTAAGTCCAGCTATAAATGCACCTAAGGCCTCGTTTAGACCTGGCTTTAAAATCTGCCTGAGTGAGCCGATCACAAGTGGACAGCTCTAAATGCAGGTGTAAACGTACTCAGGACGCATTGAAATCGGATCACCCTTAAAAAAACCCTGCTAAATATCTATATTGTGTTTATCTAAATAAGCTTTCTGTTGTTTTTTTTGTTTCCTGTTCCTCACAGGGCATCCTGTATGCATACAGCATCATCACCATTATCAAAACCACCATGAACATGTACATGTCGATGCAGCGGCCCATGACCAAGACCTCTGTCAAAGCTCTGTGTCGACTGGTTGAATTGCTCAAGGTGTGTGTGTCTCTTTGTGCGTGTCTTTGCGTGTTTCCATACCTTTCACCCCCCTGAGTAAAACTAATAAGGTCAAGTCACGTGATGTGTCTGTCCCCGTCAGGCTGTGGAGCACACATTTCACAGGCGGTCCATGGTCGTAGCAGACTCGGTTTCTCACATCACTCAGCAGCTGCAGTCACAGGCCCTCAATGCCATCGGCTTGGCCAAGGTAAATACATATCGCATATCATTGGTGTTTACAGGATGAGCTTTTTGAGGAGTAGGGGAGTAACAGCATGAGTGAAATGTTTATATTTATTTAATTCCCTGAAGAAAAGGGTGATCTCTGAAAAGAAGTACAGCGAGCAGCGGCTGGATGTGCTCTCATCTTTGGTTATGGCAGAAAATGCTCTGAGCGGACCCAGCACAAAGGAGCGACGCCTAGTGGTGTCTCTGGCACTGTGTGTCGGCACTCAGCTGGTACGTCGATGGCATAAGAACACTTCTGTTTCCTTTTTGTCTCATTGGATTTTCAGCTTGACATTGAAATCTCTTTCTGTCTTGTAGAAAACGTTCAAAGATGAGGAGCTCCTTCCTCTGCAGCTTGTGTTGAAAAAGCTGGATCTGATAAGTGAGCTGAGTGAGAGGTGGGATTTTATTGAACATCATTTCTTTTTAGTGTTTGACACAATCTGTCCATCTCCATCTGCCAAGAGCTGGCAAAGTGATTACCCTTCAGGCAGTGAAGGAAACTGCTGCTGCTTGGTGTGGAGCCAGTGTGACAGACAGCTTTCCACATCTTAAGAATAGACAGCCAGTTTTATATAACCAAATCATTAAGATGCTGATATTTCAAATACCTATCATCACCTGGGCAGGGGACTGTCATCTGACCCTGTTTCATGTGAGCCATTTGAAGTTTTCTTTAACCTATTTTAAGAGCCTTTAGGCATAATGAGGGAATGTTTTCCTTTTATTCCTCAGGGTCAAGCTGCAGTGTGACTGTAGTTTCCTTTACTGGCACAGAGCTGTGTTCCCCATCTACCTAGATGATGTGTACGACAACGCCGTGGACGCGGCACGAATACACGTAAGCACACTTGCCTCTGTACTGATCACACTCACTTGTTACCCAGTCTGCAAGGATCACAAAGGATTCTTTCAGTTTAATTCAGTTAAAATCAATTTTAGGTGAAACCTAAATTGCTGAGTGAATTTTGGAAGCTGGAAATGTATTTATTTTAGATTTGTATGAACTGCTGTTTCTTTGTTTATAGTTTTCTTTTAAATGTGTCCTGTTTCTCGTCTGTCTGTGTTTGATTGGCTGCCTTCCTGGATGACGTCTGTGATTGGCCGGAGCAGTACATGTTTAGTGCACTGCGGGACAGTGTACCCTCCATGTTGCATGCAAAACACATGGAATCATGTGACCAGCTACTGGAGAGCTACGACAAGGAGATCATGGACGTGTTCAACGAGGTGAGAACGGATCCAACAGAGCAGCCAGATAACATGAGGATTTTTTCGGGAGCGTTAGATTTAAATCCTTTTGTAAAAATCAAACAAATTCCCAGCGATGCAGTCACATCCTTGACCTGTGTTTCACTTGTGGACCATGATCTCATTCTTCCTGGCATCTTGTAGCACCTACTGGACAAGCTGTGTAAGGAGATTGAGAAGGACTTGCGTCTCTCTGTCCACACCCACCTGAAGCTGGACGACAGGAACCCTTTCAAAGTTGGCATGAAGGACCTGGCCCACTTCTTCTCCCTCAAACCCATCCGATTCTTCAACCGCTTCATCCACATCAAAGGTGCTGAAAACTGTGTCCACACATGTGCACCAACATAATATTTCAGTCCTGACACAAACAAGCCAAATGAAATCTATGACATTTGGTGGATTCTTACAGAATTAATATATACAGTATATATATATATATATATATTAATTAAAAATAACAAAATAATACAGCTGAACTTTGACCGTGATTGCTGTTCACAGTTCCCACAGGTGTGACTTATAGTCCGGAAAATACAGTACAAATACATGGGTCATATATATATTTTTATTTAACGTTACATCAGTAAATAGACTTTGTTCTGTCTCTGTCTCTAATGCTCAAATTGCACAATCTTCTGTTTTGCTGTGATGTGTTAGAGAAGTCAAGAGACGATTTTAGACTCTTAAATAAGCTAAATATATTAAATATATATAATATTTAAATTTTAGGTGTGCTGAGAGGAAATTTAGTTGCACTTGGTAAAATATTTATTTAGCTCGTAACGTTCTGGCGACACAGACTTTTTGTCTCTCAGAGTCTGTGGTGCGCTCAGTTTTAAAGCAAGAGTACAAAATGAATTGACTTGCATTAATTGGATCTGCCTGCAAAGCTGAGAGTTTTGTGGATTCAATGATCCTAACTCTATATTAATGTGTGATGCAGTTAGTTACCATTGTAGCCATTTCATTGTACTGGGACAATTTTCGGAAACTCGAGCACACTGTTTAAAATTAGCTTTTGTGACCTCTAGGACAATCACAGCGTCGTGGAACTTTACAAACACAAACTAGAGACCTATGATGTTAAGAGGATGGATGGCTTTCCTTGGTATATTGACAATAAGGGGGTTTCTTCACACAACATGCACAAGTGCATCGCCATGTAATTGCCGAAAAAAATAAATTTTTACAGATCTCTCCAAATGTCAGTTTGGAGTTTTTGATACCAAATCATGTAAGGATTATTTCATGTTGTTCCTTAATGCTGTGGTTATTATGCTGCTTGCAAATGTATTCAACCCCTTTCACTTATGCAAATGTCCCAATTCTCAATAGAGGAATAAAGTCAGATCCTAGAATCGGCCCTGCTATCGGCCCTGCAAGAGAACACATAATAGTCTGACTTCACTGCAGCACGACACTGAGCACAGTTGAGAAGTATTCCTACATTCAGGCCTCTCACTCTCTCGTTGAATTGTTGCCTGTCAACTTCTGTCAAACATGCTAGTTCTCATTGTTAAACTTTTCAGTGGTGTAACAGTAATTAACATTGATCCGTCTCAAATTATGCTACGTTGGTCCTTGGACATTTTAGAAAGCGTGGGAACTTTAGCTACTGCTTCAATTGCAACTTTGTTTGTTTAAATATTCATTTCAGGGCAAATACTGTTAAATCTGGGCTTATGTGTAATGTCTCACCAGTAAACATGTGTAATAGAACAAAATTAAGCCTTGTCATGTCAGTGAAAGAGTGTGTACTGTGTAATGCTGAGTGACACCTGCATGAAAACGGTACTTTTATTCCGTTGCAGCCTACGTGACCCATTACCTGGATAAAACTTTCTACAACCTAACCACTGTCGCTCTGCACGACTGGGCCACCTACAGTGAGATGAGGAACCTTGCCACGCAGCGCTATGGACTCACAATGACTGAGGCACACCTGCCCAGTCAGACCCTGGAGCAGGTCTGTGTGGTTATACCTCACCCGTCATGACAGAGTTGGAGTTGAGATAGTTCATTAAAACTGGATCCCCTGTGTGTGTTTTCATCAGGGTTTGGACGTTCTGGAGATCATGAGGAACATTCATGTTTTTGTCTCACGTTACCTTTATAACCTCAACAACCAGGTAACCCATGTAGCCTCCACATTCCCCTTCAATATAAACCATGCAGTCGTCTGTGCATTATATGCAGTTTTGCTTTCCAACAGATCTTCATAGAGAAGGCCAGTAACAACAAGCACTTGAACACCATCAACATCCGTCACATCGCCAACTCCATCAGGACCCATGGCACAGGCATCATGAACACCACGGTGAGTTTACGGGGAAGTGTTCTGTCTGTGTACTTTCTCATTAAGTGTTTTTTGCCTCACCTGTTGCACATCTCTCTCTTCTTTCGTCAGGTGAATTTCACCTACCAGTTCCTGCGGAAGAAGTTTTACATCTTCAGTCAGTTTATGTACGACGAACACATCAAGTCCAGACTCATCAAAGACATCCGCTTCTTCAGAGAAACAAAGGACCAGTCGGATCAGAAGGTAAGAGAAGACACCAGTTACACTAACAAACCACAAATGGACAGATGGTGAATATTGTAGAATATGTTGTAGTTTGGTCAGGTGGTTGCAACCAGGGCTTGACACTAACTTATTTGCTCACCAGACACTGTGGCTAGTGGTTTTCAAAAGTTACCAACCACTCAGCATTCTCACTATACATGAGAAAAAACAAATACCCTGTGTAAAGGGTAGCTTCTTATCCATAAAAAATGGGTGCAGGGATGTGTAAGATTAATTTAAAAAAGATGAATACTGTCTGCTTTAGTAATTACTCTATATACAAGATATCTAAGCAGCAATCACGTACCGTGCATCTCAAAACATTAGACGATCATGACCCCAAAATACAATCTGCGCAGTACTTTGTTTTGGATCTACTTCTCTAGCTTTAGCTGTGTTACTAAACTTAACTGTTTTTTTTGTCCATCCAACACGGAAGTGTCGTCTGTTACGAGTGCTCATGGGAGTTGTAGTGTCATTGTATCACTTTGCCAACAGTTTATTATTTCAGATTCCCTTTGAGAAGACTACAATTAAATTCAACCAGCCAAAGTGGCTAATAGGAGCAACTGTGTTACCCGCCACAGCTGAAATTCACCTGCATTTGGCGGGTGGGCGAGTGCTAATGTCACGCCCTGGTTGTACCACCAGTGGAGCCCCAACTGGTCAATCCAGTGGTCAAGATTAAATGAACCAACTGAGCAATTTAAGTTTTCTTATTAACTAACACAGACTTTTGGTCATTAAGCTTTAAGAACAAAGGCTTTTCTAGAATTTCTGTTCTTGGAACCAGTCATCTGTCTAATCCTCCTGAAGTTCCTGTTTTAAAATTACTGCGTTATCATATCACCAGTCACAATAACTTGGCTCCCTGTTGACAGTTCTTGTCGAGCTGTAGTTGATTAAGTTTTTGTTGTAGTATCCATTTGAGCGAGCTGAGAAGTTCAACCGAGGCATCAGGAAGCTGGGCATCACTCCTGATGGACAGAGTTACCTGGACCAGTTCAGACAGCTCATCAGCCAGATTGGTAAGAAAACACATAAATGTTTTTTGTGGCGTAAAGTATTAGAAATAAACCGTAGGTGCAGGCTAATTTAAACCAACATCAATTTTAACCCTGTCTTCCTTAGGTAACGCCATGGGCTATGTGCGTATGATCCGTTCTGGAGGCCTCCACTGTTGCAGCAGTGCTATCAGGTAAAGGAGAGTTGTTCGAGAGCTGGTTGTGCACTTTTGTGCTCCCTTGCAATGTTTATATGAAGGTCTTGGGACTGTCTTAGGTGAATTTCGTTCTGCCTTGCCTCACTCATCACTCATGAGTGGATCTTGGCAGAATCAAAACAGAAGCAAGGCGGAACGAAAGTCATCTGGTTAGTCAGGTTATGTCTGAGGATGCATAGTCTCTGAAAAATGTGACTGGATACATTAATGTTATTTTATGTAAATATTAGGTTAAATCTGGTATTAGCTGAAGTGTTTTCTGTCATATCTCACTAGTATGTTACTGTATCTCTAGGTTCGTCCCTGACTTGGAGGATATAGTCAACTTTGAGGAGCTGGTGAAGGAGGAGGGACTGTCTGAGGAGACCCAGAGAGCTGCTAGGTAGGGCATTTGAAAACGCTGCACTTAATGTCTTTGAGGTAAAGGTTACATGTCAGTCTTTTTGTTTTCTCTAGATTATTACTATAGGATTTGTTTTTGGATTGAAGTTATTTTAAATTTATTGTCAGCTCCAGTAGGTGTTTGGTTTAATATTTCTGTCATGTACACAAACATCTGTGGGGTCACATAATGTCTGTGCATCCCCATTTTACACCTGCAGAGGGCACCACAGCTACAAAGATCTAAATTACTTGTTGTTTGCACAGTTCTCTTTAAATGTTGCGTGTCATCTCCAGCGTCCTAGATTCAGTGTTGGGAGATCTGACCAGCAACTCTGCAGAAGGGACCGAGTACTTCAAAATGCTGGTGGCGGTGTTTGCACCTGAGTTTCGCAGTGCCAAGAATATGCACCTGAGGAACTTCTACATGATTGTACCCCCACTGGTCAGTGTCCAGACCTTTCATTTGTGTCTGTGCTACTGCCCGTCACACTCTTTAGACCTAATCTTTCTGCAGCTGTATTCATTTTTCTTGACTGTTCAACATCTATGCAGCACTTTGAGTAATTGATACACAAAAATATCTTCTCATAGACGGTGAATTTTGTGGAGCACTCCATCAGCTGCAAAGAGAAACTTAACAAGAAGAACAAAACTGGAGCTGCTTTTACAGATGACGGCTTTGCTATGGGTGCGTGGGCTTAAGCGATAAGTATATAGTGTGCAACGTCAGCTCAAGGCTGTACACGTGTGCCTTTTTGGCTGCTGACTCTCTTCTTTGTCTCTATAACTGCTGTATCTGTCACTCTTGCAGGTGTGGCGTACATTCTGAAGCTGCTGGATCAGTATCTGGAGTTTGACTCTCTGCACTGGTTCCAGGCTGTCAGGGATAAGTACAAGAAGGAGATGAATGCTGTGGTGAAGGAGCAGAGTGTCCAGTCTGCCAGCCAGGATGAAAAGTTGTTGCAAACTATGAACCTCACTCAGAAGAGGCTGGATGTCTACCTTCAGGTACAGTGCCTGTTGGATTGTCAAAGAAGATACACAGGACCCCCTCTAACTGGGGAATGTCAACAGGGAGTATAATTTTGCCTGGAGTCCGTGAGTTTTTTAGCCTAAATTTCGACAGCATTAAATAATGCCGAATTAGCTGTCGGCGGCTCCTGTTTGCAACATATCCGTTGATGTACAGACTTCTATCACTAGATGACTTTGGTACTGAAGAAAACTTGACAAAAGATGATGATTCTCCGGCAGGTTCTGACATTTCAGGGAGCATCTTTTCTATTGTTTTGATGCAGATTTATGAATGTTTATTTGCGATGGACATGAGAGATAACGTTATCCTCGGTAAGTGCAAGTCAAACAGGCTGTCATACAGGAATTCTGAAAACTTTATTCTTTGCAATTGCATTTTGACTACCAATTAAGATATGATGATTAAGGCATCAAGAGACTTGAAATGTTTGGTTAAGGGACCCTCTGCTTGAATGAAGTTGATATGCGGGCCATACTAAAATGACTAGCTTCCTGTTGTTTTTAAGAAAACCGCGGTGGAGCCGTGCCTTTCGCCTCGGGCAGTGTGTCCGCCTCACTTCTCTCCCTTTGTGCCCGGAAACCCCTGATGTAGGATATATGTCCACTCTGACCTCTTTGTCTTCCTTTCACTTCAGGAGTTTGAGCTGCTCCACTTCTCATTAAGCAGCGCCCGGATCTTCTTCAGAGCAGACAAGACTGCAGCAGAGGAGACTCAGGAGAAGAAAGATAAAGGTAAGGATGTGCTGTGATGATTAATGGAGTCTTTTAATTATGCAAAACCCCTGGCACTCCCAGCCTGTTATACAGGCTTTTTGTAGATTGTTCTCCATAGAAGGATAGTACCCTTATTAATGAAGGGTGAGGTCATTGTGTCATCCTCCTCAAAATCTCAGGAAATAACTTATTTGCCATTCTTTCCACCAGAAGAAGCTTCAAAAGGAGGAGTTACTTCAGATGGCTCGACCCCCACTGAACCTGCCTCAAAGGGACCCTCACTCTGAGATCAGCAGATCAGTGTTTATAACTTGGGAACTGTAAAATGAGGGGAGCATGTGCTTGGCCAGAAGTGTGTGAAGAGAGGATGTCAAGCAGCAGACTGCAGTGAAGTGCGTGTGTAGTTCAGGGAGAAACGACCAGAAACTGGATGAAACCACAGACGATTGAAGGACATCGTTTCTCTTCACGTCCCAGAACAAAGCAATCCTCATTAGAAAAAGAATGTGCGCATTAAGTGCTACTGCAGGAAGTGTCTTTTTTGTTTCCATTCTACAGAAACATCAATGTAACATTTCCACAGCTTTGACGTGTTTGCAACATCTCATATATTCGATACATTTGAATTTGTAGCATTTCCCTAAGCGACTGCAATTTCAAAGGTCAGGTGTGACAAGTGTAAGGTAAAAGTGAATGTTTTTCTTTTTCCACACTGCCTTTTGATACGTATACATCCAGTCTGGACGGACAGGATTATTTTTCTACAGTAAAAGCCTCAGCTGTATGTGTGTCCTCTACTGATCAGAGACAAATTCAGTCAGTGAGTGAGTTGCATCTGTTTTGATTTTAATATCTCGCTAAATCTGTTTGTGTCCAATGTACTTTAAGTGAGTGTTCATGGCCTTAAGTGGCAGCTCTGTTCCCAATGCCTCTATAGATTGTACCACAGTAATGAGGACTCTTGAGAATGTTTTCAGTGTATAATCTTCTCATGTTTGTGTGCCATATTTGTCGACTGCTAGGTTTTATTTGGTTCATTTTATACATTGTATGAATTATGGTGTGTATGTGCCTTTTTAAACTGTAGATACCTGTTTCCATAACCTAATTAATTTAGAAATACATATAAACACAAGATTATTGATCTGTAAGTGTAGCATAGTATATAAGATCCATTATTTCCCTGCAGCACAGAAGATTTATCATTACATTACATATTTCCCAATTTTGTACTGATCGACATGTGCTACAGGTGAAGATGAGGCCATAATTTGGTCAAAATGACATTCCATGAGAATAAAGACTAATAAAGTTGCACTTTCAGCAGAATTTGTTTTTCAATTATGAGTTTGTAATGAAAACATTCAAACAAGCACAGATCATGTGCTCAAGTAATGCTCTGAATGGATCTGTACAATAAAAAACTTAAAATGTACTTTTGCTTGCAAATGTGTGCGTTATGAGTGAAACTGACTCCAAAGAAGGAGTTTTAAGATAAGCAATCCATGACTTTATAAGGGAGCCAGAAACAACACACACACAGTTGTTCAGGAAAGCCTTTTCTGCTTTAATACAAAGAAAAGAAGCTTTTAACTTCAGAAAATACAAGATTGGTCTGAATTTTTTTTTTTCTCTCCTCAATTTGTCATTTTTCCGTTTCCTATGAAATGCTGCTGTTCACTGCTGTTCAAACAGCTGGAATTGAAATACATCCCTTCTTTTGCTTTGGACTCCAAACTTGGGGGATGATCTTTTTTTTTTTTTTTGGCTGAGAATCAGGCCTTTCCTTAAATGACATTTTAGATTTGTATTTTTCTGATGTAAGTGCCCGCAGTGCCATGTGACACCCTGTCCAGCAGATCCAGAAATGTCCTGTTGCGTCCACATATTGCATCCATGCTCACCTCATAAAAACGAGGTACAAGGCAGGGCAAAATTTCTTCCAAAATAGATGTCATATATATATATACATACATATATATATATATATAGCAATCATATATACACATTCGTACATACATATACTAATTTATGTGATGCAAAGAAACAAAAAATGTACACATTTCTTACAAAATTGTAACAAAGACTGGAAAGTGTTTTGTTTTCTCTGGAGCAACGTCGCGTAGCTGTTTAGCCTCTGCAAGGGTTTGTCCACATTTGTGGACACCAAAGTCGTCTCCCAGATTTGTGTCCATGTTCAACTGGCACAGAACTCACAGGAGGGAGAAACAAGAGTATGAGACCTAAAACAGTTCTGTGGTGCAAATACACAGGTTGGAATCACTGTAAATGGGAGGATGAAAAACAAATGGCGAGATGAAAAGGGATGCATGTGGAAAAGTTGCATGACCCCCACCCCCCAAAACAAAAAAATGGAAAAGGAAAAAATGATCAGGGAGTGTTGACATAAAAAAAAAAATCACAAACAAATGTTGTGTTCTTTTATTACTAAATATAGTGCAACAATAAACATTGCATTTCTTTCATCCTTTCACTTGCGTCTGAGGATGTTAACTTTCCTCGCCTTTTTTTTTTTAAACGTTATTAACACTTGGCGAGGTGTAAACCTTGTTCTGTCACGGCCCTGTGACACAAGGTCGGTCCTCCTTTCCAAAAGAAAACAGGCTTCAGGTTCAGAGACGTAAACATAACACAGACCCTGCTCAAAACAAGACAAAAAAACAGGAGGAACATGAAGAATAAAAACAGAACAAGTGTTGGTGTTTTGGGCAGCGTGTAATTTTGGAAATGCGGGGCAGTTTTGATGGTGGCGACGACCCCCTGCAGTCAGATCCTCGAGGAATAAAAACCAAGCTGTGCGAACCACAGCGCCGCTCCTGGACAACAGTGTCGTGTACAGGAACCGCTGCGGCCCTTTGGACTGGTCGAGCCTTAGAAGGCCTGCTGGGCTGGGTTGTAGTTGAATGTTGTTGGCACGTGAGGTCTCTCTTCCAGCTTGTCATACTCCAGATGAAATTCCTGAGAGATGCAAACACAATTTTAACATGAAAGGAAAAGGTCTAACCAACAATAATGCCAGCAAAAAAAGCACATTCTTACCTTTGCTACTTTCCTCCAGTTAAGACAATCAAAAAAGTAGTACGTTCCTCTCTCATAGGTGTTGGTCTTCAGTGTAGGCTCCATGCCAGGTGCCCTTGTGATCCAAACCCGCTCCTCTTTGTGGTACCTCCAGTCCCGGTTAAAGCTGGAGAGTGATGTTATGCACAAGGAGTAAGAAAAAGAGAGAAGAAACCCAGTGACTGACCTGAATTTTAACCCCAACAACCTCAAAAAAATTATTAAAGTATTTTTTGTCAACAATGCCCAGATAGAGAACATCATCCAACTTAAGTGGAAACGATTTACAGTGTGCATTGTAACTGTGAATGATGAACATTTCTGCAGTAAGGTACTCACAGCTCTACTGCTGCCAGAAGCTGTAGCAGGTCTCCACCGTTCATGTAGTACAGGTAGAACAACAGGTCTTCACCATATCGTGCCAGTTTAATTGCAGCCAACTGGAGGAAGGACAGCAGAGAAATTAGTTTTGTACCCACATGTGCTACCTGAAGACCGCAACCACTTATTGTGGCACTGTGAAGCTCATAATTACCTTGTCCCTTATGTGGATATTTGTTAAGTATTCAGACGGAACGTGGAAGTCTGAAAAGGCAAGGAGAAGTGTGACTAAAACATCAGTCTACCTACCTACCTACCAACAAACCAACAAACCAACCAACCGTGAGTCAATCACAGCGGTCTGTCATGCTGTTACACCCCACATCAAATGTTGAACAAACATCAGCGTGATAACCCATGTGCCATCTGCTAACATGGAGGGGGCCGGACTTCTGACCTATAGTTCAGACAGCCGCCAGGGGGAGATTGGGATGTTTTAGCTTCACTTTTGGAAAGCTGTTCATCTTTATATAAAGTCAACACTCAAATAAAGCAGCAGCAAATTACAACATGAGAGCTAATACTTCAAAACCTTTTTTTAAAAAACTGTATATTTCAGTAGAACATACAGCCAATTATATCAAATGTCATTTTTCTTTTCTCATTGATTTTCAACTTACGATGATTTATTATTGTGGTTTACATGTTTTCACTTTGTTATGGGAAGTTATTTAGAAATGGTTAATGAAGATATTAATGTTAATTAGATTTAGATAGATCGATAGATATTAGATCATTTTAGATTTGTATCTGATCATTTTTGGATCATTTTGACCACCCAGCCAGGGAAGTGTGAAACTAGATGAGGAGGCGTCACTTAATCCTTACAACCTCACAAAATGTCTTGAGGCTGATTCTTCACTAAATTAGGGTAATAATAAATGAATGAAAAGTCATCCTCTACCACATTCTTCGCGTTAATGTCTTACCAATGTCTTGAGGTCGACAAGGTGACGAGGCCCACGGAGAGGCGAACTTAGGGTACAAGTTTCTGAGGAGAGAAAGTCGGAGTAAGTTCTTGCCACTATGAACATCAAATCACAACATCTGCAAGACACCATTTAGATCAAACAAAACCTAACAAAGTACAGAATAACAAAACTATTCAAACCAATGCAATGATATCAAAAACAAATCAACGGGAGAGAAACTTCACTAGTGGAGTGTCTTTCTGATTGTAAGCTGATACTTACACAAACTCATCTAATCGCTGGGAAAATGCCTTTGTGTGTTATTGTATTATAGGTCATGTAACATTTAAATGAGCAACTGAGTTCCATTATTGGACTATTGATTTATTAATGCCATTTTCATTTGCTGGACATATACCTACTGGCTAATGCAACCTTACCTAAAGCTACTGTACTTAGGGTAGAATGACTGTCTTACTCTGGTGAGTTTAAGTTGAGTCCCAGTGTCGTGAGGTCACTTCCTAGTGCCAGATGGACCATCCCCGGATCAGTCTCTGCTGCCCGGATAAACGTCAACAGGCCAATCATGCCGAATTGGTCTGTCACCATTCCTGAGGGAATGTTCGTCACCCGACCTGCAGTGGCAGGATAATTAAATAAACAGTTCAACAGGCCGCTGAAACTGGGCTAGGTTTACTACAGTTAATACTTACTGTCAATACATTACCTCCATATTTCTAACCCACACTTTGTGCACGCATTGGAGAGCAAACCAAGCCAATTTTTTTTTTTTAGCAAGTGATGGTCACAGACAAACTAATGGAAAGATGATGATGGTCTGTATCATACTGAACATATTGTTTTGGTTTCCTCACTGCAGCCTATCCAATAATTATCTAACCCCAAATGCAGGGTAGAGAGCCCAACTGCCTCACCCAAGTTGTGCGATTAAGAAGGGATGTCTCAGTGGAATTGGAGCGATACGATTGGCTGAGGATCTCACCATCGGGCAACACCTGGATCCCTTTCTTCTGGTTGTTGTTCTGTGCTGAGGTCGTCTTGTCTCCAGGGAACTTGGGCCCATCTGCATTGGATGTGCTCTTGCTTGTGGAGTTCAAGTTCTAAAAATAAAGAACAGAAAAATAAAACGTGAAAATTCATAAAAAAAATCATCATCATCTTTGATGTGTAACCTTGACACAAAAGGAAAAACAGACATCCTGCCTGATTGTGGTGCAGAGTCATTAGTGGCTAACACTTACAGTTTTGCTGTCATCGTTGTTCAACGTGGGGTCCTTATAGTTTGGGCCGGGCAGTGCAGGGAAGTCCTCGTTATGGATGGAGAAATCCTGTGTCTGTTCAGTTGATGGCTTCGTCACCATGCCAACTTGATGGTGAACACAGTGAAGCAGAGATTATAATTCCCCGAAGTGTAATGAGCAATAAATCACAACAAAAGGGTATAACACAGCTATTCTGGTTTTTATGGATTTAGATGAAAAGAAAGCTTTGACAAGTGTTATGAACCCAATCAAGATGCTAATATCCACTTCCTCTCCTAGGGGAACCTACTTCCTATGGCTTAGTGTGTATAAAAATAAGACACTTTCTGCGGCCTAATGGCCTACCATAAGGAGCCCGTCCAGCCAGTGGGTTGAGCACCGGTGTTGGGTTTCCAGTCCCTTCTCTCCGACTTCTGTCTGCTAATGCAGGGAAGTCTGACAGATCCAGTCCCGTTACATTTTCACTCCCATCTGCAGTAATAGGAAGGTTAGGAACTTGTAATATGTAAAGTCACCTTCAATCCTCAATTTATATTTATAATAATGTGGCAATTATTAACTTAGTGTCATTTTATTGCACTGTAAATTTATGAATGAATAGCCCTTCCCTTTATAACAACTGCTGACCAAACACAACAGCTCATTTGTGTAGCAGTTACTCACTGGCGGCCCTTGCACACTTTTCGTTTCAGGTTTATTGCATTTTTATTACGTCCCGCCGTCTGTGTGATAGGCACAAAGACGGAATAGGGGGGCAGATTTGGGGGGACAGATCTGTTACGCCTCTAACCGGCAACGGGGGTAATCACAGAGCCGCAACAGTGCCGAGCCGACGTCTGTGTGAATTGGACAGCGAATGGGACAGCCGGCAGGACAGAAAGACACACAGCAGTGAATGTGTGTCGACCCAAAGGAGGGTCAAAAAGTGACAAAACAATGTCCAGAGTTTCCTAAGTTATTAATAACTTACAGAAACATTGCATGCAATAAGTCATCCATCTCTTCCTCTCTCTCAAACACATGAAGGCACAGCGCTGCAGTCCATCTCTGTCCTGCTCTCTACTGACAGTTGTGCTACTATACTGTACAAAGTGAATTCACAACTGGGGCAGCTTGATGCAGCCTTTGCTTGGTTTGTGTGAATGACCAAAAAGACGGAGTTCAGGTGTTCTTTTATTCCGGCACGGTTACAGAATCTCTCTGTGAAAACAACTTGTCTGTTCTAGTAGTCTAACATAATCGATGGTGCTGCCTTTCAGTTTTCCCAGAAATTGATTTGACTTTTTTTTTTTAAATACCAATATTTTTCGATCAGTTAACAACTGATTTTCACTCTTTAATCTAAAAGTAGTTGTGCTTCCTGCTTCAAGAAGACACTTTTGACTACATTTGACAGTGAACAAGGTCATCTTGTCATGTCAACAGCTCAGTCTTAACTATTCTGTATTTATGAAGAGTAATTCTAACTGTGTCGGTAGATTTTTTAAATATTTAATACAAACACAGATGCATCCCAGGACTGTTTGTTTAAATAAAACCCCAAACTAATGATCCATTGGTATACCCACCTGGATTAAAACACACTAACCTGTGCCATTGAAGATGTTGCTTGATAATGAGTTGTTCATCCCAAACGCCTGATTGCGGTTCATACCAAATCCCGACATGCTGCATAGATAAAACAAAAACAAAAGATAGGTACAGCTTCAAAACATTGGATTTACTTAAAATGACACAAATAAGAGCAGACCTCTACAAGGATGAGTGTGCAGGATCCATCTACCTGTTTATGGTGAAGGGCTGGCGTGCTGGCTGCTGTTTGGGCATGCAGATGATACTGGGCGAGCTCCGGTTGGGGCTGCCCAGCCCCGAGCTGCCCATACTATTGGTCCTGCCGCTCATTCCAATGCCTTGACCGACCTGAGAGTGGTTCAGCATGTTCCTTGTGTTCATCGGCAATGTCCCCCTGTTAAAACATCATCAGGTCTGATTTTGTGAATTTAAATTTTTGCTCATGTCATGTCAACTTCATTTTGAATTCCAGGTATTATTTATTGTTATAAATCACACAAGTATGCGTCCACTTTGCATCAACTGAGGGTGCACTCACACTGTCCTGTTTTTGAACATTTCATCTGACCAAATCTGCAGTAAACACTCCTCCTCCGCATCAAACCACCGTGAACGTGCGGCTGCATCTTTTTAAATGTCCATTGCAAGGAACAGACGCATATAAACAGACATCAAGACTACCGCCATGCTCGCACTCGTACACGTGAGCACGCTCGTGCCCGTACATGTGCATCCATGCTTTACAAGAGCCTTCCTCTCTCACCCAGGCCGTGGCTGGAAAGCGCAGCGTGCCTGGGCACGGTACAGTTGTAATCACACTGGTCAAACGAACTAGACTTTAGCCATGAAGCGTGCTTTGGCACGGTACGGATGGACAATGTGAGTGCGCCCTGAGTCTGCAAACTCACATAAAAGCGAACACCTTCATACACACCTGCTTGGTGAAGGAGGGGTATGGAGGGACATGGTGGGGACCCCCGTTGTGGGGGTGATATGACTTGGTAGCTGCGTGCCTTGTGTTAAATTTCTATTTAACTGCGGCGTACTGTTCCCCATGCCCCTTACCGAGAAACCCAGTGCACCTTCAGAAAGACATAGAAGAAAAATAAAAAAAGAGAGGGAGTAACAAATGCTGTCAGACAACCCAGAGAAGACTTCAAACTTTAAGCAGGTTACAGGTTGTGTGAGCACAAGTTCCCCAACCACCTAAGCTAACCTGCACTCATGCTCACACTATTTAAACACATGATTTATTTTGGAGGTAAAAGTGCTACCTATGAGAAAACTGATATGTGAGTGACTGTAGAGGGAAAAATGCTTACTTTGTGGACCATACAGACTTGCCCCCAGCTGCGACAACTGACCTGACGACGACGGCGAGGGTGAGGACAGCATCTGAAGGAAAACATTTGAAGACTAGAAAGAGTAAGATAACTAGAAAATGTGTCCTCTGGTGTTCACGCAAGACATGACAGAAATGTGCTGATTTGTGGACAAAACTCACATCTTTGTCCGACCGATGTGGGAACATCGACGGTTGGCTGTAGTACATGCTTTCATCAGTAAAGTCATTGTCGACTACCTCGACGAACTCTACAAATTTCTTTCTAGCACCAAACATGCCTTTTGTCACCTGAGGAGAGAGAGCAGAGTTAGTGTTAAAGACGTGCAAGGACAAGTCGTGAAGAACTGGACAAACAAAATGCAATTTCAGAGAAGTTCACATTTCTTTTTTAAATCTGTATATTTTTGTTAGTCCCTACCCAACCCCTACATTCAAAAGGAGAATGAGAGAGAACATTTTTTAAAATAAATAATAATAAATAAATACAAAAAAGATATATTAATATCACATATTAATGTTATATATTGTAATAAATAATAATGGAAAAATAAAAAACTAAATAATAAAAATAAATAAAAGAAACATTCACATTTCTAATCCACATACAATGATTCCTTTACAAAAAACCTAATGTTGGAAATTTCTCTGTCAATCTACCCAAGTTTCACCTTCCACCTGTTTCAATGATGTGCAACCATTTTTAAAAATAACTGACATCATAGTATATTGTTTTATTCTGCATCTGGTTGTTCCAACCCTTCACCAACTCAAACACGAACCTAGTATGTAACCTTTATCTAAACTTTTTTACACACAGGAGACGATTTTCTAAGAGTGCACCTGGATGTATTCTCATTTATTTGTTAATCACAGTGACATATTTGGCATCTTGGGTTGAAGTTTTGAACTGTGTGTAGTTTGTAATTTGATTAAATACGCATGTGTGACATGTTGACATGTTAAACTTCTATCTTCTAACAAGAAGGAAATGATCCTTAATGTGTATTTATAAATAAAGTGACAGCAGAACTAACTGTTTATCGTCTCCCTGCTGAACTACTATTGGTATTAGTACGTACTAAGTGCTGAATTGTTACCTGATTTGAAACTGTTGAGAAAATGAACAGCAGCTATGCTAACATGTTAGTTAGCCAACACTAGTGCAGTTAGCTACAGTTAGCATGCTAACGCTAAGTACTCATAACCAATCTGTGTTAGCTTAGCTAGCCTCACGTCAGTCGCGAGCGGACAGCCTTACCAAGAAGCTTAGTACCACAACATACCGAAACTATTCAACTCCAAAACACCTTGACTTGGCTACCAAACAGCAGTTACTACACAACAGTACTGCGGGCCCTCTCTGCCTTCATATACCCACAGTCAGCTGGCTCAGTTTAGCTCAGTTTAGCTCCGTGTGCTGCAGCAGCAGCAGCGGATATCTGCAGGAGCCACGGGCTAAAGGGTCGCTTCGTATCCACACGGAGGAAAACAACAGCTTATGTCGCTCATGTCGAGGGCTAAAAATGTGAACCTAACCGATTTAATATGACGATGAAAAATAAATAAAATATCCTCACCGCATCAATTTCTCTTCTCTACGTTAGATCCAAGATGGCTGTGTGTATTCTCAGTCGAGAGAGCCTTTACCCTCTGACCTCACAACCTGCTGACCACTTCCGTACACACAACTGAACAGTGGCCCCTATCAGTCCCACTGCAGGGGGCTGAACAGTCACCAACAACACAGCAACTTCATTAAAACAAAATATATATGTATATGTACATTTTCCCTCCTATGATCAGAAGGTGTCTTGTATTATGAAGATACTGTGCTGTCTGTAGCTGCAGTCATTCCAGAGAGGATGCCTCCATCAATAATAATGTCAAAGTATTCAGATAATACAGATTTGTTTAACTCGCTCCCTCAAGACTGTGACGTTGGCATCAGAATGATTATTTTGCAGTTTTAGTCAGGATTTACCAACCAGGAGAATCAGGCAACTGATCCACACCACCACTCCAGGGGGGCCCTAAAGCTCCTGGTTCACTGTATAGACTGGTTTGTGATAAATTGATTTTAAAAATTAGTTTGGTTGTAGGCAAAGCTAAAACACCATGCCTGCTGACATTAAAGGGGCCTTAGGGGTCTGCTTCATTCTGATCTTGAGGCCCTGTCCTGAAGAGGGGTCCCGTATCAAAGTGTGGTTGTATGACCTTCATCTAACATGTTGCATATTCCTATGATGTTTGTATTTGATAAAACTACCATACAGCAAAACCGAGGCCAGAGAGTCTCCCAGCAAAGAAAACAACACACAATTTTTATATATATATATATATATATATATATATATATATATATATATATATATATATATATATATATATATATATATATAGAGCCACAGAACTTTGCACCTTTGTTTTATCTTTTGCACTATTTATTACATTTTATATGTTATTTTTTATATCTACATACATGCTTGCACTGAGTCGGGGCTGCTTTTAGTCTCATTGTACTGTGTATAATGACAATAAAAGACATTCTGATTCTGATAGTAGGCTACGTCATGATTGAACTTTATTATTTATTTATAGGCTTTATAGACCTTTGTTGACCCCTTCATGACAGAAAAAGCATGTCAAAGGTCACGTTTACAATGTCATTTTTACATCTTATTGCAGAAATAGGTGATTAATTGAGCACTTAGCTCCAGCTAGCTCCAATAATCAACTGAGAGGACAATCAATTGCACCTGCTTTTTTATGACATATCAAAATGTCTGACATGAAAAGGGTCTCTCATTGCAGCCACATGGTGTGTGTGCTCAGTCTGGGTTGCACTGTTGCCTGTTTAAGGCCCTCAGGCAGTGGATAAGGTGAAGGACAAGTGCTAAAAACAGTCTGTCAGTGAGTGAAAGCAGACAAGGGGCAACCATTGTCCCGTCTGATAAGAAAAATGAAATTCCTTCGCAGTTTTATCAAGTTGGAAAATAGTCCTCATTAAAGTATATAAGATAGCATGGGCCAATCATACCTCAGGCAGTTGAGGAGTAAGACTTCCCCTAGATAAAAATAAAAAGGAAACGATATTCCGCTTTAAAAACTACTAGCTAACATCATGGAAAACTCATGAGCACCTGCATTTGGAGGGGTTTTAGAGTGGGTATGGCACTGAAGTCTTTTCTCCAAAGCCATGCACCCTCGGCCACCCTTCAGTACACCTCTACATTTTCCTGTGCACGTGTAGCACCCTTCCATGCAAAGGAAGGACACCTAATGATTTACCACACTTAGGTAAGTAACAGCAAAACACATGCAAACTCCCTCTTTGGTCTCGCACACTGACAAATTTGTGAGATTATTCCACAGCACAGGCCCACTCCATTAGCCCGGTGGTATAGACCCAGAAGCGAACACAGGACCGATTAAAATCACATGTAAATGACCTATGTTGCTCTTTCATCGCAGAGACACTTCTTTGCACCCTGTCTCTCTCTCTCTCTCTCTCTCTCTCTCTCTCTCTCTCTCTCTCTCTCTCTCTCTCTCTCTCTCTCTCTCTCTCTCTCTCTCTCTCTCTCTCTCTCTCTCTCATGTCATCTCAGAGAAGAAGGAGGAAAGTCATTAGGCACAAATGGGGAGGAGAGAGTACTGTAGCTAGTGGTTGCTATCGCCATGAAAGTCAGGGCAAAGCTCAGAGCCACTGAGAGATAGTGAGAGAACTGCACAGGGAAGTATCAGCCCAGGGAATAGCCTACAATAGGTTTTCAGCCCATTCAGTTGAATAAACAAATGGCTTTGTGTAGAAGATGCAGAGAGTCATAGACATCAGCAGGAAAAAAGTGGAAAGTAGGTGTTTTTCAATTCTAATTATGATTATCCTTTCGCTTATTATGTTTTCTGTGTTCTTGTGGACAATGGGTGATGCGTATTTTCATTGTTGTTTTCATGTAATTCAGCATTATAAGCATATCATTTCTACTATGTGCTGATGCAGTATTACATATTATACTGTAAAGATGCATTGTTGCAAACTTTTCTTTTTTTTTTCAGATCAATAACTCCAGAGGGGCTTTGGAGAAGCATTAATGGGATTTCATGAAATGTTTTTGAAGATGCCAATAACCTTACCCTAGTGCAACCCTTCTCTGGCACTAAATTGAAGTGGGGTATCAGAGACCGTGTGAAATGGGTAACGCCATGCGGGGCATTGTTGCCTTCATTCCCTCAGAGCGCTGTCAACGCTTCCTAGTGGGGGACCTGAAGGAGATGCCACTAGATCGGACCCTGGACCTGAGCAGCCGGCAGCTGCGTCGGCTGCCTGTTGCTGCCTGCGTCTTCGATGAGCTGGTGAAGCTCTACCTGAGCGACAACAACCTCAGCAGCTTACCGGCTGAACTGCAGGGCCTGAAGAAGCTGCAGCTCCTGGCTCTTGACTTTAACTGCTTTGAGGAGCTCCCAGCAGCTGTTTGCAGATTGCCCCAGCTGAGCATCCTTTACCTGGGTAACAACAGGCTTTACAGCCTCCCTAGAGAACTGAGAGAGCTCAAGGAACTCAGTACTCTGTGGCTGGAGACTAATTGCTTCACTGTGTTCCCTAAGGTCGTTTGTGAGCTCTCTAATCTCAAGACCCTGCACCTTGGTTATAACCAGATACAGAGTTTACCAAAAGAGCTTCAAGGGCTGGAAGAGCTAAGAAGTATCTGGCTCGCTGGGAATCAGTTGGCAGCGTTCCCACCAGTGTTGTTGGAAATGCACTTCCTAGCTGTCATTGATGTGGATCGTAACAAAATACGCTACTTCCCAGGCCTGTCTCACATGCAGGGGTTGAAACTTGTCATCTATGACCACAACCCCTGCGTTAATGCTCCGGTAGTGGGCGAGGGAGTCAGAAGAGTCGGGCGCTGGGCGGACAGCTCAGATGATGAGCTTGAAGATGACGGGTCAAAAGCAGCGAGTGAGACTACAGCAGAGGTTACGGAAGTACACCCCGAGGAGGAGCACAACATTTAGGGTCAAGGAACAAAGTGACCTTCAGCTGTGGCGAGGCCTGGCGTACACGATGATTTTCAAGTGGTATACTTAACGCCAAGTGTAGGATTGTGCATCAGGCTGATGAGGATATCTGGTCCATATATAGTATCACCAAGTTATTGTACAAGTTGTCCACAAACTGTGTGACATTAGGATCCTGAAATAAAATATTTGATATATTTGGTTATTTACACTGTATGAAATGTCTTATATTAGTAAAACTCTGTACTATGGTTATGATACTGTATAATCTGTACCATTATATAATGATTAGCTGCAGGGACATTGTGAACTGCTAATAATTTCAACCACCATCATATTTCTGTTAGTCAGAACATTTTGAACTTTATCATATCTTATCATACAAGAATTTTACAGAATTTTAGGATATCTGTGGAATCAAAGTAGTAATGACAAGCATGTATTTGATACTTGATAAATATCATAGGTGTGTTTGCAGGACACTTTTCGGTTAAATTAAGTATGCAATTGGTCAGTATCATGGATCGAGATAAAGAAAAGGAGTCATTACACACATTTTCTTCTCCAGCAGAGTGTGAGATAATATCTGTACCTGCTGAGGCTAAATACAGTGAGGTTTTTAATACAAGTGATGGATAGTTTAAGTCAATTAGTGCACTCCTTATCTAGATCAATGCATAATTCATCTGATAGATGGGACTGTGGCTTTGAATAAAGGCTGCTAATGGGCCTTAATATCATCGCCGTAAGGGTCGGATTTGAACCAGATCGTAAATGCAGCTTTCCAATTCCTCGTTGTACCAGGAAAATGTTCCGTAAACAAGATTAAATGTCATTTCACAATGTATCACTTTAAGCATTATGAATCCTTTTTAACAAACCGTAAGAAAAGCGATTAAAATGGGCAGTATGAAGCACTTTTACTGGAAATGTGATTATTTCACACAGCATGAAGACACTGAACTGAACTGTGTAACCCGAGTGCTTCTACGTATGAACATATAAAGACATCATTCTGTTCCATCATTCATATGCTGTACAGTGCATCAATGATAAATGCCTTGATTCTGCCCCTAGTACACTGAAATTCCAGAAACTTCACTTGCTGAGCATTTTACACTACTGTACATGTCAATCCTAATGCCATTATTGGTGTAACAGTCAGCTGTCTGCAGCAAAGGACGCTATGATTGCTAAATGTGCACTGGCTCTGCTCTTATCTATGTACATTACATATCAGCCCTGATTGATTCTTACGAGTCTTTTATCATTTCTGACAAGATTTGTCAAAAAAAAAAAATCTTGGTTTTAACCAATGAGTTTTATTTAGGATTTTATCAGAACAATATAAAAACTTACAAAAAAGTATGTTTAAAACAGCAATGACTTGGTGTAGCTAAAAGTGTAGCTTACGTATGGTGTTAAATAAATATTTCTAATATGTTCTTAAATTTCAACTGTAAGGTATAATTGAATACAACAATAGGGTGTAATAATGTACATTCCTTTATACTGGATAACCATTTGTTTTTAAAATCCTGTCAGATTTTACACATAACCTATATTTTATCATTATGAAATATGAGAGTAGAAAAATGTTTTTCCAACATGACAAATATGAAATGTGTGCATATTGACAGAAATACATTTATCCTTTTAATGTTTAAGCCAAACATTTTTAAATAAAAGTTCTCAGATTTGGGTTCCAGATCTCAAAGTATAGAAAAAAGTCCTAACTCAGTCGTGGTCATCTTCTGCTAGCCCTACTTTGAAGAACAAAAATGAGGACATTTTTCTGTGGATTCATTATTTGGATAGTTAGATTTGTCGTATTATTTGACAGAGATGTCATCTAAACCCATACGAGGAACAGTAAAGAAAGAGAAGTGCATCGCCGTACAGTATGTTTATTTAATTTGTATAACACATAAATAGCACAAACTCATAACTTCAGGAGCATTTGCACAGATATTTTCAATAAAGTCAGATCATAAGAGCATCATGTTTAACAGAATCTTTGGTACAGAATCCTACATAAAGACAACTTGCACAAACGCTTCCATACACTTTCTTAAACCCTAAGCTCCCCTGAGAAGCAGGTTAAATACAGGGAGGTGGAGCCATATTCCAACAATTGGTGCATCACCCATAAGCTCCTACAATCATTGTTTTAAAACAGTAACTTAACTTCTTATACTGCTTGTTAATGTTAAATACAAACAAGTATAGTTAACAGATGTATATTACTTAAAAGATCCATCTAAAATATATTGGTGCTTCGTTCTAATGAAAACACAATAAATACCATTTCCCAAAATTAAATTGTGGTGCGGTGTTTAAACTGCACTGTAACAGATACTCAGTACAAAGGAATGATGGTGATGGAATGCCAACGCCAACTTCGTAAACGCATTGAAGCTTCAACTTAATATCCCCCAGCTGTAAAATCACCCGTTTAACTGGGACAGAACGTTAACAAAATTAATAATACATGCAACATATTTCTTATGTCCCTCAAGCTGGGCCCATTGCACATGTTTTCTTAGAAAGTTAGTAAAAGCCAAGACACTCTTTTGGGCACATTTTCCAAATCTAATTGCATGAGAGAGCCTCTGTGGACAAGTAACATGAGGCTTGTTTGTGTGTATCCTTAAGGAGAAAAAAAAGACTGTGAAACATTCCAAGAATTGCAAAAACCAACCTTTTTCACAGCAGACATATTGACTTGTCACTGAAGCAAGAGCACATGTAAATAATGAAATCAATAATGGCTGAATTTGATTTTAGATCCATGGCATTGTGTACGGTGGCTGCCTGTTACTCTCACTGGGACACTTGACTATAACAGAGCCATTGTTGTTATAAGTAACACCTGCACTTTTCCTACTATGACAAGTCAAAATGTCCGCTGTGAAAAAGGTCAGGAGGTGCGCATACAGCGATTGTAGGCTTGCCGCGATGTGAGAAGATGCCACCTTACAGGTGTCGAAGCAGTAAAACATGGGCAGGTTCAACTGACTTTTAAAAGGGTGTGTTAAAATGTTGTCTAACACCTGACCGTAATGGTAAATTCCTCAAGAGGACACTGTTGGACAAGCCTGAGCTGGAATGTGGCATCTCCTGTTATGGGCATCATCACAACAAAGATGGCCAAACATATGACTGTAGACAATACGCAGAAAGAAACTGAGAACAGGTCAAAGTTATGAGGTAAATTGTTCTCAACACAAGACAATAAGCAGTAGTTTGTTAGCTAAACCAAGACAGGTATCATTTTCTCATGCATCTGTATTTCGGCCAACGGTTAGTTTGCTACATTTAATTAATATCTGCCACATCATGGTCAATCTGCTTAAGAGTAATGGGACATTGAGCAGATGGTAGGTGCTTTTACTGTGAGCAGCGCAGAGCGTCACAGGCTCATCCATGGCCCAGGTCTCTGGCGGAGTGATGTCTCGCTCTGGTGAGGCAGCTTGCATTCATCCAACATGTCTGAGTCTTCTTTCTCCTCTGGCCCCTTGGAGTCATGAGACTCTTCCTCCTTGTTATCTGGCACAACCGCCCCAGAGGCGTCTGGGATTTCTGAGGGCTTCTTTGACGGTGGCTCCTCCACCGTGTCGCTTGCCTGGAAATCAGAGGCCTCCGTAACAGATCCAATCCCTTGAGGAGCACCGAGATCCTTCTGCGAGTTTTCCCTCTCCATGCGCTTCCGAGCCTCCTCTCTCCTCTGCTGGATTCGAGTGTTGTCTCCCATCATCACCCTGACTCTCACTTGGTCTGGAGGCCAGATCCCTCCCCATATGAACTGCAGGTAGCTGAACAGCACAATGGCGCTGAGGAAGGCGAAGTTGGTGGCCACGCCGATCACCGCAGATGTCAGGGGGAAGTTGTACAGAACGTATCGTATACCAGTGAAGTAAGCATGGATGCGGAGTTGGGAGGAGTAGATCTGCACTCGTTTGGACTGGATCTCGATGACAGCACCGACTGAGGGTTGATAGGCATTTGTCTTGTAGTCGGAGAAGAGTTCAACTTCTATGAGCTGCTTCTGCTCAGCCATCCCCGTCAGAAGGAAAGGAGAGAACAGCAAAGTAGTCAGGGTCTGCAGAAGGCTGGAGCGGAAATGCAGCATCGTGGACCGGCCCACTGACGAGACAGTCTTCCCACCCTTGGTGTAACAAGTCATCTTGACCATGAACATACCCAGGCGTTCATTCACCGGAGACTCCGGCATCTCTAACTCCAAAGACACCCGATAAGGCTGCCCGTTGGCCATCACTTGGTCCTTCTCGTTCTTCATGAAGGAGATGTTGGCCTTGGGGAATGAACACAGTGCTGACTCTGAGGCATCGCAATCAGAGGCGTAGTAGAAGTGCACAGGGGTGGAGAAGCTCACAGTGGGCATGTAGGAGTAATAGAAGCTGCCATAGAGAAAGATGGACACCCAAAGCAGCAGAACCAGGACACAGAATAGGATGGCAGCCTGGAATAAAGTCCGCTGGGCTTTGAGGAGAGTCACAGCTGCCACATCCTGGAGCCAGTGTAGAACCGGCCCCATGGTTGCCCCCATCGTGTCTATTCCGGACCTGCTGGGTCTAGTTTGAGCAGTTGCTCCTCCGTCGAGCCCCTTTGACTGCTGCCTCTGTGGTGGGTCCTTATATTCATGCATCGGGGGCGGCTCCCCTCCGAAACTGTGTAACTGCCTATTTTCACCCTCCCATTACTAGTCTGTCCTAAACTCACTTAGCTCTGGTCCAAGTTTAGGCTCGTTATGGTGGTTGCTATTAGTTTGGTCCACAAGGTAACGTTAGGTACGTTAACGTTACTCGACAATATCAAAATATCACTGAAGGAGCTTGCTTGGAGGGTTTCTTAAGCTCGTTAGCAACTTGACGTAAGATAGCATTCACGCAGCTGCTGCTACACACAAAACATAATCATGTGAACCGGAAGTGTATTCTTTTTCTGAAAAAAAAAACTTTATGGAAAATGAACAAAATAGATATGGCACTATTTATATTCATACATTGCATAAATGGCATAACAGCATTGATAGACAGTTTGGACAGGATTAAGAATAGATGACAAAGGAATTGCTTTTAGTACTACATTCTGAGCAGAATAAAAATATAAGTAGGAAGGAGGAAAAAAAGATCATTTTAGATACAAGGGGAAATGCAATTCGATTTCAGTTGATTGAAACAGTGGGTAAGTTTTTCCAAATATATCATACATTTTTGTGCTTTCCTTTAATATACTAATTTAATTTTTAATTAAGTTGGGGATGATTTCAGTATATACCTTCTTGCTTCTTTTGTGCCAGCTCGAACAAGGTTTAATGGAAGGAGGCTGGGACACCCCAAAAAATCTGAGTTTTGGGTTATGACGGATTAACATCTGGTCTGCTCTTGTCGAGAGACTCAACCGCTGGTACGTTATCTATTCAATTCAATTCAATTCAATTCAATTTTATTTATAGTGCCAAATCATAACAAAAGTTATCAGGAAACTTTACAGACTAGGTAAAGACCACAATCTATAACTTATTTATGATTTACATAGACCAACAATTCCCCCGTAGAGTACGGTGGCAACGAAAACCTTCCCTATAACAGGCTGGAACGTCAGACAGACCCAGCTCTGTGGAGGACGGACATCTGTCTGCACCGGTTGGGGAGGAAGAAAAGGAGAGAGAAAGAGAGAAAAGACGGACAGATGGACAGAGAGAGACAAAGACAGACACAAAGACAGAGCTAGACATACTTCCAGTAACTATAATAATATCCATAGTAATGTGAATATGACTTATGTTATGGCAGTTAAAACAGCAGAATAGTATAAACAGGTGTTAGATTATAATAGCAGCAGGGAGCGTCATGCAGGACCACGGCAGCAGGCACCACCACGATCAGCAGAGACCTGGAGACAACAAAGCACAAACAACTCCGGGGAAGAAGTTGAATTAGTAACATGCACTGATGAGACATGAATGATACAGATAGAGAGGAGAGAAGCTCAGAGTATCAAAGAGCAATTACAACAGATATTCTGTTTAAGAGTTGTGACCGAGTTCATACTTTATTTGTATATCACTATTTTTTTCACTTTACTTTTCTTTATTTTTGTTACTAATAACGGTGTAAACAATTAAAAAGAAAGAAAGAAAGAAATGGCCCAAGCGCACTAAAAGCGCACCCAAAGAGCACCTGAGCAGAAACATCGCTTTATTCCTGGCGTCATATGCTGTAACCTTAACAACAGCGCAGCTCCAGTTTTTGTCCCAGCCTTCTTTCTTTAGCCCTGAGCTCTCAGCAGCAGCGCACAGCCGCAGCAACGACGCCAGGGAAGAAGGGAGCTGCAGGCCTCCAGACTGACACACAACGATGGGTAAGAAAAGTCGCCTCACAGGAGGAGCGGTCGGTCGGAGAACGATCCTTCAGCTTTCACCTCCCGGGCTCCGCGTTGGGAATGCCGGAGAGAGGGACGAAGCACCGTCGGGATCCGATGGTATTTTGTTTAATGTTGTCTCAGTGGCTTGTTGGCGACAGGCTAGCTGAATGCTAAATGGTCGAGGTGTGAAGAATGGGCCTGTCTGTTAAATACATCGATTAATTTAACGAAATGTATCTGCCGAATATCTGGTGTAGAGATACATCATCACCAAGAAATAGCCAAACGATGGCTTTTTGCGGACTCATGAAACGAACCGTTATCTTCGTTTTTAGTGTATCGACCAGAAGCTATCGGCTAGCTAGCTAAACAACAAGCTAACGCTAGTAGTTTTTGTGAGCATGCCCAATTAGGCTTCCAGCTTGCTGTATGTGGGGCGGCAGAAGGTCAGTTCATACCAGACCCGAACGGTCGCCGGTTTAAGTCCCCTTTGGGCACTGCCGTTGTGCCCTTGAGCAAGGCACCTGAACCTTAAACTGCTGGGGTAATTAGCGTTTCCTCGTGGGGCCGCCCTCTCGCACCTGTTTGTGCATGTATGTATTTCGGGCCTGTGTGTGTGAAACATTTAATTTACCTTTCTGGGACTAATAAAGGATTTTCTTTCATCTTTCTTTCAACTGTTGAAGCTAAAGGCAAATCTCTTGGCTGACATTTTTTTTTGCAGATGAACAGGAGGGCGATGGACTAAGATTCCTGAGAGAAAGACTTGCGAACAAGAAGACTGCTGCAGTAAAAGCCACAGGTAGAGTAACTGTGTGTGTATTTGTGTAGCTTGTTTCTCTGGCAATGGAAAACCATTTGATTAAACGCAGTTGTTTTGTCTCCAACTGTAGAGGGTTTGTCCTTGCTTGGCGCCTATGAAGATAGCGATGATGAGGATGCTGGAGACTTTCAGCATCCGATTGCAAAATCAGCTGACATCGACAGTACATTGGCCAACTTCATGGCTGTGAGTATAATTGTCTGCCTATCTTAATGCTCTGTTTTTGTTACTGAACCAGTGTTTATGTTGAGCGTAAAGCCTCTACCTGTTTAATTACTGGGATATCCATTTTAGGCTTAGTGATTTTCACTATTCCTTCATGCAACCATATTCAGGAACATTTCTGCCCAGTGCGTTTTCACGCTTGCTATAGCAGTGTCCGAATAGATGGACGAAGAGACAGACAACCAGTGTTTAAGACTGCAATGTTCCTGCTTTCATTCACAACACAGCTGCATCAGCATTATCCCTTTAATGTTACAAGGTCTGGAGGTGGGAAATTGACGGCACAGATTTCCTTGCATATCTTGCCCTGCTCCAATTCACACATGACTCCATGCAGGAAAGATCCCTGCACATTTCAGGGAAGGACTGCATGTGTGAAAGGGGCTTATGTTTTCTTATTAGATGAGTAAGTTGATACAACGTATACTTGTTGATGGTACATCTGAGGCTGTGTAACATTTTCATATGTACAGTTCAACACAACAAGAAACAATGTGCTAACCCAGATGTCTTGTATGTAATCGAGGTGCACAATGAACCAACTGGTATTTACCTGGCTCAGACCTGTTCAGAGATGCATGTCTCTGGTTCAGTTCTGTGTGATTGAAATTAAATAGTACATAACAGCTATACCCAGATCAGTCCAAAATGCAGCATAACAAACAATAAAATTCTACAAAGTGCCTTGTTAAGGGAACATAAGAATACAAGATAGTCAAGTTGCACAGTATGTAATTGTGAATTGAAAGATTGTGAGTTGCAAATACAAAGTTAACTGAAGATTTTGCTTTTTTGGATTTAGAAACAACTTTGCGCAGGTTCCTAATCTGGTTTTTCATTAATAAATTGCATCATATATGTAGACTAGTGTATGGAAAAGTTGTTTATTCTAACCCAGTGTCAAATCCACAGGCGTCTCTGAAGCTTGCTCATTCGCACATCTCATGCAACAGATACATTTTAATTTGAAATTTATTGAGCGGTCTGCCTCAGCTCCGTCAGGCTTCCATTTCAGCTGTGTCTCACAGGTGTAAATGCAACCTTTTTTTTTTTTTTTTTCAATAATTCACGTGTAAATGCCAAAGAAATATGCTGCTTGAAATATATTTATTTACATTTTTCAACCTGGGTGGAGCAGTGTGTGCAGCACAGTCTGCTCCAGTTTAATCCTACTAACTGTCCCTTCACTTTTGCCCATCAGCTGGGAGGCAATACACGGGAACACTGAGCTGCAGTGTTTAATCGTGGGCGCAGTTCAACCTACACTGTACATGTACTCACAACTTCACTGACAGTCACTGTATGTCCTGCGTCCTGCTGTATATCCTGCTGCATGAGGTTTTGAAATTTGCGGAAAAGTTGCAGCCGATATAAACACTATTGGCCCACGAGCGTGTGATGCTGACGCTACGTCTGTGGTCAAGAGGTGGGTTAAGTGCTGAAAGCATAGTTTTGTCAATATATTATAAATTCATATTGCCATTTTGCCTCCACAGGAAATTGATGCAATCACCACTAAATCACCAAGTCCAGATGATGCAGCATCTCATCCTTCTGCTCCAAATACAACCCCACCCAGACCTGAGGTTAATGCTCAGCAGGCCGCCGGCAGTGCAGAACAGAACCAAGAAAGCACAGCGTTTGAGTACAATACTGAGTGTTCACTTGCTGGAGGTAACTGTCTGTGCTGTGTTTATATTTATATTTTTGTTAATACTTGAGCAAAGCAATTTCATATTAATAACAGCTGTCTTCATAATCTAACAAAACAAAATTTATATTTAATTTGGTTGCTGAATCATTCAGGATTTAGCCAAAATTGAGAAGCTTGTTTGTTAGTGCGAACAGAGAACTTGTGTGCACCATGTTTTGAGACATCTTGTGTATGCTTTTTTGCAGTGGGAGTAGAGATGGGAGACTGGCAGGAGGTTTGGGATGAGAACTCTGGCTGTTACTACTACTGGAACACCCTGAGCAATGAGGTGTCCTGGGAGTTGCCACACTATCTAGCTGATCAGGTGCAAAGCCTGGGGCAGAATGCCAACAGGTAGGAGAAACTGACAGAGAGATAGTTATTCAACCTTGTGAAAAATATTTTCATCTTTGAAGCCAGATAAAATCACTGCACCTACATTATTTTAAGTACAGTTCTTTTCACTGTTCTTGGATTTGCCTCCAGTACAGAAATTCAGCTTTGTATGAGTATTTTGTGTCTTTCTTTGTAGCTCTAGTGTCAACGGCAATGGCACAGTGCACACAGCTTTTCACAACAAGGAAAATGCAGCACCTGCTGCAGCCCCGCCATCAGTGAAAGAGACCAAAGTGAAGGCAAGTTTCATATAAGTCACAAATGTGAATTAACTTGATTCTGTGGTGCTGAAGGACTGTTATTCAGAGTTTTAATACATCACCCTCATGTTTTGTCAAAAAGGAGGTAATTGAGAGTGTTGTCGGCCTCGCAAGCGAAGAGGAGGAGCACTGTGGGGTGGCTGCGTCCCTGCTTGGTCCTCTGATCCCTTCTGAAGTAAAAGAAGCGGAAGAAAAATGGAGAAAAAGACTGCTTAAAGGCTTGGATGAGACTGAGAACAGTTTGGATTCTGATGGGGAAGGTGTTCGACCTGCAGGATCCCCCTCTATTCCTCTGCCGGACCCTGACCCAGTCCCTGCTGTCCTGAAAGATCTTGGTGCCAAGAAGCTGTCGGGAGACAACTCTGATAATGAGGAGGAGACAGAGGAAGACACAATGGAGCTGGAAATAGCCCTGGAGAGGAAAAAAGTGGGTTGTTATTACGGAGCTCTTTTTCAGTGTGCAGCTTTGGTTACTGGTGGGAATGACCTTTTAAGGGATTTTAGTGGGCAGTAGTAATTCAAAATATATAATATTTTCAGTGTTACCTAGCTCTAACCTGTTGTCTGGCTCTTAGGCTGAGCTCCGGGCACTGGAGGAGGGTGATGTGAGTGCAGGAGGCTCCAGCCCTTGCTCTGAGACAAGCCAGGAAGCCTCTGGTTCTCGTGGCCTTCCACTTAAGAAAAATCGTTGGAAGACTGCCTTCCCCTCTGCTCCCAGCCCCGACTCTAACAGCAGAGGCTCAGACCTACCGGACAACACAGAGACTGGTGAGTCCAAATAATTACATGTGCTATTGGAGGATGGCATCCATGGGTGAAATGCATAAATATCCTGCTTGTTAAATGATTCAAATAGAATCTCTGCATATTTAAATGGATCTTTTGTGTCTCGTAGCACTTGTTAAAGTCCTTGAGAGTGTTGCAGAAGGAGAAGACAAGGAATCGGAAAATTCTGAGGAGAAAATGGTTACAAAACCTCTGGCTAAAGAAGAGGTGGAAACGCCTGAGCCCAAAGTAGAAACGCCTGAGCTCAAGGTAACGGCAATGTTACAATTACTTACCATATTAATTATCTCCAAAGCAGTTTCAGTCAAAAGCAACTGGACTTTTGACTGAAATAGCTTTGGAGACAATAACCTGGACAAATGAGAACATTCACAGGCATATTAATTCTGACGCTCTCTTTTCAGCCATGCTTTTAATGTTGATTCATTGTAGTTTCAGATTGGAGAACTGGCAAACACCTTAACCAGCAAGATGGAGTTCCTGGGGATAAGCAAAAAGGCAATCTCAAACTTTCAGTTTCTCCTGCTACAAACTGAGGTGAGAGGATAACGGTTCAGGTTTCGAAGTAATAACCTAGTCTCCAGTTGTAGGTATTCCAGTGCGACTTCTAAAATATTTAATGCTCAATTTTGTTTCATATCATTTTGCACTCCGCCATGTGGTAGTACTTAATATTTAAAACGCTCATAATAATTCATCACTGGGTGTCATTCTGGAAACTTCCTGTAATTACTCTTCCATGTTACTCATTTATCTTGTGGCTCTTCTGTCTTTGTAATCTGTATCTTTATCTCCCCCCCCAGACTCGGATTGCGGACTGGAGGGAGGGCGCACTGAATGGGGTCTATCTTCGCCGCAGACTTCAGGAAGCTGCCGAACACATAAAATTTTACGAACTTAACGCCGCCCCTAAAGGCTGGTCCTGCCACTGGGACAGGTACGCGCTCCTTACCTTTCACATCTCTAAACTCCCTCGTCCCCCAAAAATCTTACGGTGTGACTACAGCCTTCTCAGTCCCGAGGTTGCAGACTTTGTTTCATGACTTGAGGAGAAGCTTAACCAGTCTGAGAGGATCTAAGTACTTGCCAGAAACAGACTCTTCAGGTTTCTGTGATGCAATCCTGGCACTCTACTGATAAGGGAGCATCCACTCTGGGCCAGCCTGCTTCCTGTTAAATATACCTGCCACAGAGAAAACTCCCTGTCCCCTTAACACAGACTCTTAAGCCCTTTGTTGTGAGGGCATTTGTAGACTGATTATGGGTCCAGTATTTGGAAAATTTGGGAGAGGGAGGGGCGTATGGTAGGAAGGTTGGTTGCGTGGGAGAGCTTTGCACTTTACAGGACTACAACCCCCCAGAATGCAATGCAGACAGAGTGATGCCGTGGAGTCGAGGAGTGTCACGCATCAAATAAAAGGTGAAGATGGAGCAATGACGGGAATCCAGCAGGTCAGACCTACTCTATTTCATATGTCTTCCTGTTTTTTTATTTTTCTTCTTTCTGATGTAAAACAAGTTGACTGTGTGCTTGATATTTTCCGACCTATGAATGTTTATGATTATGATGGTGCCTCCTCCCTGGCGTCTTCCTGTGTCTGGGAGTGAATGGTTGTCTAAAACGGAACAAATGTGACAACCATGGTGTAAGCTGCTGAATGCTACTTTCAGGACCTAAAGATGATTTGTTTTGCTTTCTTTGTTTTTGAGAGCAAGGTGGGTTCCCTATCCACATCCATGACAATTCTAATCGGGCCCTTCTTTTGGATGGCTTAAGTCTCTGTCCATACCAACACTCCTGCCCCCTACTGTGGCCATTATGTCCACTCCCTTGCACCACTGTCCCAGGGTATCATGCCACTCAGCCAGTTGCTAGGCCAGTCGTTGACTCTTGCCTTTTATCTCTGTTGTCCCACTCTTTAGAGAGCACAGGCGGTATTTCTATGTGAACGACCGGACCAGTGCCTCCCAGTGGGATTTCCCAAAAGAGGAGGACAGGGAGGAGGACCTGAAAGGCAGCCAAGTGACGCAGGTTTCTATTCAAGGGGACATCAAAATATCATCTGCATCTGCCGGTGGAGTCACAGGTCAGTCTATTACGACAGTTGCTGCTCCTTAGACCTCCCTGTTCAGGGTTTTCTTTAGTGACTTCAGTCAAACAAATAGTGATAGATTCCTGTAAGTTGTTTCCTTTTAAATATATGCATGGTGTTCAGTGGACATTGCTTTTCAAGTGTACTATGTATAGGTAGTACTATGTGGCAAAAATGCTATCCTCACTAAAATCCCATGTCATGACCTTTTTTTTTTTTTTTTTTACAAAAAACAGGAATATCTACCTTTACCTCCGCCGCTCCGCCAGCGCCTCCATTATCCCACTGGTCCCCATCTCAACCTCCTCTTCCTGACAGCCCACCTCCACCTTCAAACAACCCCCCACCTCCACCTCTTCCCCCAGACTCACCACCTCCACCCCCTCCCCCTCCTGACAGCGATGGAGAGATCATGGAGGTGGAGATGGAAATGGATGATGATAATGACGGGGAGCCTCCAGCTCCTGGAACAGAGGAAGACGGCAGTGGGAGGCCCCCTTTACCTCCAGGCACTGCTAGCATGAAGGTATGGGAGTAATCAAGTTTTGGTTAGTGTTCCTCAAAATGCTACATGTGTATATTCAAAATAAAAGAGGACATTCGCTTTAACTACTATTATTTTTTTCTGGTCACTCAACAGATTGTGGAGTTGTCGGGCCCCTTTGGGAAGGGTCAGAAACGTAAAGCCAGTCAGCTGAGTAAAGCCATTACTATAGGCAGCAGTCCCATTCTCTACACGCAGACTGCTCTTAGTGCAGGTAAACAGACATCACTACACAACATCCGCACTTGCATTATATATTAGGGTTGGGCGAAACTTTTCAACTGGTCGCCTTCAGCCCAGAAAACCGGCGATTACCAATGATAGCCCGAGTGTTTGTGCGGAGACGGTTACTGCCTCCGTTAGCTGGGAGATATGTTCGGGTGCCAAGATTGTTTTAACATGCCTCGCGGATTATCGTAAAAAACATTCAAACTGGACAGAACCAAAATAAAACTCCCCAAAAACCGCCTTAACTAGTCTTTCTACTATTCAAACAATCAACGACCCTGGATTGGTGGAAATAAATCCTTTATTCAAAGAGTAACGTAAAAATATGCCAGCTCTAAACGCAGTTTTTCTCTTCTGTCTGATGATCAGCAGTCAATGGGCGGCTTGTTATTCATTAAATTAGCTACATAAAATTTGAACAATGGCCAAAAAAACTACAAGCAGTGATTTACTCAACTATCTCAGATAGCCGATATATTCATCCGATCGCCCAACCCTATTAGATATATATATGATTTTAGGGAGAAAATACCCATCTGTGTAAACAGCATTATTACACATACTCTGAAATAATGCAACACTCACTCTTAATGTGGAAGGTGCACATGCTCCTAGTCATATAAAGAAGGGACAAGACAGGATTTATGTTTATACTGAGTAAAGGCACACCAATGTAACACCTCTGCAATTTTGTACCACCTTTAAACAAGTAATTGCAATACTTTAAAGTGTTTACTCAACTAAGGTTTTCTTTGTCTGCAGCTCCTATAATGTCAGCAACTGCCTACTGGGGCGTGCCAGCTGTCCCTGCTCCTCTGGTCCCTTGTGAACCTCCTGCCCCACCTGTCCCAGCCCCACCTCCTCAACCACCACTGCCACCATCCCAGCCACCCCTCGAACCTCCCGCAGCCAAAACTCTGCCAACAGACAAGGCCAAGAAAGTGAAAAAGGATAAGGTTAGTATTGGAGTTAACATTTCACATTAAGTGTCAACGTCTACACAGTCAAGTCATCCTTGTAATTAAATGGTTAAATAGGACATACATAAGAACCTGCATTGTAACAGTTCTCCATTTTTATAGTCAAAGAAGAGTAAGATCAAAATGCCTTCTCTGGTGAAGAAGTGGCAGACAATCCAGAAGGAGTTGGACGAAGAAGAGAAGAGCAGTTCCAGTGATGAGGACAGAGATCAGCTTAACAAAAAGAATATCGAGGACTGGAGGCATCAGCAGCTTTTGACGTACGTTTGGCCAACATTTTTAACAGTTAACTGATGATGATGCCAGGATGTAGATGCACTGTTCCATTGAGTTCTCTCTGCTTCTTCTGATATTTTTTCATTGTTCCTACAGAGGAAAAGCTTCAAAGAATGCCAACTTTGAGGCACTTCCCGATAACTGGCGGGATCGACTGAAGAAACGGAAGATGGCGAATAGCACATAACATCCAACCTGGGTTGTCTTTTTTTCTTTTTTCTTTTTTTTTTTTTTCTAAATCAACTCCAACCATTAATATAAGGTCATCATACCCAGGCTGAAGTTTCGTTTAATGATATATGGACTTTATTTGCTATTTAACTCAATCATGATGGACACATTAAGAGACCATTCACCAGAGCGGTTTGAATGTCCTTTTCTTGTTTTTGTATCCACTATTGTACATGTGCCAAAAGTCTTGAATTCATTACTGAGTTCAACCGAAATACTTCAACTCCATTTTGTACAGACCCCACTTAGATGACCACCACCGTTTGTTTGGAGGGATTATCTATTTTATTGAGCATTTTTACAACTGTACATATAATGTATAATCGGGATAAGCCATGTTTTGGAAGGGGAGGGGGATGTCACTGAACCTGTACATTTTGTAAAAAGTTATTAAACTGTTTTTTTTTCCAAGGCCTTGGTATATATTTATTTTCTGTACCTTTTTAATTTTTCTAGCTTCATGACATGCTGTTTAGGTAATTAGTTTAACACTCTTGGACCACAGTTTTATCATAGTAATTAATAGTCTGCGCCACATTTTCACGACAGAAAACGTAAATTTACTTCACGTTGTAGCTGCTGCAAAATATATCGTCATGGCAACCGCGTTGTTGTTGGGTCGACTGGTTGCTTGGTAACCGCGTACTAAGTGTTGGTGAAAGATTCTTCCGCACGTCTGTCTGTCTGGTCTTAGTAATAGTAGCCACCAAGTTTGCCTTTTGCGCTAATCTTTAATACAATAAATAGACGTTTTAGCGAGGTAGGTGGCTGTCAGGCGTTGGTAGACTTTTTAAAGACAAAATGGTTTTAAGGTAAATTGAGAGTAGCGCGGTAGTCGTTCTTCCATTTAGGAAATCAAGACAATGTTAGCAACAGGACAACGCCACTGATGTCGGTAAGGATGACCGTGCGCTAAAGGTGATGCATCTGGATTGAATGTTATCCTGCTAAATGCATCCAGAAATACCAGGACGGACCTGCTGTGTTCGAGTGAGTCAAGTAAGTCAGTAAACTGTAAACAGTTACACTCGCATTAGTTCACGTTATAAGGTGTACTGAACGGCATAGGAAGACTGGCATGATGCTAGTGAGGAACTCAGCACTTGACATGTGCGTTTTTCTGCCAGTATACCCACGTTATTTCATACGTCCTGGTACGCGCTGGTGTGTACAAGTTATACACCGACTTTTCCCCCCATGCTATCAGACATGTTTAATGATAGAACTTGAGCCACCGATGCATGTCATTACAGTATTGACCAATCTTAAAAAGGTATCAGTCCATCAATAGTTAGTGATAGGTCTATTTTACTTTTTAAATGTATCCACCTACTGTATGTACTGTATTTTAAACCATAAGATAGGCATGTCTGTCAAGCTTTCTGTTCTATTACCTGGGTTTGTGAAATGACACAAATGTGTTATAGCTCATATTCTGTGAGAAAAATGACAATGAAATTCATTTTAAAAATCTATATTGGTTCATAATACTATAAATTCATATTTGCAATAGCCTGATGACAAGCCATGCAGGAATCAAGCCATTACCCCTGACTCAGTTTGGTGATTAGGATACAGCATTGATGGCTTACATTTCTTTCCAATCAGGCACAGAAAACATCAACCATGGCTGTCTCTGCTATCAGGAATTGGTGGAATACCCACCAGTTGGACAAATCCGACACCAATGACTCCAACACAGAGGGAGACGAGGAGGAATTAGCAGAGAGGAAGCAGTGTAAGCTGTTTACACATATCCTGCATGTATAGCGTGCAGTGTACTGTTCAACAACCTCATTTGACGCTACGGTCTCTTTTGATGTGGAGTGTGACTCCAACTACTGACTATCGTGTGCAGGCTTGGGCTTGGAGATGTGGTCAACTCTTGAATGGCTTCTCCATCCTAACGCTAGATCATTATATATTAAACAAGCTCTTTTGTGATTGAGATAATTAAAGCAATCAAGTGCAGCATAATCCCTTCTTAATGAACAAGCTTGTTTGGTCTAGGTGAGTTAAGGGAGCAGAACTGTTGAAAAATGTATACATCAATAGTGTACCACTGGAAAAACAGCACCATGAAAGACCAGTTATTGAAGGTGTGATTCATGTCTCTGCTCAGTATCCATAAACCTAAGTCAGACTCTGCGGACCAGGCAGCTGCTCATAGACTTTGATGGTGGCCGACCTATTTTGAGTCTCAGGGCACCGCTGGACCTGGTAAACTTCCCCTCTATGTCCCGCCCCCGATGGCCCATAGAGTGTGAGATCATCAGTGACATCTTCCATCACATAGGTAATTTAAAATTGTATTGAAACCATTTTGTTACTAGGCATGTTACTGATACACACAAAGTTTTATCAAAGGTGCCAATCAGCTCAGGAGAGCAGGGAGTCGAAGTTGTTCTTCTGGGAAAACATATCTGGTCTTAAGTAAAGAAGCAACAACCTATAAATAAATTAAAGTGCAGTGTAACACTTTGCATGCCCGTTTGCTGTTACTGTTGACATGTGACAGAGTGGGACCCCCCGGAGCCGGAGCCTTTCTACCAGCCCACAGGACATGAGAGGATGCCCATGCCAGCAGGAGAGGAGAGGGGGAAAGTGGTATACTGCATTGACAATGGTAACTTATGACACAAAAAGGCATTTTGTACCACATGGTTACATGGCGCAATAAAGTGTTGTTGACAAATTCTTCTTAGCATAAGACATAAGATAATGATAGGACCCCGAATACTATCCCTTGGAAAGTAGATGATCTGTTTGAATTTAAGGGCATCTTACTGCAAACAGAAAAGTATACTAGTGAGGACAAACCTAACTTAACTCCTTAATGCTTCAAGATGTGGATTTCATATTATTATCACAATTTAAGTGTTGTATAACAATATAAAAGTCTTACTTTATGTTTAATATACAATATCATGGGAATTGTCCCATTAGGTAGCTTAAGTGTATTCCGTCAGCTGTGTTATCCTAACAATTAATCATTTTCTAGATAAACACAATGCACTCTGCCACCTCTCTCTAAAAGTCAATGCAAGTCCATGTTTATTGAAAGCATTAACATATTTAGCTTTTAATATTCATATTATGCTGTTCTCACTCTTTTAAGCCATTAAGCGTCCCTATTTCACCTGCTCCCGTGTTGGAGGAAGCAGAGGGCCCATCAAGAGCGCCACTTCTTATGACAATCAGGCAGACTTCTCCCTTGAGTTTGAGTCCCGCTTTGAGAGTGGGAACCTTCAGAAGGCCGTGCAAGTGTGAGTCTCTGCAGCCTAATCTACTGATTTTTGCGACCATTACTCTGTATTTTCATCCCTGTTGGTTCTGTGGTTCTAGGTTAAGTTTCTCTCTCTCTCTCTTTCTCTCTCTGTCTCTCTCTCACTCTCTGTTCAGGGGTGTATATGACTATGAGCTCACCCTGCGCACAGACATGTATACCAGAAAGCACACGCAGTGGTTTTACTTCAGGGTCAGGAACATGAAGGCTGGCGTGACGTACCGCTTCACTATCATCAACTTGATGAAGATTAGCAGCCTTTATTCTTACGGTATGAGACCACTCCTCTACTCTGAGAGGGCCGCCGATGAGAAAGGTGTTGGATGGCAACGCACAGGCTTCAATATCAGATACTACCGTAACTGCAGTCAGGTAGGTGAACTTTCTGACATGAGTTTAAATTACCAACCAGTTACCATTATTATTGTGAGAGGTTTATGTCTGTAAACTGTTGTTTACTAGCCCATTTTCTACTTTTCCAGCAGCTGTCATTTTCAGTTTATGTGAGTATAGAATAAAATAGATTTTAAGCTTGTTTTAAAAAGGTAGTCTTCTTATTAAATCATCTTTGTCTAAGGAAAAATATGTGCAAGGTAGTGCAGGTAGAGGAAGTCCGGTGGGTGAGTCCTTCTAGCCCTAAGCAAGGGAATAAGGGGTAAAAATGAATCAAATGGCCCTCACTAGTAGTAAAAAGTGTTGCAGTCCAAAAGTATCCTTAATCAATATAATAGTAAAATAATATATGCTTTGCTTTTCTTGTGTGGACTTTATCCTCTGTGCTGTGTTGTAAATGAACAGACCATGAAATATTTAGACTCAAACTTAAAATTGAATTGGAAGGGAGGAACAGCAAAGGAGCAACCGTCCCTGTGTCATATAAACTGGAATACAACTTTTACTTTGGCAGCTTCCTTTCATCCTGACATTCCACAAATTGCGTTAAGGCGGCTTTCAGAAGTAAACATTGTTCATTTTTGTACTCAAGTCAAGTGCAATGAACCTGAATAAATCAAAACGTATGGTGTGCTTTGGGATTTTTTGGCAATAAAGGAAGTATGAGATCTATAGTAAGTGAATTAAAACATGTAGAAACTAATGTGGTCCAACGTTAAATGAGTAATAATTAAAGAAACAGAATCTCTGTCTCTTTTTAGAATACAAAGGACAACAACAGCAACACAATCACCCTGTACTCGCTCACCTGGACTCTCCAGTTCCCTCATGACTCAGACACCTGCTACCTGGCCCACTGCTACCCCTACACATATTCCCACCTGCAGCGCTACCTTAGGCGCATTTCTTCCAACCCAGCAGTTGCTTCATACTGTACACTGCGGGTGCTGTGCCAAAGCCTTGCCGGGAACGCCGTGTATGTAATGACAATAACGTCACGGGGGGGCAGCGGGGCGGAGGGTAGGACCAAGAAGGCTGTGGTGCTGACGGCCAGAGTGCACCCTGGAGAAACCAACGGATCCTGGATGATGGAGGGGTTGCTCGACTTTCTACTCGGGGACTCAGAAGATGCTCAGCTACTCAGAGACACTTTTGTGTTTAAGGTGAGGGACATCAAGCTCATAGTCTCACATCCATCTTATCATCATGATCATTATTTTAGTTATAGTCATTTTGGATATGTGTGAATAGTAATTTATAAAGTTAATGGTGAATAAGTAGAATGATGAGGTTGTGTTGTGATTTATGATATGTTGTAATGCTGTTAACTGCTATTGAACACAGTTTTTTTCTCATTTGGATTTGTGCTGCAGGTGGTGCCAATGCTGAACCCAGATGGTGTGGTAGTGGGCAATTACCGCTGCTCTCTGGCAGGCAGGGACCTCAACAGAAACTACAAGACATTGCTCAGGGATTCCTTCCCCTCTGTGTGGCACACCCAAAACATGGTGGAGAGGTATGACAGCACACATGCATGAAAAAACATGTAAACTACATGTACATATTGTAGAAATTAGTAAATTGTTAAAACTGTGAAGGTCAGATGTTGCAATGGTTATTTTATTTATTAAGTTTAAACACACATAGAACACAAATTCATCAATTCTTCCACTTTTTGTGAGTGAGTGACCAGTTTGTGTTGTTGGGGAGCGGAGTGAAAATTTGAGAACAAAATTAACAAACAAAAATAAAACTCACTATAAGTCTTTATAGTTAGACTTTATGGCAGAAAGCAGTCCAGCTGTGGAATTACTTCACTGCATGCACTTTTCCTGGACTGTATCTGTACATAAAGGTACATTTCCTTAATACTAGATCCAGGGGTATAGAAGTATAAACAGGTTAGAAAATGGCTGGATAGATAGATGCCAATAAGATTATTATGATACCATCACTTGGTACAAAGTCAGTTCACTCATTTTCTACATACAGTATTTTTTTCCTGCATTCTGATTGAACCGAGGTCTTTGATACAGTTATTGCATATAAACCTCTGCTGATGTAAGCTTTGTGGAACTTTGATTGTGTCTTGAAAAAACAAAACCAGGTCTCATGCTGTATTTGCATCTATTTCTCTAACTTTTTATTTGGGATTTTGACAAACCAAAATCTATTCTTGTCCTGTTATGATATATTTCCCCCAGACTGATGGCTGAGACGGATGTGGCTCTTTACTGCGACTTTCATGGCCACAACCGTAAAAACAATGTCTTCATGTACGGTTGCAACAACCGCGGCGATGCTTCGCTAAAGCTTCATGAGAGAGTCTTTCCACTAATGCTGAGCAAGAATGCCAGTGACAAGGTAAAGTCACCTTTTTCAAACCTATATTTAGTCTGAGTAACATAAGGCTTCTATTTACATCATGATACCATGTATATTCAACAGTCATCTGTTACACACATATTCACCATGTTTCAGAGGCAGCGTCTCTTTCTTTGTATTCATTTGTGAATACTCAACTTTTCATCTGCAACATCTAAATCAATCTCTTTATTAGTTCTCCTTTAAAAGTTGTAAGTTTCGGGTGCAGAAGAGCAAAGAGGGAACAGGACGTATTGCCATGTGGAGACTAGGGGTAAAAAACAGCTACACTATGGAGGCCACCTTTGGAGGCTCCACTCTGGGTGAGTTTAGACTTTCCAAACGTGTGTTTGTGTGTTTATATGCCGCATGTCTCTTATCTTATCTCGTATGGAGATATATCATGTATTTAAATGTTAGGTGACAGGAGAGGAACACATTTTACTACTCGAGACCTGAAGTCCCTTGGCTTCTACTTTTGCGACACTCTGCTTGATTATTGTGACCCAGATCCAACCAAGGTGAGAGACCACACAGCTTATATTATATATTCATTTATTACACTTATATTATGCACCAAAATATACCTAGGTACTGATTTTTATTTTTTCTCTGTGCTTTTTATTTCAGACCACTTACTGTCTGACAGAGCTGGCAGCGTTGTTGAGAAAGGAGGTCAGAGAGAGGCTGGGCAGAGATTTGGGCACTGACAGTAACTTCTCTGTGTCTGACCTGGAAACCAGGTGATATAAAGTAGTTTATTATTATCATCTTAAATACACATGCAAACCAGACCTGGGAAATATTTATAAAATGTGCGTCATTCACCTTGAATGTGAATATTTCTTGTTTGCTTTCACAGCACCAGTGGGTCAAACAGTTCAGATTCCGACGGACTCCCAGTTCATTTACTGAACCAGCCACAAACTGTCCATCCAGAAGTACACTGACATAAATCTACTCCGTTTTTACATATCAGGTTAATATCACATTATGATCGCTTTGTGAAAATCTGTTTTAAATCATACTTTCTCTTCCGCTCCTGCTCTCCTCAACAGCAAACTCCAGTGAAGAAGAAAAAGAAACGCTTGAGGAGTTGTAAAGAAAGGAACAGGCTTCGAGTAAAGAATAACACACAGCCAAAGGTCCTGCAGAGCAGCATACATATACAAAATATTGTAAGAGACTAATTGACCCACTAATTAGTGCACACCATTGCCTGGTTTACTGTTACAGACTTTAAACAAGACTGATTAGTGAACTGTCTTTGCAGGAGTCCAACCTGCCCCATGAGGACACGGTTAAAGAGAGCATCCAAGAGAGGCCTGTTGGAAGACACAGGAAGAAATGGCAGGTATGATGTACAGAGAGAATACATTTAGGAGACAGAGCCAGCCGGACAGGGAAGTGAGAAGATTTCCTGAGCTGTACTTTATAATATTTCTTTCCTTGTAAAGGTAAAAGATCTGATAAGGAAAACTGTGATCGCTCCTCCCACCGCTCCCCCTGGGGAGGTCAGTCAGGTGACTCTGTGGCAGGGCTGCGAGCCAATCAAGGTAAAGATGATCAAGATTGAATTCTCTTACAAGATAGATCATTATTGTTCAGTCATAACATACATTTATTCACTCACTCACTCACTCACTCACTACCCACTTCAAGTTTTATAGATATAACACCATCTGTCATTTTGACTTGGATTCTGGTCTGTTTCCTATGTTTTAGGACAACGGAAACATGAAAGCTGCATACCCACATCTAAGGGTCAAAGCATGTCCACATCTAAGCACATACACAGCTGTGTCACCTCACACAGGTAATGTTTATTTCTCACATCCTTAGTGTCTCAATCACCTCTTCCATCAGTTAAGAACCGTAATACGCTGGTTACGGTTATTCGTGTTACCTGTTGACTTGCAAAAATGAAGGAGATTTTATTAGTGACTCATGAAGCACTGTTTAACTATTTCATTGTCTAATACATTGAAAGTGTCCTGAAGTGTTTTGAACCAGCAATGCATTAGGAAAGGTCTTGTGTAGAAGTGAACAGTATGCTTGACTTAATTTCACAGGCGACTTGGAGATGGACACAAGACAGTGGAGATACTCCTCTCAGCTGCTGCACCTGAGTGCAATTCGTCCACCTTCTCCCAATTTTATACATTCCACCCAGCAACAGCATCGTGGCCCCCAACGGTACTTTGTCTCCCAAAAAGTCTACAGAGGTTTGTGTGCATGCGCAGTAGTTTAATGCAGAATTTATTTCATTTTTAAAATCAAATTGAAACTTATAGTAAAATTTGCCTTTCTTAGGGCTGCCACCTGCCCTTACAGCGCCCCACAGGTAAGCCTTATCTTAATACAGTAGATGACTACATGTTGAGGTACGTTCAGATTCAGTAAGTCTTACGTCTCTTCTTTGTCAGGTCTCCCTCGCCCATGTACTTCAATATGGTCCCAGACATTGTTCCAACCAAGCGCTTGCTGTCAAGTATCACCACCAAGTTCACTTTACAGGACTCAGAACGTTACTTTGTGCCTGAAGATTCCTCCGTCTCACACACAGACATAACCGAGACCAAACAGCAGAAAAGGGAACAGAAAGAAAATTCATCAGGTTTCATATCTACACATATTATACTGATATATGGAATATAAATGATCTTTTGTGGATAAAGTTGCAAGAGAAAAAAGTTTTTTCCTTTTATCGCTGTTAGCTAACCTCACCTCTTTATTCTCTCACCTTGTCACGTAATCAGTGGGTTTGTCACCGTTGAGATGTAGACCCCTTGGAGAGCAGGACCAGAGGGATCTCACCCCTGACAGCCCTCAAAGAGAAACCGAATCACAAAGCAATTTATTTGTGCCTGTTCTGAGGAGCGCAGACCTGAGAGAAAAACGGTTAGTTCACTATTAATCCCCTTGAGCACTTTCTTTATCTGCCACCACTCTTTGTTAAATGCCCAGGTTGCTATTGCAGTTCAAAGATTGGGAAATGAGTCCTGATTTGTGCAGCAATTATAAGACAAGCGTCATGCATTTTGCTGCATGTTAATGGTCTTTCAAATGTTTTCTGTGCTCCCTATCCTTTTCCAATTTTCTTAGACTATGCAAAGAGACACTGGAGGACAAAGGCCACCTGGGCGTTTTATCCCCAGTGTTAAAGCCTTCAGGCCTCGTGAAGATGGAACTTCCACATCCACAGAGTGACACCCTCAGCAGGCTTCAGGCTAAAGACATCAGGCACAATCACTCTGGAAGAGAAAGCCAAAGAAGAACAGCAGTGGTCACAAGATCATCACAGTCTGCCTCACTGTAGGGGACAATATTTTTGCTAAAATGTCAACAGATGTGTTAAACAACGGATATGATGTTACCTCATTATGACCTCATTCACAAATATGATGCAGAACTTGTGTTGTACGGATAGAAAGGAAACCCTCTAGTAAGAGTCTTATAAATAACATTCAAATAGCAATATTTGTACGATGTTTAATTACTTGTCCCTTTTAAATTTTGGTAAGTGAAATTAACTCTGTAAAAACATTTGTTTTGCATCATGTTAATAATCTGCCGATCTGTTTTTTGCAGTGTTGATAGGGACAAGTTTTACTGATGACAAACTCTTATGCTTGGATTCTCAGGGTACACCGACACAGTGTCTATAATATGTAACATTAGCTGCTAATAAATGATACACAGGCTTGTGTTATATAATTGTTTGTTTGTTTTTTTTATTCCAATGTTACAAAAACAAGAATACAATTCCATGGAATACAATGGGAATAAAATATAAAAATAAATATGTTCACACATTTTTCTCTTTAATACCTAGTCCTGGGGAGGAAAGTACACTATGTACTATATGTATTACAAAATTTAAACATTTATTTTTGTTGTCAGTCTGGAAGGTGTGAAGGAAGGATGTCCACTGGTGTGTCAAGGTTGGGCAGCATTGTCAGAATTTAGTCAAACTGTTGGAGATGAAATTGGCCCCCTGTGTGTGTGACCATGTCCCGCAGTGCCACAAAACCAGAGAGGGCCTGGATCATTCAGGAAAGAAAACAGATTTAAATCAGTGACAGTTACAAAACATGTAAAACATTGCATATTTATGTATATCCAGATTGCAAAGGTCATATTTTAAAGGGAATGTTATCAAACCTGCGTGAGTATGAATATGGCAAGAACTATGTGAACAGCCCTCTCCAGGGGTTGTATAAGAATGGCTTCATTAAAGAGCTGAAACAGGATGAGTGGAAACTGCAGCAGGATGCTCAGCAGCCAAAAACCAGCCAACTCTGGGACCTTCCACAAACATAAACATCACGTAAATCACCACCTCTGCCTTACACTTTTTTGATGTGTGTGACACATTCTACTTCAACTGGATCTTTATGTTTGTGTGAGTAATGCGCCACCTTTTCTTGCAGGTTCCCAGCATAACCGAGAAAGAGTCTAATGGCCTCGATCAGAGTCATCAGGATGAGGACAGTGACAAGTATGAACTTGTAATAGTCTGGCAAGGCAGGATACTGGGAGAAATGACAACAATGCAGTTAAATGAACTGAAATTAAATGGGATTCATTTAAATGGGCTTTGATGAAACCATGAAATAATCTGACTTGTTTCCAGGTTTAATCCTGAGAATCTAAACAAATGGCTTTAAAAAAAAATACCTGACCAACTGTCATCAACAATAATTTATCACATGTAACGGCCTTTCAGGATCATTTGTTCTCTTTGCTGCTTACTTTATTTAACACCAACTTACTTAATAACTTAATGCTTGTGATTGTAAATATCAGCTTTTATTAACTATTTTTTTTAAATTGGTTATTTTCTCCGGGCAAGTACAAAGTTTTGCATTTAAAGGTCACTCTCAAAGTCATACATATTTCAAAATGAAAATGTCTTAGTTCAGACAGAAGTGGAAATTCCCGTCCATCCCAGCACCGTGAACTTTTATTTGACTTTCACCATGGGATCAGCAACAATGGTCATGTAGTCTGGTAATGAGAAAGTTGTGTTGAGAGCCAGATCGATCTTAATTTGTGAATTCCATTACTTATTAAGTATAATTATACCAGTACTTAACATTAGACCAGCTTTATCACCACACTCTATTGGAGATGCTCTGTTTACTCTCCTCCTATCCCACTTTCTCTCTGTATGTTTTTACTTTTATCAGGAATATTATCTCTTTTACAAGGGTGCCCTGGTCAAGACTGCATTGTTAAAAAAAAAAATCACATAAGACCGCACCACTCACCTTGAGGTGCAGCATTACAGTTTCACTGATCCACCACAAGGGGAAGAACCACATGTTAAAGTACAGAGACATCTGGAGGTGGAGACTAGACAGAACCCGCTTGTCTGAAAAGAAAACAACACAACCCAACCCCCTGTAAGCAACAGCTGCTGTAAAATGAGCCCGCTACAGTAGTTCAGCTAGTTAGCCATCTACGCTAACACCAATGTTTTGTAACGGTAGCTGAAGTTAGCTGTGCGGCTGCATGAATTTACCGTGTGGCAAAAACGTGTCGTTCTCTTTTGTGGAGGGTTGGGTCCGACTCTGGTCAAACAACACATTCCGAGAAAAGTCATCTAAACGTTTTCTGATAGTCTCCGGCAGGTCCATGGTGAAAAATGCTCTCTGTGAACACAAACATCACCAGAAGAGAAACGCAGAGCACACCGCCTGTTCCTCACTGCGAGAAGACACCGTACGCTGCAGTCGTTTCCTTGGATACCAGAGAAATCTCGCGTTCAGTGAAGTCTCGCAGGGAAAGTGTCATCTCGTTTGACCCACGGCACTCTATCTCTGATATAAATAAAACAAATCATATCTGGTTTCATCCATGGTTCGGTTCGTTCATGGGCTTTAAAGGTTTAGTAAATATGACACAAACACATAAAGTATGATCATAAAGGGGAGCCACGCTGAATAATATTGTGTACATAGACTAATAAGACATTAAAAAAGTTTTTTTGTAAGCAGTTCTGTCAGATTAATTTGTGGAGTAAAAGTACATTTTTGGGACACTCGCGGTACTTTCCACACTAGAGAAAGCGCGAGATTAACCCCACTCACTGCCTAGAGCCACTTCTGGTTTCACAGAAAACGAAAGTTAAAGAGAGTGTTGTGTTAAAGATGGCAGAGAGCAAAGAGCCCGATCCTTTATCCTGCTCGGTATGCTTGGATATACTGAAACACCCAGTGACTCTTCAGTGTGGCCACAGCTACTGTATGGACTGTGTGAATGGATACTGGGACCAGGAGGACCACCGTGGTGTTTACAGCTGTCCCCAGTGCAGACACAGGTACATCCCCAGACCTGTGTTGAACAAGAACACGGTACTGGCAGATTTGGCTGGGAAAATGTCAGGGGCACAACAACAACAACCCAGCCCTCCTGTGAAGGATGAAGTCAGCCTGCAGGACGTGGAGTGTGATTTCTGCACCGTGAAGAAGCTGAAAGCTGTCAAGTATTGCCTGGTGTGTCTGGCTTCTTACTGCGCCACTCACCTGGAGCCACATTATGTGTCTGCAGCCTTCAAAAAGCACAAACTCATGGAAGTCTCTGCCTCCATACTAGAGAAGATCTGCTCTAAGCATGACAAGCTGCTCGAAGTCTATTGTCGAAGCGATGGCCAGTGCATTTGCCTGCTCTGTGTTATGGATGAGCACAAAGGTCATGACACTGTCTCGGCTGCAGCAGAGAGGAAAGAGAAACAAGTAAGAATTAGTATTTTTGGGCCACAGTTGGGGCTGTTGCAATCTTCCTATAATAGCTGTGAAAATATGAATATCTGTACAGTAAATGTATGTGGCTTATGTCTGTTAGGTGTAACAATATAGATTTGCACCAAATCTGGTTTTATTTTCAGAAACAATTTGGAAAGAAAAAACAAAGATACCAGCACGGAATACAGGAGAAAGAGAAGCAGCTGCGGCAGCTGAGACAGAAAATGACAGCACTGAAGGTGAGTTTAAAATGACAGCACTGAAGGTGAGTTTAAAATGACAGCACTGAAGGTGAGTTTAAAATGACAGCACTGAAGGTGAGTTTAAAAGGAAAGCACTGAAGGTGACTTGAAAAGGAAAGCACTGAAGGTGACTTGAAAAGGAAGGCACTGAAGGTGAGTTGCCGTTACAGTACATTGCCCGCTGGAGCTGTATGAGAATGCAAATGCTGAATCAGTTGGATGAACAGAGTAATGTGCAATTGAGCCCAAAGTGTAAGAGTTCACAGTGAGTGAGGGCCTGTCGGTGACACGTCTTTCATGCAGCTGGCAGGAAACTGGAAAACAAACATCCAAGAGTGAAGAAGAAGTGGGATTTACACAGAGACAGCAACAAAAAGGTCTACAGTAGATACTGGTGAGACAGCAAGATTCAGGAACTTTTGTTGATAAGGGCCAGCGACAAAATCGTCTAACAAATTCAAGGAACGATTAAAAAAAATTAAGAACCGGCTACAAGACTGAGGTGTAATCCACGACATTTCCTGCCTCCTGCATGCTCAACCCAGGTGCCACCCCTCGCCTAAACCGAACAAACTTATCATATGAAAAGGATAGCTGTTTTCTCATATAAACCCAGGACAATGTCTGACAACTAAGGTCCCTTTTAGACATGTAATACAGCAATTCTCACTTACTGGAAATACTCCCTTTGGCTTAGGCGAGGGGTGGGAGGCAGGACATGGCATGGATCACAGCGTGGTCACATAGCCATATCTTCATTTGGTTAGAAGTTACTGAATATCATTGTCAGTTAGACATTTTTGTTGTCATCTTTGTGTAAATCATCCTTGGCTGTTGGTTTTCTCCCGGTTTAGCAAAAGGCGCATTATAGAAATATATTCAACACGCCCTCTCACACGCTGTGAATTCTCACACTTTGGGTTCAATTGGAGTGTAATAGGGAGCTGGCAGAGTAAATGTTATTACAAACAGCTCCGCCGGGTGATACATGTGAAAGGGGCTTTAAATGCATTTAATGTGTCCTGTAACCCCTTTAAAATAACTGCCATTATTCATCCGTCAGTGTTCTGGAGATGCAGCAGATGATCAAAATGAGAAGGCCTATGCTGAAATTGTCAAAATGGCAGATAAAAGTCGTTGTGCTTTGAAAGAAATGATCAGAGTTCAAGAGAAGGCTGCGATGAGCCGAGCTGAGGCGCTTGTGGATCGGCTGGAGATGGACATCTCGGAGCTGAGAAAGGGAGAGGACGAACTGAAGCAGCTGTCACTCACTGAAGATCACATTCATTTCCTTCAGGTACACAGAAAAGCAAATGGATTGATTACTCAGTGATTAGGGCTATACTTCATATTGTGTTTCTCTTTCCACACGTTTCCAGAGCTGCCAATCCGTTTTTGACTGTCCAGAACCGGACGCGTCCTCTGATTTCAACATCCATCTACACACATCTTTTGACTTTGTGACAAAGGCTATTTCTAATGTGAGAGACAAAGTGGAGAACATGGCCAAAGCTATTGCAGAAATATCTGCAACAAGTAAGGAAGAGTCATTGAAATAATCTGCTGCAATTATGTGATATTGTAAAAATAGTACGTTGATGAAAATGTTCATGTTTTTTCTGTTTTTAGTTGAATCTGATCCTGATCCTGAGACAAGACAGGAGTTCTCCCTTTGTGAGTCATTCATATTTTTGAATTGGCCACTGAGCTTTCCTTCCAATGTACGTCACGCCTCACTGAATTAAATTAACTTCTATATTTCAGATTCCTGCCACCTCAGTTTGGATCCCAACACAGTATTTGAAAACCTTTTGCTCTCTGAGGGAAACAGCAAAGTAACCTGGATTAAAAAGGCCCAGAAGTATCCACATCACCCTGAGAGGTTCACCAAGTATGATCAAGTGTTGTGCGCTGAAGGTTTATCTGGAGCCTGCTACTGGGAGGTTGAGTGGCGAGGGCCCAGGGTTGAGGTTGCTGTGTGCTATAAAGGGACAGAGCTGGATGAATATGGCTTTGGACACACAGATCAGTCCTGGTGCATTTCAGTTTCAAATTCTGGTTGCACCTTTTGGCACGGTGGAATCAAAACCAAAATATCCACCGCCTGCTCCTCTACTGTAGGAGTGTATCTCAACCATAAGGCAGGGACGCTGTCCTTCTACAGCGTGTCTGATATTGATCAAATGATGCTCCTTCACAGAGTTCACACCCCGTTCTCCCACCCTCTGTACCCTGGGCTCATGGTCTCCAGAGGGGCCTCAGCTAGGATAATGTCACCAAAGTAAAGGGCATCCACTGTCAAGGTTGCTTTAGTGAAGCATCAGTATCGCAGTATGTTTATTCTTTGTGCACTCTGCTAAGAAGTGTTCATTTAAAAAATAATGTTGTTGTTTTTTTTTGTCAATGCACATTATTTGTTTGTGTTCTTTAAAACATTTTTGCCAGGAAAAAGCTGAAGATGATAACGACACAGATTTGAGACTTTGCTCATGAATGTTAAAGAGTTAGTAAGAAGAATTCATTAAATACAAACAAGTTTCATTAATGAGAAGTCAGACCGAGCATGTCATTACTACTGGTTTGCCAGCTTTGTAATTTTTGATAACATGTATCTGTTTTGTCAATTCGAATAAAAGTTTATGGCAACATTTGTATTGGCCATGATGATTTTGTTTGTAGAAAAAGGAAACAAAGCGTCTTCTGTAGTTAACCCTCTGTTAACGTAGCTTTAAGCTCGCTACCTAGCTAACTTTAATGTTATTGTCATGGAAACGAAACCCACAGACTGTGACTCAAAGCTCTGTGATGAAGTGATGAAGAAAAATGTGATGTGGACACAGGCCTTCAATTTTAAGTTAGCTAACAGTTGCCTTATTACACACCTAGCAGACAAGTAGCCTGCCAACGTTAGCGTGAATTAGCTCATGTTTCACCACAGAATGGAAGGCTTTATCACCGCACTGTATATCTGGAAAGCCAGACTAGGTCTCCACCCATTCCTGAGAGAAATATCTGAACCATGTGGACCAAAAGAGTCAAGTTTTGGGCCATTATAAAATAATCAGCTGAAAGGCACTAAAAAGCTCTGTGGAGCTGAAGAGGACTGCAGTCAGACAGTGGTGGAAAGTACAATATTATGGTACTTCCATTTCATGCTACTTTATACTTCTACTCCACTGCATTTCAAAGTAAATATTGTACTTTTTACTACATTTATTTGGTAACTTTAGTTACTAGTTACTTTACCGATTCTGATTATCAATACAAAATATGATCAGTATTTAGATAGTATATAGATGATTCAGTATTCATCTGTTACACAGAGCTAGCATATACTTAGACTGCTGTTTTCCTGCCATGCACCACTATCACTTTATTATCTAGCTTATAGTTATATATTATATTTATACTCTATTACTGCACTATAGTTCTGTTTTCGTCTGCTCATTACACACATGTATCATGTCTGACCCCATCTGAATCCGATCACTGTCCACTTATATCTTTTATGCACTACAGTTGTGTTCATACCTGTTTCAACAGTCTACTGCATGTTTACATTGTTTACATCTTATACACCCGTTCACATGTCTGCTTACACCTGATACACACATGTCTTTCTACATCTCACGCCGACGATGTTCTCTGTATCTAACCTGTACTAACACACTAACATCCTGACACTTACTCTTCTCTTACACTTTATTCTTGTTGTTAGGTTAAAATGTTTTTGTATAATTGCACTGTCGTTATTTGCTGCTCTGTGTGCCCTGAATTGCCCCCCGGGGACAAATAAAGTTTATTGAATTGAATTGAATTGAATGATTGACAAATTAAATAACATGTATTGTTATAGATTAAGCTACACATTATATAAAGTAAATAAATAGGCCCTACCTTCATCAGCGGCAACATTAAAGTGATATTTACATTCATCTATCAATAAGTATAATCTAATATTCTGAAATGGGCCATTTTGCAAAATGATTACTTTTACTTTTTGTACTTAAAGTACAATTTTGATGCTAATACTTTTGGGCCTTTACTAAGTAACATTATGAATGCAGGGTTTTACCTGTATTTCTACAGTGTGGTATTAATACTTTTACTTAAATAAAAGCTCTGAGTACCTCTTCCACCACTGCAGTCAGATCATTTTCTGTTAATGTAAAAGCCCATTGCTGTATTTATAGTCATTGAATGTGTTAAATGACTATATATTAATCATTATAAATGATATAAATGTGGAAATATTGATTAGAACCACTCTTTTCTCAGCATTTTTTTAAAGCAAGTACTCTCATGTGTGATTGTGATTGTGAAAAAGTATCAAATTCAGTTGAGTACTTTGACTCAAGGAGAGTTTGAACCTCCGCTTGTAGTTAATGTTTGATCCGATAGTGGTGGATAGTACTGGGGTCATGTGCTTTGTTCTACACTGACACTCAGAGACTGTTCAGCATATGGGTGTATGGCTGCCAACAAGCCACTCCTTTGGAATGAGTCCTTTTAAAATGAAAGTAACTCTTGCATGCAGAGCGGGAGAAAATGGCTTACAGTCAGGAGTTGTTCGACTGCTCCATCTGTATACAGTTACTGGATCATCCTGTGACGACGGCCTGTGGACACATTTACTGTATGAAATGCATCAACACTGTCTGGGATGTATATGATAACAAAGGAATGAGTTACAGCTGCCCTCAGTGCAGGCAGACTTTCCACCGGAGGCCTGTTCTGAGGAGGAACACACTTCTGGCTGCCCTGTTGGAGGAATATAAGAAGAAAAACAGTCAAAATGGTGGTGGTGGTGGTAGTGGTGCTGCCGCTCACACCTTTGCTATGCCTGGTGATGTGCAATGTGACGCTTGTACAGGGAGAAAAAGAAAAGCTTGCATGTTCTGTCTTGTGTGTTTGACCTCTTACTGTGACACTCATCTGAAGCCTCACTTTGAGGTCCCACCGTTAAAAAAACACAATCTGATTAAAGCCTCTGCAAGGATCAAAGAAAGCCTCTGTGGCTGTCATGACAAACTTCTGAGATTTTCTGCCCCACTGATCAGCACTTCATATGCCTGCTCTGTATGATGGACGAGCACAAAGGCCATGACATTGTGCCATTGGCAGCAGAAAAGCGTGAAATGCAGGTAATTCAGTTCAGCCCCATATTGAAGTAATTTGTTGCCCGTCCTTTTAATGTCACTGAAATTCTGAGAAGCTCCTGGATTTGTGTTTCAATAGAGATATCTAGAGTAGACTAAACAGGAAATTGCAGACGGAGTGCTGAATTCAGAGGGGAAGGTCGCGGCGCTGATGGGGGCTGCAGAGTGAGTGCAAACATGAGAACATTTTCTATTATTTATTAATACATTTCTTTATTTTCAAAATGTTGATACCAGATGATCAAGGTGCTTAGATCTTTTAGAAAAGAGGAAAAGGATGTGGGTGTAAACTATGTCCGGCAACAACACTTATGTCTTGTAGGGGAATTTTACTTCTCTCTGTGGACCTACAGTGTTTGATGGCAGAGTGTAACACAATTCTGAGAATATTGAGCCTCAGACACTGAAATCAATTCTGGAAATCAATTGAAGAAAACCGGACTGACACGCAGACTTAGACACCAGCAGGAAACGTAAATGATTGGAGTGATCCGTGATTCCTAACCGTTTTGGCTTTTGATCTCCTAGCTTTTGATCTCCTTCCTATAAGGATGCTGCATGGGTGGCGTGTGATGACGTTGAGCAGCTGTGCGTGGAAATCACCCGTTTATTTGTCCGCTCAGTGTAGAACAAGCGCTCAGAGATGAGAGAAAAAGTTGGAGAAGTAGAAAAGGCTGGAGTGGACTGGACCAACAGTCGCCTCGGGCCACTGCAGCGGGAAGTGCCAGAGCTGAGGAGGAGAGAGGGTGAACTCGACCAGGTTTCACTAACAGAGGACCCCATTCAGTTTCTGCAGGTGATGACGATGAAAATTTGTCGCAAAATTTTAAATGTTTGCTTTTCTTTAATCACATGTTGCATCTTTTTGCCCTGTGCAGGGTTACTCCCTGGGTGAGCTCCCTGTGTTCACAGACTCACATGAAAGCCCTGACATGCTGCCAGAGTTTGTCACTGCACAGAGAGATAAACTGAAAAACATATGCCATGAAGAAAAGAAAGAATTATTCAGTCATTCTGAAAGAAGTCTGTGTACGTGTGAACTGTTTGGATCTCTAAACTAATGAAGTCTGGTCTGCTCATTATATTTCCTGCTATTGCATAGACTGCATGATCAGCGTTTTTTCTTTTCATCATTGTGATTAAAATGCCATGGCTGCCTGAGGAAACAACATCAAGGCGATATCTTCTGAGAAAATATAAGAGTAAGCATGATTATAATTCACTTAGCATAAATCCCAAACATACAGTACACGAAAGCTTCCCCGGGTTAACAAGTGTTTCATCTTTCCCTGCAGACTCCACAGTGGAGGTGGACCCCAACACAGTAGCTGCATATCTTTGCTTGTCTGCCAGAAACAGAGAGATATCATGGGATGACAGGGATCAGGCTCATCCTGATCACCCCGACAGATTCACCTTCTATCACCAGGCTTTGTGCAAAAACATCCTACAGTGCAGCCACTACTGGGAGGTGGAGTGGGACGGTGGCATTGTCGATTTGGCCGCGTCGTACAAAGGCATAGAAAGAAAGGGTTCAGGGAATGGTTGCTCTTTTGGCCACAATGAGCTCTCCTGGAAATTAACCTGCTCTTCGTCCGGCTGCACGTTTTGGCACAATAAACTTCACAAAGGCCAGATTCGTCCGGTTGACTCACGCAGAGTGGGGATACAACTCGATTACGAAGCAGGAACACTGGACTTCTTCAGTGTTTCTGACTCTGACAGTTTGACATGGCTGCACCAAATCGAGACCACCTTCACCGAACCTCTCTATCTTGGGTTTTCTGTTGATTTAGGTGCAACACTGAAAATATGCAACATCTAAGCCAGGCTATTAAAGCAAGTTAGCCCCAGGATTTATTGCCATTTATGATTCAGGAATAGACCAAAGCACAAGAGTATAGGGATTGTGTTTACATATGAAAAAGTTTGTATATATGTTACTGAGAGTGTATGCATACCGTAGATTAATGCAGTATTTAAGAGGCAATATATCGTGTCATTTTGTACTGAGAGTACTGAGAATGAGTGGAAAACTCTACTTGACATGATGTAGTTCAATAAACTTTTTAAGACTGAATGGTTAAGACACATCTCTTTATTCTGTTCTTAATGCTACACAATGGAATAATCTTCGTTCAAGCCTAAAATTCATCTTCAAATATGTTCTTTCTCAGTAACGTGCTGCATAATTAATATTATGAATAGAGCTGGAACATGTAGTTTGTGTTTTTTCTTGTGTCAGGGTTTCATGTTTTTGTCGTGTTGCTTGTTGTATGTTGGAGGATCACAATGGAAATAAGCAATTTAAGGTTTGTTGTGTTTAAATTCTTGATGATTGTAACTGCCGCTATGCTTATTCTGTATTTTTAATTGTTAAACAAGTATTTTTGCTTTTGCTTCATAGACTCAAATAAAAGGCCATACTTTGCAAATTATATATATATCCTTTATTTGATTGAATGTGCTATTGTTTACATTTTATGTTCTACATTTGATGTTATCTCAAAATGAGCCACGCATATACAGTATGTCAAATAACAGTCCACAGTCAATCTCAACAAACACTACATTTTGTTATTACACTGATTGTAAAAACATTATGTACATCCCATGTACTTCATTTACACAGTTCAGCCCACAATTTCACAAATTTTGATATAATAACATGCAGCGCCAGCGCCACAAACAGGAGAGATAAATGTGAAGACATAAATTCAATTATAGAATAGATTCAATGGAGGCGTTTGTGTAGGAGCGATCCACAGTGTCGTAGAACTGCAGGCAGGCCTTGTAATGCAGCAGCTTCTCAGCCAGAGGGCTGACGGTCAATGCTTTACCCTGCACACTCAGGTCTATGTACCTGCACAACATCAGTGAGAATGACAGTGTTCATTATACAAAACTTATAATCTAATAATAACCTGTATTCTACCTTGTTGTCCAGGAAGTAAGAGATAATACTCTACCTGTGAGACACACTCCAAAACACAAGGGTATTTACAGCCATCAGAGTGGCGAGGAGGAAGAAGAATCTCTCCAGATTCTCATCATGCAGTGTGTTTGGGTAGAAGTTACCTGTAAACAAGTAACACTGTAGTCATATCAGCACCAGTGACATAATATGCTGAAAATCTATGTGTTTTTCAATCAAATTCTAGTATGGACTATCATTTGTTATAGGAAAAAAGCATGCAATAAAGTATATGCCCTCATTTTACCTCCAGAGATAAAGTACACCAGCTGAATGATGAAGGCCCCAAGAAAGCAGCCCCCTCCATAGGACAGAGTGAGGAAGTGCAGGGAGATCCCTCTGATGTGGCTCGGGGTCAGCTGGAAAGATATGAGGGAACCTGCCGGAAAGGAAGTGACGGCAAAAATGTTTGATTGTCTTTCCTGCTGCCAATTCGTAACATACAGAGCAGCAGCAGACCTGGGGGAAGTCAACGGCCTTGTGTTGGTTAGTTAGTGCTAATTTGATAGAGCAGAAGTTTTGGGCAAGATGCACCATGTAAAACCTGCATGAAATGAAATGATGGTTAAGTCTGTTACTCACATGCAGGAGTGACGAGAGCCTCTGCGAGACCAAGAAGGACGTACTGAGGAGCCAGCTGGAAACATGGCATGGACGACACTTGCAGAACTTTCCCAGACAGGGTCTGCTCCACCAGAGGGTATGCCTTCCTCTGCAGCTCAGACAAACCTGCCACCAGGACAGACAGAGTGGCACACGCGTGGCCCAGAGCTGGAAGGGGAGGATGGACAGGGAGGGGTGATGAGAGAGGAGGCTGCAGGATGATTACAGGAGGAAAGAGGGAGGATGAGAGAGGCATTAGAATAATGTGTGCATTAGTGGGGTGTGTGCATGTGTGCACATAGAAATACTCACTGATGACTTTTGCAGGCGCCAGAGGAGTTTTTTCCATGGAGAGGTAGAACGTCGTCACACACTCAATCAGCGGGGCTAAGAGCAGCAGAGGTAGGATACTGATCACATTCATGGCACCGATGGGCAACAGCAGGTTGTTCAGGTGGAGGTTTGAGTTCATTGTCTGTATGTAGTAACTTGAGGGAATCTGTAGGAAACATATTCTTAGCCTCCCTGCATATGATAAAACACAGACATGATGCCTTTTCATTCTTTCATTATAAAAAACCCCTTATATTCCCAGTGACCTGCCTGTGTGATGCAGGCCCTGTAAAGCAGCTGAAGGCCATAAAGAGGGAAAAGCTTGGCCAGGACTTTGACGTTTTCTACATGTGTTTCACTGTAACGACCACCATTGTTCTCCTTGGCCCGATCCAGCCAAGATCCCACATCTCCACTCAGGTGACGATAGTGTAGGCAGCACATTTTGATAGAGTTCAAGAAAACTCCCAGTGTGGTCAACAATGATCCACCTGTAGTATGACAAACACACAGGGGAAGTGACAAATGAATGTGGTGTGTATACAGTATATTTACCAGTACAAACAGGTACTGTATGTGGTGTATCTAAATACTATAAGAACTGAATCATTTTATGTCCCCCTTTTTTTAAAATAGGCCTAACAGTATGTTACCTTTCTTGGGTTTGTAGGTGAGTTTGCTCCGCATCATGTGTATGGCGATTAGAGCCAGCAGCACAGAGGTGAAGGGGATAAGGAAGCCCAGATTATTAGCCACAGACTGCTGGATGTAAGCAATACCCAGAAACACGATAGTGGAATTCAGGTTGACCAACCAGTAGAACCTAAATGTAAATAAAACAAATATCACACTCACTTCCTTTATGGGTAGACCGACTGTAGATGTCACAGAAAAACTTAAAAGTAGATGGATACATTATTTCCATTTCAAACACGGTTTTAGTGGCTAGTGGCGTGACTTTTAACTGACGGTCAGGCCACCACTTGAGTCCACACACACCAACATATCTCAACAACTATGGTATGAATTGCCATGAGACTCTATACAGGCATTCATGGTCCCCAGAAGATAAATCCCACTGACTTTGGGGATCCTCTGACATTACCTCTTGTGCCACAATGATTAACATTTTGTTTTTTTCGTGAAATATCTTTACAATGAATGAATTTTCACAATATCCGGTAGAAACATTCATGTTCCCCTAAAGGTAATAACTTTGGTGATCCCTTATTTATTTATTTTTATCTAGCACCATCTTTAGATCAATTTTTTTGTCAAATGATCTCCCCCACCACCCAAGCCTCATTTACGGAGCCTTAGATATAATACCTGAGCTGTAAAGAACTTCGATGGACTGTTTTGGGTTTGATCATTAAACTAACTAACTGAGTCAGTGACTGCATTAGGATGGCAACCCCACCCACCAGTTGAAGAAGGACAGGAGCTGGTGCTGGTTGTAGCACTGCAGGCTGTAGGCTCCCATGGGACAGAGAATGGCCCGGATGCCGCCGATGCCCAGTGCAGCAGCCAGGAGGCCGGTGTAGAACAAGATCTGCTGCTCCCGAGGTTCCAGACGGTGCGTCATGTGATGAGTGTCAATGTAGAAATCTTCGAATGGGAATGCCACCACGGGCAGCATGGCTGTACCTGGAAAACATGATGACAGGTGAAGGTCATGGCATGTAATCGCAGCTCGATTTCAAACAAGAGTGTGACTTCTCAGAAGCAGAGCAAGGACTAAGCACCTTAACAGAATGACGAACACTCTTCATAATGACTAATTGGGTCAGATATTTGTTCAGGTCACATATTCAGATAAATATTGTGTCTTTTAAGTTGGCATATTTGATCCCACATTACATCTAATCTTACATTATAAATGAAATATACCGGCCAAGATACTGAATAATTTTTTAACAAATCATATAGTTTTATCACGTGTTTCATCACATCAGACAACATGTATAAACCTTTAGTCTTACCAAAGAAATGAAGGAAAGCGCAAAAGTAGAGCACCTTGGCCCTTCCCAAGCAGGTCTCTGCAAACCACCCAACCAGAACAGGGGTCAGGGTGCTGGCTCCGATAAAGCACAGGTTGACTGTCGCAGCCAGGTAGTTATCATAGCCCAGCTTCACCGTGCAGAAGAGAATTGTGTTGCATACAATCCCAAAGAAAGTGAATCTCTCACACAGCTCCACAAGCAGCACGCAGATGATAACTTGGAGCTTCTTGCGGGACTTCCTTGGTGGTTTAAGGTTTGGACGAGGGGCCTGGGAGAGTCTACGCAGTTGGCCTCTGCCCTCTGGCAGTCTTTGAAGGTCTCCTGCCACCATACCACCTGGGCAGCGAGCTGGCTGCTGGGCTGCTCGGTTGACTGGATACAGTCAGTAACGGACCACACGGAGCTCTGGATGAAAACTGCTGCCCTTCAAGGAGAAGGAGCAGCTAAGGCGCTGGAATCCCTCACCCTGGTGTGACTCTGGAGACACGTAGGATCTGACACACCTATCTGCTTTCCGCACGTGCTGGTGGCTAATTCTCCTCCTGTGTCATGATCTTACTCAGAACTGTGGACGCCTCACAGGGATCTGACACATTATACTAAATTGTATCCAGGAGGAGTGATGGATGGGAGCGATGTAGAGAGAATCACAGAAATATTTCTATAATTACCAATAAGATACACACATGGTTGTTGTTTTTTTGATTAATTACTTGAAGTAGCCGAGAACCTTTATTCAAGTGCTGTACAATTTGAGGTACTTGAATATTTCCATTTTATCCTACTTCTTATACTTCTTATACTTCAATCAAACATTTTTTACTCCACTTATTTTATTTGACAGCTTTAGTTACTTTGCAGATTAAGAATACATCGCATAATCAACAAATACATTATGATGTATGAAAAATAGTTACAATTAGCGCCTTAACAAGCTGCAACATTAAAGTAATGAACACATAAATGCACTAATTATAAACCATTTACATACATGATTCTTATACAAGCCATTCTGCATAAATATTATTTTTACTTTCTGTACTTTAAATCTAGTTCATGCAAATACTTCTGTACTTTAATTTTACTAGAGTTTGAAGACATGACTTTTACTTGTAACTGATTATTTCTACACTGTGGTATTGCTACTTTTACTGAAGTAAAAGATCAGAGTGCTTCTTCCACCAACTTTAATCCCATTTATCAGAAACTAATTGCATGCAATGGACAAAGTCAGATCAATTGATAATCAACAACTGAAGGACACACACCATTGCCTAAGCAGTGGGCTTAAGCATCAAAAGACATAAAACAAGACAACAAATCAATGTAGTGCTGCAGAAACACTCTTAAAATGCCACATGTCTTTGTGAAAGCAACGCTTCAGTGTACAAGCTCATTTTGGAATGCCTGCTGGTAATTAGACTGATAATGTAAAGTGGCAGTGAGACAGAGTGCAGGGGCAGGTTAACTCCAACTGGATCAGAGCTGCTAGGTAAACAATAACTGCCTGTTGTTACAGTATAGGGAGTAAACTGAATTTCTGAAGCACAACCAAAAAGTACAGCTCTGGCCAGTACTGAACAAGATAAAACTGGAATGAATGCCCCCATTTTTCACAAAATATGTATCGCCAACATAAGATCAAATAAATCAGTTTAAAATATACGTAGGTAGTGTAACACAACCCTCGACTCGGTGTGGACTAAGCTGGGTCATCTTATTATTCGTCCTTTTTTTTCATGAAGAGACATGAGCTACAGTTTATTTTAGCATCTTACACGCTATTCAAAAAGGAATTAGTGGCCTAGCTTATTAATTGTATTGTAACACTGTTGTTTTATGTAGGCCTACATATTATTTTCAGATGTTTAAAAAGTCTAGCCTCTATAAATCCAATGAAAGCCTTCCTAATTGGAGGTCAAATTGTAATCAGGCTGAAATTGAAGAGAGAGAGAGAGAGAGTTATTGCAATTGACTCCATCAAGGAAAGTGTGGCTGCATCACCAATCAGGTACAGAGTCATTCAGGTATGGGCCTAGAAAGAAAGAACCTTTCATGTATGAAAATATGAAATATAGGCTACAATCCAAATCAAAATACTTAAGAGTTAAAGTTGAGTTATAGTGCATAAGTATGGCCGTTACAATCTGTGAAAGTTTGGGATAATATAGAAAATGCATTTTATATAGGCCTACATCAGCTTTTTATAATATGGCATATATTAGTTAGTATAATATTTACAAAAATCACATTTGTATAATTTTCTGACATATGAAGAGACTGCGTTGGATACATAATATAAAAATAGGTCAAGACAACACAACTATTTGGATGTAGACAATTACACACGTATGCAAACACGTTGAAGGGACAAACGTATTGAGTGGTTTTAACATTTAACCGAATCCCACTTCTATTTGTTATTACATTTTAGTTATCCATAATACCATTTCTCCGAGTCTAAATTGGAGCTGTACTAGTCAGAATGATAATTTCAGATATCCACAATGAAATTCTTACTGGTACAAATGATGTCCCTTTTGTCATTCCTCTGTATTGGGATTTCAATTATAGTTATCTACATTTTTGATATCTAGAATGAACATTCTGGATTTTTGTAATTGATGATCTGTACAATTGCAGTTGCACATGTCCGTACTGACATTTTTACTAGTTGGATAGTCAAAATGACATTATGTATATATGCAATGGTTTTCCATTTGGGATATCTGAAATTAAAATTATGACTTGTAACAACTGGATGGTAAATATCTGAAATGGGAGTTTTTCCTAGTATGAATTACATGACAGATATCCATAATGTGCATTCTACATATCTAAAATGCAATTGTGAATATCTATAATTGAAAGCTCAATACACATGAATGGTAAATGTGACGTAGTTATTAAATGTTAAACCGCTCGCCATAAACGTACGCTCTTAAAAGCGTCCAGCGTCCCCATGGTTACAGAAGCAGCGTTCTGTTGAGCGTGGGGGCGTGTTGTATCATGGGAAAAAAAGTTGTTTGCAAATCAGTTCCAGGCAGCGTTGGTTAGAAAAGAAAAGAAAAGAAAAGAAAAGAAAAGAGGATCACAACAGCGACACGTATCTTCAAATATACACACAAAGGTGGGAAATGTTTTCGAGAAAGCCAGAGATACTGCACGCGTTCACTTTGGAGTTAGCTAACATAATCATGTATACGTTGGTAGAAGCTAATCATCGCTAACAGTTATATGCATCACCAGTCGGACGCCGTTCGCTGGTATTAGCCCTATCCGGACGGATCTGGTCTGCAGCAGTTTCCGGGGTCTTTTCGTGTTGCTTTTACTAGTTGATCGCATACGAAGTGCAAGTAGAGTTCGTTTACGCACTTCTAAGGATATACAAGTGAAGTTTCGTATTTGTACACGGGCATTTAAATGTCAGTTTAGTATAGAAAACTGACGTTGATGAGAGAAAGCAGCGGGGACGTTTGGGCGACGCTCAGCCTGAGCAGCTCAGGTGGTGGTTACATTACATTAAAAATGGAAACTAAGAAGACTTTACGGTGTATTTTGGAGCTGTTAAAGCATGTCATTTTATTGAGATTATTGAAGTACGGTCCGGGATGTTTAGGCAACATGACGTTAATGTGGACGACCAGCAGCTCCCAGTGTTTACGGCGAGGAGATCGGACCGGCGTCCTTTTGAACACTCTTGTTAAAACAAAGATAAATTAGGCCGTTAAAACAATATTTGGTTACAGATATAAGAAGTTAGACCTTAGTTTTACACCATTAAATTGACGCAAAACATTACACCACCATTTATATTCGTAGGTTCAACAGAAAGTTTGATAGAATTTAGAAAAAAACTGTCCGACTGGTGACACAGTTCCGTTAGCTTCTTAGTGGCCAGAGTGCTAACGTTAGCTCCACTCAGCTAACCGTTAAACCAAGTTGTTGACACGAGCACCAACTACTTAGTTATGTGTGTGTGTTGTGTGTCACTGAAAAGCTGCTTATGTGTGTTTGACATTAGTTAACAGACAACACGGAGACATTATGGAAAACACTCTCATGTGTCGACTTTGTGTTTTTCTCAACAGACATCTGTTAGCCATGTCTGGGAGGAGGATGCCGGACTGCCCTGGCTTCAGCTCGACCCCTGTCAAGACTAGCCAGGGGAAAAAAGTTCTGCACACATCAAAGGGCTTGGACGACGGGGTCCTGTCTGACGATGAAGACACATTCTCCCTACTTTCTCCCATCTACCATGACAGTTACGACAGTGATGAAGATCTAGAGTCCAGTCCAGCTCCGCACACTTCACCCAGGCAGAGTGACACCCCCAGACTCAGAGTTTCACCAGTCAGGTACTGCTGAATCTTCCAAGATCCTTTTTATTCTGAGTCAAAGACCACAGACTGCAGACTCCATGATTCAGACAGACACTATATAAGTGTACCGTGGCGTGTGTCTAATTATTAATCTGCTTTTGTTACAGATGTGAGCTACCAAGATCACCTTCAGTGCAGTTGTTGAATGCAGCAGCGGAGCCTGGAGGATCACATAATCTCAGTGCATGGGAAATGTGGCTTGTGAACAAAGCCAAAGAAGACCGTTTCAAATTTGAAAAACAAACAGAGGAGGCGAGCTAGAGTTAATTATAATTTATATCATTGTGCAACTACAGCAGTGGTTACTTTCCTCATGTTCCTCTTGCTTTTTTCTGTTTCTGAAAGGCTAGTCATAGTTTTTCACCCATTATTTCTAAACTATTCTTACTTCACCTCACTTTCTGAATCTCAGAGTATAACATTTTATATTGCTTGAATTAGGAGCGGTTACGGAAGGAAAAAAAAGAACAACAAGAAAGGGAGCAGGAACAGAAAAAGATTGTTATTGAAGAGAAGATCCAAGAATGGCTTCATTTAAAAAGAGAACAGGTAGTCAACTGCTTCTTTAAACTCAGTAACACTACACAAAGCACCATAGCGCACTGACTGTAATTTGTCAGAGTTTTGTTTAATTACACAGTAATGCTACATTATCCAATATTGACATGTCTGTTATTTGTTTTCTTCTTACAATCCCAGGAGAAGCACAAGCAGCTGCTAAAACTGAGCAAAGAGGAAGAGGCAATACAGAGGCAGCGGGAGAAACAGAGGGAGATTGAACTGAAAGCTCAACAAAAGTACAAAGACTGGCTGCAGAAGAAGAATCAAGAAAAAATTGAAATGGAAAAGAAGGGAAAAGTACTGTGATTGTTATTCTGCTTTTAATGAAATGTTTTTAAATTTAAATGTTATTTTAATGTTGTTTGTATAGATTCTGAGAGATCATTTTTTTCTCTACAGGAGGAAGCTGCCCTAAAGGAGGAGCAGGAGAAAGAGCGCCGCAAGAGGGCAGAGGAGAACTTTAAGGACTGGCTGGCAAAAAACACTGAAAAATGCAGAGCGAGTCCCAAATCAGCTGGCTACCCAACAAGTAAGGTCATTCAGTCATCTAGGAATTATAGGCTTTATTCATTTTGGAGAAACTGATGTCATATAATAGATCAAATCTACAGCAAAAGCAATACAACGGTTCGTTATGTTGGCTTCAGACTGCATCAAATGTGATTGTAGCTTATTAGTTTAATTTCCCTAACTTATATTTGTTATGTATCATGAATCACCATCAGCTTTGATTTCTTGCAGGTCCCATCGACAAGTCCTACCCATCACCCAGCTTCTATAATCCAATCCCCTGGAAGCCGATTCACATCCCTCCTCCAGAAACATCACTGAATAAGACATCTGGCAAGAAACTTCAGAAACAACGAAAATGCCAACAAAGCTCCAGCACCGCTTTTAGACTGAGAAACTCTTTGGGTGCAGCACAGTTGCTGCAGAGGAGATGACCCAGCAGGCATACGTCCATGACTGATACAGTAGCTTAGTTACGGCTCAAATGTGATTTCATCACTGCTCATGTACTCCTCCTCTTGAACTGAGGCACTGCTGAATCACATGGGTATACCATATGTATTTTGTTTTGTCATATTGGTGTACACGGGAGAGCTTTGGTAATAATGCACTAGCTCAAATTAGTTCTTTGAGTCTGAATTTTATGGGATTTTTACATGATTTTACAAGGATGTTGATATTTTGTTCTTGAGTCAGCTTTCATACCATAATAATACCTAGCATACATGCTGTCATGGCTAGACATTTAAAAGCATGGAGTCTGTTGTTTGATCCTTTAAATTGGATTGTTTTGCTTTTTACATAAAATAGACATTATCAAAGTTATTTACTCCTTGTGTCCTTGTCTTTGTCTTATATGTGCCATCACTAAATGTTCAAGAAAAGCACATTTGATTGCATTCAACAAGGCATCGACCACACAACAGAAGGAAGGTGTCTGGTGGTCACAGCCAAAGATAGACCCAGCTTGGTCAAGTGCCCCGTACACTCACACATTGTTCTGTGTCCAGCTGTGCCTTGTTCTTCTGTGGGCTGAGATGACGACAAAACAAGTGAGGGGGTGGAGGGAGAGAGAGAAGGAGAGAGAGAGATTCAGAGCAGTATGTTCTTTCTGTTAACATTTCACTGTGAAATCAATGTCTGCAGCCTGAGGTAAAGAGATTTCGGTTACACTTTGTTAGATTATCCTGTCTTTAACTACATCTTTTCAATGTGTCATGTTTTGTTCATGTTTATGCTACGCATAACCACTTTGTGTTGAGTGCTGTGGAATGTGTTACTTGACAGTAGTCAGCGAGGGGACAGATTGTGAAGGGCTTTTTTTTTTAAAGTCCAAAAAACATTCTTGGGACCAAAGGACAGCTCTTAAGACACATGTCAAGTGTTTACACTCTAACAGGAGAAATTAAAATGCAGGAGCAGTTGAAGCTGTTTGCTAAGGGATATTTGCACACTGAGCTGTGTATGCAAAAGATGTCTTCATTGAGACACACGGTTCTGTTCAGAGTTAGCCTCCAGCACTTTGGCTCTTGGTGGACCTCAAACTCTAAACTGGTCTTATTAAAATGGTAAGTCAACCAGTTAGTTATCAAAACAGCCAGAGCTCAGTATGTGTAACTCTATCTAACCCTATCACATCTATGTGTTTATGCCTAAATTAGTACTTTTGGTTAAGAACAATGTTTCAGGTCATTGACTTTTATTTCTGCCTTTTCAGCTATTGTGCTCTATTACAGCACCTGAGAAAACCCATATCCCAAGATGCAGTGGTGCAGGTGGGCTGGCAGTTGGAGATCACACCTACTGAGACAGGTAGGAGGCGTGTCTATAATAGTCTCAGAATGAAAGTGAGGGGGGAGAGGTGCAGAGGGCAGAGAGACTGACAGTCTAAAGGGCAGCAGTGCAGACTAAACTTGTGTTTAAGACTACAAGAATGGGCCTGATAGTGTAGCGTAGACATGGAAACAAGCACAGGATGAAGGAACACATCTTTTGGATTCTGACTTATACTTCTAGGAAAAAGGGAATTTGAATCCTCTTTTATGGGATAATTAAGTTGATTTTGAAGTTGATTTTTTGCTGAGTAGAGTTTGTGATGTTATAAATGACAGAAGAAGCAAGCTGTTGGAATAAAAACTGGATTTAAGAGTGAGATTATTCATCATTTTAAGTGTTTTTCTTAGATCTTTTTTTATCTCTGACTGGGACAACTTTACCCGCAAATCACACATATTCACCTGGAGCTACTATACAACAGCTGGTATAAACCTGATTTGCCCTTTTTTGGGATGGGTTGTTACTGTAAATAGTCTCAGTTTTTATTGACACAACTTGGAAGGAACCAGTTCTGTTGCATAGAGGCACAGAAGTCTTGGATCTAGTGTTTCAGTCTCAGTGTGGTGTTTTCTGTGTATATATTCCTCCCTTCACCATGCAGTCTGCGGGGCCGGAGATTGAGGACTCTTTCGACTTTCTTTTTAAAATCGTCCTGGTTGGGGACTCAAATGTGGGGAAGACCTGTGTGGTTCAGAGCTTCAAGTCTGGTATATTCATCGAAAAGCAGCAAAACACTATCGGGGTCGACTTTACTGTTCGAACCCTCAACATCGATGGCAAGAAGGTGAAGGTAGGTGCACTCGTTCATTCATAAGTTTTCAGCTGACACATTCATAGTTTACAGCTTGTAATGCACAATCAATTACACATACATTAGGGATCAGGAAATTTGATCATGGGTATATATATATAGGCTATCCCATGGATATGTGAGATGTGTCTGTATTTACTCTCAGTCTAAAGGCCATATACTAACGAAACAGTATTTACTCTATACACTCCATTTACTTGTTTCAGTTGATCAGTATTGTTTTCCTTTAGAGAAACAGGAGTGGCTTACTGCTTTCTGAACATGACATCATCTGTCTGTTAGCTTTCTGGGTGTGATCATTTGTTAACTGCATGGATGTCTTGTTATGCTAATTCGTTGGAGGTTGTGTACACAAGCATTGTTCAAAAGGGACTGATCATTATCAGAGTTCACATCATGTCCGATTAACATCTTATGTACGTTTTGTAAATACTTAAAGGTCCCATAATATTCCATGTCTTCTGCATCTGCGCTTTCTTTGTCTCTGCGCGGTCATTGCAGCAGTGGAATGACTGCAACAGAACTGTAGCGGCACTTTCTACCTCTAAAACGTATAGTTATGACATGACAGCTGTACAGAGGTCCTGACGGCGCGTTTAAAGGTAGTTTATGAATACAGGCTGAGTGCATTTCTCTGTGGATTGAGCATTTTAATACTTTCATAGTATTTATATCACATCTCAACCTGTTTTATAATAACACTTTTAACACATCTTTTGTAACCATTTAAAGCAATTCTTACCTTTCTTACCATTTTTACACTTTTCTTTTGTAATCTTAAAATGCTCCTAACAAGTGTATGGCACACTAAAATGTAAAAGAAATCCACCCGGTGTTTTCATATATTTCTGATAAAAGTCTGACCAATCATTTTATTCGGTCCAAATAAAATTATTTGCCGAGCTTCCTGCCTGTCATCCGTCGCTCCGTTTCACTTGCACTTGCGTTCCTGCTGCGTTCCTGCTGCGTTCCTGCGTGCCATGGGAAGTCCAAAGTTTCGGACCTCCAACTAGACAAAGTGCACTGGAACGCCTGTTAAAGTGGAACCTACTAGTGAATTCAGGGTTGGTCTATCTACTCGCAGGGGAAAGGGGTGGGACTTTGGAGGGAAGCGCTGAGTGCTCAAGAAAAGGTAAGAATTGCTTTAAGCCATTTTGGATTCATTTGTGTTGTGCGTTGTCATTACAGATGCAGGTGTGGGACACAGCAGGACAGGAGCGTTTCCGTACCATAACACAGAGCTACTACCGCAGTGCCCATGGGGCCATGGTGGCCTATGATATCACACGCCGCACCACATTTGAATCGGTTTCCCATTGGATCAGGGAGGTGGAGCAGTTTGGAGCTGCTAGCGTGGTACTGATTCTCATTGGTAGGTAGAGTGGAATTAACTGGTTTTATCTTGGTCAGTAAAACCCAAAACATATTGCTAGAGAGTAAGACATAATACACCAGTGGTTCCTGACTGTTTTTGAATGATAAACCCCAATCATTCTCTAGTTTCAGCTTTCATATAATCGTAAAATTAATATCTTTTGGTTTGGGGCTGACACCTTAAATGATATATCAATCCACAGAAAACTATACAACTATTTTGATAATCATTATTTAATTATTTAAGTCATTATTTAAGCAAAAATGCTAAACATGATCTGGCTCCAGCTTCTCAAATGTGAAGATTGGATGTTTTTCTTTGTCATATATGATTTAATATTTTGGGGTTTGTACTGTGGATCCGCGAAAAACAAGAAGTATCAATACATCGCACTGGGATCTGGTAAATTGTGAAATCATTTTTCATAATTTTCAGTAATTTTACAGACAAAACGATTAAGAAAGTTTCAAATTGCGATGACCTTTGGTGCTTTGCCCCTATGATAGAGTTGTTCTGTGTTACCTGCCAAGTGATTAGTGCTATATTTTCAAAACAACATTTAGCTCTAAATTACATGATAGCTATACCATCAGTGGTTATATTATGTAAGGAAACACCTGGTCCACTTTGTTTGTTACACTTCCTGTTCTGTTCATCCTTTTAGGTAATAAGTCAGACCTTCAAGCTCAGAGGCAGGTGTTGTTCGAGGATGCGTGCACTCTGGCAGAAAACAACGGTGCGCTGGCTGCTCTGGAAACCTCAGCCAAGGAAGCCCAGAACGTTGAGGCGGCCTTCGTCCTCATGGCCCGGGAGCTGCTAGCACGCAACGGCATGACCATCATAGACGAGATTTCCCAAGACTCACCTCAATTCATGTTGAGTAATAGCTCCCACTCTATACATAACTCTGTGTCTTCTGATAAAAAGTGTGGGTGCTGAGGAGGCTATATCAGGGATATGTTTGAAAAATAGTGTTTAGAGGAAACTGCATTTTGTTGCATTGTGTGTGTGTGAAAGTTTTGTACATATTGACTTTTAATATTTATATGGTTTTAGAATTAGTAACAGAGGTTTTAAAGGGTGGTTGCTTAACATATTTTGTATTCTTCAGAGGGTGACTGCTTCTGAATGTGATAGCCACTCCAGCACTACACACCACACCTCTGTAGGAGGACTCTGTACTAAGACTGTACTACAGTACACAGAATATTTTCACTTGACAACTTTGTGTCTTTCATTCTTTTTAATTGTTCTTTTGAGTCACTATGGCCTTTTCAGTATATCACAGACAGTTTTAACCAACAATTTAAGTCACCTGCAAAACCTACATACACACACCTGTCAGTTACAAATATAACAAACCAGCACCTACAGAAATGTTCAGTACTGTCAGTACATCTACTATCCCATAAAAGTCTTCAATTGACATTAACCATTCATAGATTTTCATTACGTTCATAGTTTGACAGAAAAATAGCAACTTCTTCATTCTGACAATTTCACAAAATAAAATTAAAATAGAATTACCTTGTTCTTAATTGAGGCTAAAATAAAATAGAAAAAATAAAAAACTGATGAGGTACTAAAGTGAAACCTGGCATCTTAATCGCATCAGCATCAGTGGTTATATGTACGTTCACCCTTTCTTTAAAAAAACAAATCAAGCTGAAATATGAAAGTAAAAACAAACAGCAGAACTGGACTAGTTTAGACCTGGTGGGGGGACAGGTATGCTTTGGGAAGGCAAGATGACCCTGTTAGGTAGACGGTTGTGTAAGTAATAAATCCATCTTCTTCTGGACAATATGTCTCGTCACAGATAATTATGGAACTCTTTCTGGATTAATCCGAACATTATACAGTTTAAGGTGTAACTACGTTTCAACTCTCATCCGTGACCTTACAGACGATCGATAAAAGTATGACTGTAGTAAAAATGTATGTAACTCAACACCAAGATTTCATAACAATCCATGTGCGTTTAAAAAAGAGAACAGTAATATAGATTGTGTCAAACAAAGGCAAGAAAACGCGTCCCAAAACGTTGTCCTTGACATACTGTATGTAGGTAGTTGTAGAGCCATTAGAAACAGTGATGTGTGTGTGTGTTGTTCATGAAAAGTCTTTGAAACACACTACGATGCATTAGCAAGTTAAAACTTTCCTATATTTAGTGTAAAACTGCATATTTTATGCATTTTGCAGCTTATTCTATGGCACTTTATGAAAATCTGTAAGAAGGAGACAGGGAAACAGCTACATCTCCCTGATTATCAGGCGCATAGATTAGTTAAAAAAACAACTCATAAAGCTTCTGCTACTACCAGTTAAGGGCCGCTACAGCTGTTAACTGGACAGCTGGGAGATGAAGCCTGAGTTTGAAAGCCACTCATTATTCTACTCCAGAGGCCAGCCTTCCTGCTGAAAGACCAGCTCCACCGCTTCCTTCACATCCTGCACCAAGAAGGACGGCTGTGTGAGGTTTGGGTCAAAGCGGAAGTCCCTGTGACCGTGGAAGATTCGTTGCTCCGTGACAGTGTGCGTTGGGTCTGAGGGCAGCTCCTCCTGGTCTCTGCTGTACACTCCTGTGCACACCAGGATGGAGCTGCACCCGTCTGGGAGGTCCTCCTCTGATCCGTACTTGCTGCACGCTCCGCCTAATTCTGCCGATGTCATTTTGAGGACGTCAGCTTCGGCCAAAGGATCGACACCTCCTCTGCCACTCTTAGCCTGCATCTGGGTCCTGGTGCGCTGAGAAGCCTGAAGGTAGTGGTTGTAGAGGTTGGCGCCGTATATATCAGACATGGGGTTATCACTATAAAAAGCGATAGAGTGACAACACATTAAAAGGAGCTCTTACACCTAATCACACACAGTGTTCGACAAAAGGAGCTCAGCAGGATTCTTGAGTGTTGAGATCACTGAGTCACCCACCCTATAGCATACAGCCTCTTCACAGGTGTGGTCCAGCCAAGTCTCTCAGCCTGCTGTCTTATCAGCAGCTCAGCGTAGTTATAAGTCACCACACTGGGTTTACCAATCAGAGCCTCGTACTTCAGGTCGTAGCCTGTGACCTTCTTGTACAGGCTCTCTAAGCACACCAGGAACATACCGTGACCAAACCTATGAGGCAGAGACATTCAGTGTAATAACAATAGTAATAATGCTTCAGGGTGTGATGTACATTTTGATGTGTGTATTTTTGACACACACACATACTGTATACCTCGGATTCTTCGCCTCGGCCATCCACAGCAGGTCCATGTTACAAGCCAGGACCGGGATGTGAGGGTACTGCATCGAACTCCAGGAATTATCTGGATTCCCATTTGTCAGGAGCACGTCAATGATAAGCGCGAGGTTGGTCTCCCATCTGATTGGCTCACCAAATAAGATGACAGCTGTAGGAACAAACAGGCCAAGAAGGAAATAACATAAAAGACAGCCATACCTGTGTTCATTATAAATTCTTAATCACTTAGCATCAGGCTTATAGCTTCTATGGCAACTACGTGTGGAAACATACCGTCTATCGGCCGTAAGCCTTTAGTGGGGGGAATCTGTAAGACATTATACACAATTGGTAAGATGTTTCACTTATTTGTAACTGAACAAAAACTGGCTTTAATATTATTACTACTTACACTGTCTTTGGGCCTTCTATTTTGATCTACGATATCTAGAAGGGGATATGCCTCCCTGAGCATATCTATGGTAACAACATCCTGAAAGCCCAGGCTGAAGTTTGGTGGGTTAAAGTCAAAGACATGAGCAAGAGTCACAGCAAAACAGAAATGAAGGAAATACTTATGTCTATCAAAAAAATCACAGATAGTCTCTCTTCCCAGAGAAATCTGTGAAAGGGCCTCACTGAGACAGTCAGGCAGCAAAGGGAGCAACGAGTACAAAGATTAAATACTGATAACAACGATAAGAAAGTGGAACATGAACTAAAATACACTGAACAAACAGAACGTGCACACTTTTAAGGTTACCATCCAGACAGTGCAGAAATGCAGAGTCCCTGATTAAAGACAGGATACTTGTGAGCGACCTCTTCCACAGGACCCTGTCCTGACACCAGCACGCGCATTTTCTGGAACTGGGTGAACATTCGCAAAGGACTGTGGGACAGCATCACCTGGTCTGGAGACACCTGAGAAACAGGATTGTTGTCAAGGGATAAAAAACAAAACAAAACAAAAGACAAGGCAAGCTGGGGACACTTGTGAGGATGATTTAATGGTTAAGTGTCCAGTTTACCTCCACATCAAGCAGATGTGACAGACTCTCAGCTTTGGCCTGCCTCATGCAGTTTCCAGCATTGGTAACAAACACCACAGGCACTTTGTATTTCCCATTGCGGTCCACCAGGTTCCTGAAACACTGCTTTGCTTCGGGTATCGGCGTCCTGCCCCGCACCAGCACCCCATCGATGTCAAAGAGGAGCCCGAAGGAGCTGGAGCCCTGAGGAGGGAGCTGGGACAGAGAGTGGTGGCACATGTGCTGTATGAAAACATGGCTTTGTTGTTCATTAACTTGCTGTGACAGTCTGAGCAGTCGACATGTCACTTATATACACAACAGGGAACTGCGTGAGACTTTGTTCCCAGGGTATATAAATGACACAGCTTGTTTTATTGGAGTTGATAAGTCACTAATGAGTGAACTGGATGAATGAGATAGTAATAACTGAGGTTGTAAATGTGAGGTGTGTGTGTGTGTGTTGCCCTTAGCTTAAACAAGTGGATGACTTAACTTTGTCTTCATTCACTTCTATTTTTAATAAAGTTTGAAAAAAGCATCCACTTACGTAGCTATAATTCCGTGAGGTCGAAGTCGAGGTGTTTACTTGTTTTGCTGCTCCCTCACAGCTTGATTTCAGCAGCTGCCAACCGGTTTTCCAAGACCTTATTCTCTGCATTTCTCCAGGCACTTGTGTTTAAAAGCCGACGGGTAAACAAGAGATAATAACAGGAAATAAAGCTAACTGTCTACTTACGACTGGAGAAATGGGTCATGGTGTCTGAAACGGTGAGAGTCAATACTGAACTCTGCGCTCTCTGCTCATGCTGACATTAGAGTAGCTGCCATCAGACAGTACACACAGCAACATCTGATGACTAGCGATGCGCATGCGCAGAGCCGCATATCCACCGGAAACGCTGAGTTCGTGTTTGGAGTAGAAATGAAACTGAACTCACTTTACAACTGAAACTTAACCGCAGCGGTTTCAGCCTTAGCATTTACATTTGGAACAGACATTCTGTAATACAATATATTTTGAGTCTACAGTGTGCTAATATTAATAATTAAGTTGTTAAAATTATCGCAATTTATTGGAAATGCAGTGTATGCATATTTGTAAATGTATTAAATATATCATACGTTTACTCTTATACACCTTTATCGTTTATATCTTTTTAAACTCTGTAAACTTTTATACTGACAATTAGCACATTTGCCATTATTTCATTTCATTGTTTATTTACAAATTTCTCTTTGACTGCCTTTGTCATTTGTGTTATATATTTAATTTCATATGATTTGACTGTAGGCTACCTTCCATTTACACTTGGGTTGTAATACAATGGAAATATGTTTTGATTGTTATATACTAGAATGCACATATTATTTTTTAATTACTAAAATTACACCTCAAAAGGTATTTTAAAACAGTGAGCTAGCGTACCACACTGAAATTAACTTTTTTTAGACCGTAAACTTAGAGTATTGTTAAACTACACTCACCGGCCACTTTATTAGGCATACCTGGTGCTTAATAAAGTGCCAGTGTGGTCTTCTGCTGCTGTTCCCTATATGCTAGAAAGTAGGTCGTGTTGTGTGTTCACAGATGCTCTGTTGTTACTGTTGCCTTTCTATCAGCTTGAACCAGTCTGGCCATTCTCCTCTGACCTCTGGCTAAAACAAGGCATTTGCACCCACAGAACTGCCGCTCACTGGATATTTTCTCTTTTTCTGACCATTCTCTGTAAACCCTAGACATGGTTGTGCGTGAAAATCCCAGTAGATCAGCAGTTTCTGAAATACTCAGAGCAGCCCGTCTGGCACCAACAACCATGCCACGTTCAAAGTCACTTAAATCACCTTTCTTCCCCGTTCTGATGCTCACTTTGAACTGCAGCAGATCGTTGCTGCCATGTGATTGGCTATACACTATAATAAAGTAATAACTATACTGTGTAGCTTCTCCTATGACTGTAGCTTGTATGGATATTTGACATGCAGTGGCAAGATACATTTTTTACAATCCTGCATTTGACCAATGCCTATCTTAAGTGAACTTATTTAATTTTCATAAAACATGTATTCTTGTTTTGTTCTTATCTTTTCACAAAATAACAGCAGCTAAAATAAACGAGAGAAACACTTTGATTTATAAAGAAAACAAATTGAGACACAAAGCTATTTCAATAATGGAAGTGGTGCCTGTTTTTACAGCTAACACAGATAAGTACTAATATGTTACTAAAGCAGTAATTACCAAGTATTTACTAGGTATCCTAATTTGACATCTTAATGTCACATTAGAAAAAGCACAGATGTAAACACAGTGCATTCTGACTCACTGTTAAACCGTCATGGCTTAGTGGGACACTTGATGAGTTAGTACAGTACTTTTGATCTGTATATGTTTTATATATATTTATATAACCATTGTAAATTTTATATTTTATACATATACACACTATATACTGTTTTATATTTCATTTTTTACAGATATGTTGTCTGTATAATACTGTTGCTGTTAAATATGTTGTTTGTATAGCTGGAGTTTGAAACAAAAACAATTTCCCCCTGGGATTATTTAAGTATTTTTGATTCTGAACAGATCCATCGTTAATTGTATTAGTAACACCTGTGTCCTTCCTACTATGACAATTCCTGATGTCTGCTGTGAAGAAGCCTATGACTGTTGGCAGAATTCATTCAGTCAATAACTGTGGGTGTTCATTTGTTTAAAATATCTTTATTATTCCAAAGTACAAACTAAAAATGACATTCAGTCCAAGTTGCAGTAATAAACACAGAAGCACAAACATAACATATGTGACCTGGATAAACCCCACATATAGACAGGCAGTAGACACCATGGTCCAGTCCTTAGCTAAATCTTAGCTCGTTTTCCAGTCCATAGATCTTAGCCTTCAGCGCCATCAGCTCACCCTGAACCTTCTTTGTCCTGCCATTGGTCTGACGTACCTCGTGTAGAATGGCTAAGTCCTGGTTGGGCCCAATATTCAGAGTAGCCTGAAACAGTGGATACATTACACAAGATTAAACAGTTAAAATGTTAACAGCAGTATAAAAGGCAGGAGGCCACAATTGTGATATCATTTCTCGTTTTGTTTTCTTTAAAAAGGTAATAATTCATTTATGATATGTTGACATCACATAGTTTCTGTGTTCATGATTAAAATTAAAAAAAGCTCAAAACATGCTTGTTGATGTGATGAAATTACAAAATAATATTTACCTGAAGATAAACGAAAATTAAGTGAAAAAAAGATATAATATTCAGAAAGCTTTTTTTTTTAACCTTGAGGAGTTGTTTTTCCACATCTTTGAATTTCTGTCTGAGATGCTTCAGGTCCGTCTTGAAGCCCTCCACCTCCATGGCCCTCCTCTTTTCCAGTGCCTCATAACGCTGAGTCATCATCTGAAGACGCTTGGCCATTTTGTCTGAACGCTCCTGCACACAAAGATGTAGAAAGATAAAAATATAAGTCACAAGAAACTGGAGGAACGATATAAAATATGTGCAGTGAATCAGAGATGTGTATGAGGATTTTACAGACATAAGCGTCGGTCCAGTGATGGTACCTTAAATATCTCTCTGCCCACGTCCCCTTCCTCTCTGATTTGGGACAGTTCTGTCTCCAACGTAATACACTGCTCCCTGTACATCTCTGCCAGACGGTGGGCTTGCTTCAGATCCTCCTGCATGGCCTGATGACAGATTAAGTTAAATAAGGTAAGAAAAAATAAATTCCAACAACACCACAAAACAAAAAGAGCTTTGATATTCTATATGAAGGGAAATGGTTATCAATACATTATTCTACAAAATGGATATATTTTAAGTTATTTTAGAATAAAAAAAGGACAAATGTTACTTTTAGCTCCTCCTTGTGCGTCTGCTGTAACTCTGGCTGAGGCCGCGGGAGGAGTAGAGCTGTGCTGCTGCTGGTCTGCCACGTTCGGCCTGGCTCTGCACCGGCAGACCCAGTCTTCCTCAGACGGTTGTGGCAGGAGTCCAGCTCCCTCAGCAGCCGGTCCTTCTCCGCCATCCAGCCTTTCTCATGAGCCCGTGTGTCAAACTTTAGCTGTAAGAAATCTCTGGTGCTCTCATACAACAGGTTCTGCGTTCGCTGGAGCCTGAGGTTTCAAAATGTGAGAAGAAGTGGGAGTTATAACAAGTCATAATCTGTCTTCCACAAAAATGAGGGTGTTGAAAGAGCATCGTTCCTAAAATCCTCAGATGTTGGTAGTACAGTTGTGGTGAACGACTAAAAACGCAGACCCACTTGTCACTCAGAGCTGTGATTCGCTCCTGATCTCTCTGTTGTTGTGCCTGTGCCTCCTCTGCTTTAATCCGTCGATCCTCCATCAGAGACTCAACCTGCTCTTTAGCCAGACGGGTTTGTTCCTCCATTTGAGCCTGCAGAGCATCCACCTGGAAACACAAGCAAAAAAATATATTAGTTTGGTGCAATCGTAACCAAAACCGTAGACACAGGAGAAGGGGGGAAAAGTTTAAATCCCTTGTTAATATATATATATTAAAAAAGTGGACACCCAGATTTACCTGCAGTAACAGCGTCTGGTTATCGTTCTTGTATTGCTCCAGGCTCTCTCCATTTACCCCGTCTGCTGATTTTGTTCTCCGGCTACTCTCTGCTTAAACACACATGGAATAAGAATGTTAGAGTCTGTCAGGAGCACTTAGGCCTTCTGTGTTTGAGTTTCTCCTAACAAAAAAGAGTACCAGACCAGACTATTTTTTTTTAGACACAATAGAGTGTCGATATCTTTAAAGAACTCAACAGAACAGAAAAATAAGCTCATTCACATCTTCCTTCAATCATAATACATGTAGAAAAGGCATTTTCAAACCTTTCTTGGTGGCAGCAGGTCTTGACTTAATTGGCCTGAGATTGAGATTTTCCTCCGATCTGGACTCAGAGTTCTTCTGTGTGACAGTGACCTGAAATGTAGTCATCACATATTACAGCTGTCTTTAAAACATTGATTTTCTCTCTAGTCATTTTACTGGCGTAGACTGAATTCACAGTAAGAGTGAAAATAAAGTAATAAACTCAAATTAAAGAAGAGAAAAACTTTGTTTTAGTTTTATTTAAACTAGGATGTGTGACTGTGTCATTCAAATATGCTGCATGCAAACGTTTGTGGAGAGTGGAGACATCTTTAGCCACTGTTAGAGCTATATCTTAGTCAAACAACTCAGCCCAACAAGTCATATGGTTAAGTAAGAAGCAGGCCAGAAAACATAAAATCGCAGTTTTTAATGCCCTCTTACAGCATGCAAGCTAGTCAGTTTTCTTACATGTGGAACAAAAATCAGGAATGGTTTAATGGTTAGTCAAACTTTTTCACTGCAAATAAATGGTAAAATAGTTGTAACTAAACACATTAAAAATGTTTCTGTTCCGATTAGCATTTATTAAGGTAATCACTTGTACCTTGTACCTGACAAGTTGAACTGTGAGAAAGGTCTATGACGGAGTAAGCATATGTACCTTGTGAGGAGGTTCCCGATGGAAATACGTGATCTCTCCTGCATCAGGACCCACCAGGGCAAGAAGGTGCTGGATTTTTTTCCTGTCCTCCAACTCTCTATACAACAGTGAATTAGGTTAGATCGTTTCATGTAAAGAATAAAAAAAAAAAAGGTAAGTAATACAATAGACATGTTGTAGAGGATGTTTAAATATCTGCTGGATTCATCATCAAACGTGCACCCACCTGATTTTTAGTCGGTCGTTTTCTGCATAAAGCCGAAGAGACTGTTCTCTCTCTTGGAAAAGGTAGGCCTGCATGTCACTAAGAGCGTTTTGCAGCTCTGAAATCTCTCCCTCACGCTGTCGTACCTCCCACTGTAGTTTATGCTAAGAGGATATCCAGGACAGAGAGAGGATCCGTTAAAATTGGGTGAATATACTCTTGCATATGTGAAAAGCAACGTCACATATGATTCCAAGCTGTTTCTCACCTGGTCTTCTGTGATGCCTTTATACTTCTCTAGCATCTGCAGCAGCTCCTCGTGTTCTCCGTCAAACTGGGCGATTTTCTGTCTGTAGAACTCCAGTAGCTCCCTTGAGGGACGCAGGTAGGCCAGACGTTCATGGATGGGGGGAAGTGGGGAGTCAGGCTCTCGACCAGGGGTACGCATGTTGACTCTGCAGTAAAAACTATCTTTTAACATAACATATTCCGTACATTACGGAAGCAATTTTTTAGAAACAGCAAGAAATGATTGAATTATGGAATGTTTAATGATTACCCGACCATGTGAACCCACTTCATGAGTGAGATTAAATCAATGTGGTATAAGACCAGACTGGCAAAATAAGCATAGCCATAAGCATCATTCAGAGCGATTACAGTCAAAACCATAACATATTTCTCACAACACTCTCAGTGCTACAGAAGACCAAAAACATGTCCGTCCTCCTGATCATACCTGTGTGGTGTTTTTGTTGGAGATCCCATCCCAGCAGACAACACTGAAAACAAAAGTGAGAAAAATGGTGGTTGTCATCAACACAGCAAATATGGTTTGTTGTTGTAACTCTCACATACTTTTTGTAACAAAAGGCCACACAGACAAAGCTTGGATTAGAATGTGTGGGGAAGGTTACTATATATATAATGTAAAAAATAGATGTGATTTTATACACACTTGCTCTGTTAATAGACTGTGGTCCATTCCTACTAACGTTATGCCACAACGTTTATCTTTTTTCCATGATATACTGATGAAGCTTTAGATTTACCGAAAATAAAGAAAGCACGTAACAGTACAACAACAAAGGTAAATAGTACATTTATTTCAGGCGATTTTGGCTAACACACTAATACATTTTACATACCCAGAGTCTTTCCAAACACACTATCTCCTCTCGGTGTGTTGTTGTCCGTTGCTATCGAGCTTTTGAAACCCGGAAGTTCCCGCCTCTTTTTCTTCTTCGTGGGAAACTGGAGCGAAGTTGATGTTGATATTTCCCCACCACGTCACTTATGTGGCAGTTAGTAAGGTAGAGTTATTTTGCAATTCAACTTGTAAAAAAACACTTGAGTTACAGTGAATATAAAACAATAATAATATAACAATATATACAGATAGAAAGTGTAATAATAAACATGCAATAGAGTTTTACTGGAGGTCCTTAATAGAGGACATAAATGCAGAGCATGGCTTCTACCATACAAATATTGCATATCTAACAAGGCTAAAGAAGTAGATTTTAAAATACTGCATAATATATACTCAGGTAGGAGTATCATTGCTAAGTTTATAGATGTTGATGACCCCCTGCACTTTTTGTAAAATCAATACAGAATTGTTTATTGTGATATATCTAAGAAGTTTTGGAGTGATGATGTATCTAATATTTTTGATACTGCTAACTCTGTCTACTCACTATCCTTAAAGATGTTATTTGCTACTATGTTAATCCAGAAGATAATACTCTTGAACACCTGATGAACTTTGTTATCATATACGCAAAAATCTTAATTCACTAACAAAAATGTACAAAATCGGTACCTAAATTTGCTCCTTTCCTGCTAGAGCTGTCTTCTGTGCTTAAATCTCTGATCTTAGTAATAAAAAAAAGTAATACCCTACTGAGTCATTATGAAAAGTTTTTCCCAGAAGGCCCTGTTTGAATCTATTTTTATTTATTTATTTTTAGTTAGTATTATTTATTTAATTGTCTGTTTTTTGTCTGTTTCTTTGTACTCTCTTTGACTTATTTATTAAGTATGTCACCATCGTGCTGTCTATTGTATACCTTGTATTTTTGTATATTTAAATTGTTCAACCAAGTTTTTCTGGATACAACTCCAGCATTCTTCTGTGGGTCCAGCGAGTTGTATCTGTTTCAAATGTGTATCTGTAATTGTAGTACAGATATTTTGGAGATCAACGCACTAACTGTACACAGTTTCCTCAAGTTTGCTGAAAAACAAAAGGTGAACGTTTGAATTAATTCAACAGCAAATATAAAATATAAAAATAAAATAAAAACGAAAAAGTACTAGTACTTACATCCGGCACATATGCAGTTTTATTTAGCCTACTTAATTCGAACTTTTTCTGGGTTGTAGTAATGAAATGTAATTTAATGTAAAGTTTATATCTTCAACTTAAAGGGCTGAATTGAGAATGTGTCGTGAACAAGAATTATACACAGTTATTCTCGCATAGCCACAAGTGTCTCCTGAGAGTAAGACACGCTATATATTTATAAATATTCACCTTGGTCGGAGTTATTGCCCCAACGACTGTAATGATTGTCTTACTGTGAAAATCTTAACCGGAAGTTCTAATCTTACTACAAGTATCTTGTCTACTGACCCTGGACCAGTCCTGTCAAACTCCAGTGCGCTCTTGGGTCCGTTTGCTACTGTCTCTCAGCGATGGAGCGGAAAGTTGCTCGTGAATTCAGGCACAAGGTAAGATATAAACATAGTTATTATGGTTCTGTTCAAAAAACAAACTTAAAAAGCTGCCTTTTTAACCCTCTGCCTGGTTGTCACCTGACTGGCTCAGGTGTCCCGTCCAGTGGGACTTTACGCTGGCACAGGCCTGTGTGACAGAGGAAGAGACAGACAAGAAACAATAGTAAAATCATTCAAAATGTCTTTTCAAACGGATAATTTTCTAAGAGCAAAGTGTATGTAAGTAAAACACAGATGAGAAATGATATAGCAGCTGCTTCATTGTTAAAATATAATGTATCGGTAGTTTATCAGCACTAATTAGCCTATAAATAGCCTGAATAAACACAATGATTCGAGTTATTCATAGATTAATGAACTGAAATAACTTGTTTTCTTGTCTAGGATTAAATTAATTTTATAGGGTTTAGACATTAAAGTCCCCACAACAGCTATTATGGTACTAATGGGCAGATCTCTTGTTAGTTATAAGCAATATTTGGGCTACAGTGGATCTATTTTCTTTTAGAGCTTAGCAGTCATATTAGAGGACACCCTTTCTGTATCAGGTAAACATCAAACAGCTGAGGTCCAAGATACAATGAATGTTATTTTCATTTGTGAATTCAGCACAAATGATACTATGGTTAAACATAACACAATAGGAAGGGAACATGATATGTTTTAGGCTGTTTCAGCCCCAGAGCATGTTAGGGATCGTCACACAGCCATCTGGGCTGCAGGCAGGCAGTGTGGCATATTGCAGGCTCTACACAAAGGGCATCTTAGCATTAGATAATTTAGACCGTGTCAGAGATGAGCAGCTGAGCGGAAGAGATGGGACAATTTACGGGTTTAATTAGAGGCTGAGGGGCCAACACTGCACAATCAGGCTTTGTTTGTTATGGGGACAGTATCATGGTCACTGTATCTCTGTTTGTTTGAAAGTGTACATACATTCACAGGAGAATTGTATTATGATGTGTTTAGTCATTTTAAAGGTGCAAGGTGTTTTGTTCTCTGGGGGTTTGTTGTATGTACTGCAATATACAGTTATATTGGTTTGTATTCTCTAAAAACAATCTGGACCTCTTAACTAGACATTGCACTTTTTAGTATAGGTCCCTGACTGACCAGTGATCTCTTACCTTATTGGTTTATGGTGCCAAAGTCTGTTCAAGCTGCAGGTGTGGCTGGCTGTGCCTCACTGCCTAGAGCAAAATAAATTTATGACAGTCATAAACAGCACGTCATGCACGCCCTCATAGCAGGGTCCATGTAGTGCAGTCCTATATTTACAATTACCATGGTGTCTTTTAGGAAACATATCAACGATTTAATCTAGAGCTGCAACGATTCATCGCGTAGTTGTCAGCTGTTACATTAATCGCTAACTATTTTGATAATCGTTTTAGTAATTTTTTAAGAAAAAAAGTAAAAATTCCTTGATTCCAGCAACTTAAATGTGAATATTTTCGGGTTTATTTCCTTCTCTATGACAGCAAACGGAATATTTTTGAGTTGAGGACAAAACAAGACATTTTCAGACGTCATCGAAGGCTTTGGGAAACACTGATCAACATTATTTTTCCATTTTCAGACACATTATAGACCCAACAAGTAATAGATTCATCAAAAAAATAACTGACAGATTAATCAACCATGAAAATAATCGTTAGTTGCAGCCCTTCTTTAAACCCAAATGGTACAGAAATGTGTTTTCCTCTCTATAAGACTTATCTTTGACTACACAATGCTTTAGATGAGGTGTGTGCGTGTGTGTGTGCGTGTGTGTGTGTGTATGAGACTGTTGGGTGTGAATGTTCACCTCTGTTTGTGTCTGAGATGTAAGACGACACTGCAGCCCTTCCTCCTGCAGCCTCTCCTCAGCTGTGCTGCCATTATTCCTTCCCAGTGGTGTGATGGTTAAGGAAGGGCTGTCCATTACACCTGCTTTTGTCCAAGGAGCCTCTACCACTCTGCTTAAATAAACAAAAAAAAAGCGACTTAAGTTGATTTAAAGCGTGCAGCTTATAGTTGAGGACAGATTTAGTTGGACAACAAGTGAAATGTGTTACATCAGTGATTGGCCGAAGCGTTTCCTCAAAACCATTCTGCTGCAGCTGAGCCGCCATCAGGTTTGTTAGACTTCTACATACACACACACACACACACACACACACACACACACACACACACACACACACACACACACACACACACACACACACACACACACACACACACACACACACACACACACACACACACACAGTCCTACGCTGATGGGTCACCCCCCTGTGGTGGTGACAGGACCTCAGGAGAGAGGTACAGTGTCTGTCAGTGAGCAGACTTTTCTTCACGATTCAGCAGTGAGAAGAAGGATGGCACCAGATGTTTGTACTTTCTTGCAGGTGGAGTTGCTGATTGAAAATGAAGCAGAGAAGGATTACCTGTATGATGTCCTTCGCATGTATCACCAGTGAGTACCATCTGTCACTGCTCAGTGTGGTTTAAAACTGTGCCTGCAAGAAAGCTCTATTTTCTTTTTGTTTTGTCTCTTTTTTATGCATTAATCTGTATCGTCACACCTGTATATTCATAAATGAAGACAATGTTGATGGTTATTGAATGGATTGTCTCCTTAAATAACTACCACTTTGAGCCAGAATGTATAAACAGTGTTATAAATGAAGCCCATGTGGCATTAAGCATATATACAAATATAAAAAAGACAGTTTAATCTAAGATAAAAAAGCTGCATTTGTTCTTGTTTGCTCTCATTAGCTGCAGGTGAAATTAAGTCCAAATGTATTTTCAACTTCAACTGACGCCTCACTTACTTTTAACATTTTCATGTTTAGCTTTCAAAAGCTCTTTATCTTGTCACACTCATTTCCGATGCACACAAACAGCCGGTTTAAATTGCCTGCTCCATCGGGGTTTCTGATAACAGCCTGTTCTCAGAGGGCCTGGGAGGGGGATGCACTGGAGGGGCTACAGGTCTAGGTTTCAATTAATCTTTGTACAGAGCCAAAGCTCTGTGGCCCCACCGGTTAAGCCTCTGATCAGTTTCCACTGTGCCCCGACAAGCCTGGCCAGTTATTCACAAAAGCTCTTTTTAAGTTCGTCCTCCAAACAGGGCTGAAATGGGACTTATTAATAATTTAAAGTGGAGGCCGGGTGGACAGATTTTAAACAGTAGCTTTTGCTTTGCTGCTTAAACTGCTGTTCTTGTTGCCTTTTGTCTTCCTTTTGAATTGTGATACAAAGAAGATTGGATTGTTTTTTTCCATAAGCATCAGCAGAAATATCATAGTTGTATACGTTTACTGAGTATTAAAGGGGAACTCCATTAATTGACAAGTCAAAGTATGTTTAAAGTGTTGACCGTACCTGGCCGTAGGAGTGCAGTGCTAAATCCGTGCAGTACTCTGATAAGATCCTCTGAGGCCATTGTTATTACTTATGCTTTACATCACATTCAGCATCTCTAAATCTGACCATTCAGTGTGTCATAAAGCCTGACTATGTCCATACCAAAACAATGCAAGTATTGAATGTTTCCCCCAGAATTATATTCTACTCTGCTCTGGAGTGGAGGAATCCTTGGGCTGTAGTATTCCCTTTAAAGTGTAATCCCGACGCAAAATCATACCATGGTCTTTTTTGGCATTTACATACATCAAAAAAGCCATCGAGACAGTTTTTTTGTGTGACAACTATTAACGTAGAAATCCTGGAGAGTCGCTAATAGTCGCTAACACTGATTAGCTTGGGGCATTTTGGTGAAGGCATTAAAATGGCTCTTTTAACTACTAATACAGTTGAAAATAACACCAAACCTCTGCAGTAGCATGATAAGTATCCCTACATACAAAACCAATCATCAATGGGCTCCTTCATTTTGGATTGCATTTGGTAATCGACTTGAATGGACTTACTATGTGCGGAGCTGGTACCGCGGGCAGTTGGTAAGTCTTCAAAACACTCTTTTAATAAACTCTGGGTTCGCTAACTACGTTGTTGGCAGTTCGTTTTATGTGTAAGGACGCTTGTCATGCTATGGCAGAGGTTTGGTGTTATTTTTTTAGAAGTATAAGTGGTTAAAGCCGTTTTAATGCCTTCACCGTAATGCCCCGAGCTAATCAGTGTTAGCCACGTGCGGCTGTTTGCAACTCTCCGGGATAGCTCCGTTAATAGTTACACGAAACAAAAACTGTCTCGATGACTTATTTGTTGAATGTAAGTGCTGAAAAAGACCATGGGATGATTTTGCGCTGGAATTACACTTTAAATGTAGAATTAATTAACAGAAAAACATTATCACATAGTAATAAATTAACGAATAAATAAAGCAACGAAGTTTGACCAGCTTAAAGTAAACTTTAAGGTTTAATAAGCATCTATTGGCAGATGCCAGAACATTTTCTTATTCTTGTTTTAGTACAACTGCAGTACATACTATATTTCTACTACAAACCCTATTTCTTGTAAGTACTATCTTGAAAGTTTCTTGGTCTTAATCAGTGTATTGTATTACTACAAAGCTTTTTTGAAACTCAATTATGGCATTGACGGTCTGTTATTTAAATAACAATTAAATCTCTTCGGTGTGATTCAAGACCCTGCATCATCCTGTAGAGCTGTTCACTCTACATTATTATCTTTTACTTGTATCTTCTCAGAAGGTAGAAAAAAAAACATAAAAAACTTAAACTCAAAACCGTCTGCCCGTCTTGTCTTTCAGGTCGATGGATTTGACAGTGTTGGTGGGGGACCTGAAGCTCGTCATCAACGAACCGAAGCGCTTGCCGTTGTTTGATGCCATCAGACCTCTCATCCCACTCAAACACCAGGTGGAGTATGACCTGCTCACCCCCAAGAGGTCACGGTGAGTACACCTTAGACTCATATCCTGGTACTGTTGTGTATCTGGCCTGTGCCCGATATGTTCTTACGATAAGAAAAACACCCTACATGACGATTTAGCTATACCGTGATATCTGTATTCTCCCCAAAAGTTTACACGGCTCATATATCCTGTTGTATATATCTCTCTCTCTCAATTGTGCAGGAAGCTGAAAGAGGTGCGTTTGGATCGCACACATCGTGATGGGCTGGGTCTGAGTGTCCGAGGGGGGCTGGAGTTTGGCAGTGGTCTCTATATATCACAGATTGTCAAAGACGGTCAAGCTGGGAATGTCGGCCTTCAGGTATGCATGTGTGTGAACTGTATTTTCTTCATTTGCATTTTTAATACTCCTAAAACACTAAATGTTGATTTTAGTTAAAGTTCCATATAAAAGCTGTTTGTATGTAGATCGTAGTTGTAGTCAAATTCATTTTCTGTCTCTCTCTGTCTTATAAGTCTGACATAACGCACAAATCCACTAGGTGGGGTAATGCACCATGTTTTAAGCTATCATGTATGTCAGTAATGGTCCATTTTCACCCAGATGGAAATTAAATAACAGAAATAACGTTTGTCATGACATAGTTATTATTAATTTGTTTATTTAACAGGGACCATCATACGTGTTGGAAGATCATTTGATCTGGGGGTGCTTCCCCTTAATTAATGACTGCAAGCGTCAGCAAAAAGATATTGGAATACAGATGCATTTTCTAGTTGAGGCTAATTGGCACCCCCGTCACTGGTTAGGATTTTAAATCTAAGTTAACACAGCTAAATAAAATTAATTGATAAAACAGGGCAGATTAAATAGACTGTGTATGCATGTGTTTGTGTGTGTATGTATTATACATGACAAGACATTGACATATAGGGGTGATAGTTAAGCTCAGATATGTAAATGGCTAAAAAAACATCAAAATGTAAATACGTAACACAGATCATATAAATAAGTCATATTTTGGCTGGTATATTCAGCAGACAGGGATGTAAATTATATAGCTCCATCTCTGATCTGGCTTGATATATTGAAAGTGAAGGTGTCATCCATAATATCCTATCCTGTTTTGATTTATAGGTTGGTGATGAGATTGTGCGCATCAATGGCTACTCCATCTCCTCCTGTATCCACGAAGAGGTCATCAGTCTCATCAAGACGAAGAAAATTGTGTCGCTCAAAGTCAGGCGTACGTCAAACAGAAACTCATTTTCCAACAACAGTAATTTGATTGATGTGTATGAAAATGAATATTGTTTCACATCCAAGGCATCATTTATATGAATTCATTTGTGGTTTTTCCATCTGTCCAGATGTGGGGATGATTCCAGTGAAAAGGTAAGATTATTGATAATGGTGATATAGTTTCTATCTGCTGATTGTAAATGTGCTGCAAAGACATTGCAGTGATCTCTGTGTTCTCATTCCCCCTCTTTTTTTTTTTCCTCCAGCTCTTCAGATGAACCCCTCAAGTGGCAGTTTGTTGACCAGTTTGTGTCGGAGTCAGGGGTAGGAGACATATATGGTTTTTGCACCATGCCATATTACAATTTCCAAAGTTGTATCACATCAGCAGACAACTTATGGACTCTTTGGACTTTCTGCCCTAGGAGAAAAAAAACAGCATTGCAGGCCTGGCGTCCATTGGAGGCAAAGAAATCAAGGAGAAGAAGGTTTTCCTCAGCCTCGTGGGTACCAAGGGTATGGGTATCAGCATCTCCAGTGGCCCAACCCAGAAACCTGGTATCTACATCAGTAACGTCAAGCCAGGCTCCCTTTCTGCAGAAGTTGGACTGGAGGTGATTGCTCAAAGAAATGAAACTGTGAGACTCGGATTTCCGCCTTCTTGTGAACTGCATCTGTCTTATCCCAATGTAGATTGGAGACCAGATTGTGGAGGTGAACGGGGTGGATTTCACCAATGCGGACCACAAAGAGGTGAATGTTGTTGAACTTAATTATTTGTCCACTTGCAATAATGGCGACTGGAGTCCAAAATCATTTTTATTTTTAATTTAACATAGACATACAAATTTATACATTTTGTTCTTTTTATCCAAAGCACCCACAGCACCAGGGGGACATTTGTTTTAACGGTGCTTGTGTCACTGGCAGTTTTTGTTCTGCACCTAGCTCACTGAGTCGCAGAACAAACACCGCCAAATTAGCATTTAACCAGCCAAAATGGTTTTGCAGTAAGAGAAAAAAAAATCTATTACAGACTGTTAGTTAAGTAGGTGATGGAGAAAAACAAAGCCTGGAATCTGTGATCATTTCACACCTCGATAAATACAAATATCACATATATACACATACACACACAGATCACGTCTTTCTAAGCAGGTGTTAATGTATTGCCCTTCATTTTATTCATTAAATATATCTTAATACATCTTGAGGGCAGTATTTTAAAATGTCTGTTATTATATTCCCAGGCAGTGAGAGTCCTGAAGAGCAGCAGGAGTCTGACTATTACTGTTCTGACAGGAGCTGTAAGTACACTTTGCACTGTGTGAAAGAAAAGAATGATAATTTAAAGAGCATTCTAATAGTATGTTCTATTTTGCTGCTCAATCATAACTCTAATGTTTTTTCTCATGTACTGTCGCATTTTTAACCAGTCAAATATGATAAAACACAAAGAAAAATATAATAATGTAAAGCTTGTGGTGATGGCAAAACAACAGCACAAATAGTTGTGCATATAGTGATTGTGATCGCTTGAGAAGAAAAACCAAAGGAAAAGTATTTCTCTCAGAATCTAAAACACTTTCTTACCATCTGTTGTGGGTGTGATAACACACTGCTGCTTTTTCCCTTTGCATTCCCACACCGCACCGGTTAATATACCAATTTGGTTTTGAGGACATCGCATTACCTTTCCTGCACCTCAGCCCAGCTGTCTGCAGGGGCAACATTTATCATCAATCATGTCACTCAGCAGGTTGTTTGCCTCGGGACTCAGTGACGGCGACTGTGTAACTGAGACAAGCAGTCCCCTCTTATTTACTCTTTCCCCTGTTGTCTGTCTCATGCATCTATTTATTCATGTTTACATAAACAGGAAACCCTGCTACACTAATATTTGGGACCATATACAATACAGTATTTCAAGTGTGTATTTCACACACACACACACACACATATATATATATATATATATATATATATATATATATATAGTAATTATATACTACGATCGATGATTCTCAGGTTGTGAGTGAGGCTTAAAAGATGTAATGTGACAAAAACAACCAACAAACAAAAACTCTTCCCTGCCGTCGGTCTCAAGAGCCAAAAAGTTTGAGGACCTCTGCTGTACACGATGCCTTTCCTTGATTGTTGTCTCTGGCTGTTGTCACCCTCTCAGGGCAGGGAGCTGTTTATGACAGATGAGGAGCGCCTGGCAGTGGAGGCCCGCAGGGAGCTGGATAGGCAGGAACTGATGCACCAGAAGAGGGTGGCGCTTGAGACCAACAAAATCATTAAAGAGCAGCAGCAGAAGGAGAAGCAGTGAGTGAACAGCACAAAAGCCTCTTTCACATTAAATTAGACCATTTAGGAAATCACTTGATGTATCCACACATGGTTTAACTCAATATGAAATGACATTAATTTGATGAAAAAAATTGTGGATATACACACACTTTCAAACTTAAAGTGCATGCTCTGCTCTAAAGTCGCTCTACAAATTAAGTAGCTTCAACTCTGGCTACCCAACAAATTACTGCATCCTCACTTTGAAATTGAGATCACTAACTGAAAAAAACCTATATAAAGGCTTTACTGACTTGAAGCAGGTGTTTGTTCATGGAAATGGGCTGACATTTTGATACATCTCAACACAAAAATCCACTTTGAGCTGGAAGGATCAGCTTGTCTAATTAGGTAGGGGAAAACCAATATAAAATCAATCTGAGAATAAAAGACATCACTCAATAGCAACGGTGTCGACTGACATTTCTTTGACCTTTTCCAAAAGTCCCTCTATGCATTTTAGATGCAGCCTTTAGTGGTCAGTCCGTGCCAAATTCTGCATTTACAGTAGCTTGGTTATTTCATTTTCCTTTGTAGATCTAAACCTTCACTGTCACCCCAAATTCAAATACCTTAAATGCATTCAGATCAGTGCATCTCCTTACACCACAACACAACAGAGAACAGAGCGCTTATCATGTGTGAACAAACATGCAGACATATGCGTCACAACATGCATGTACATAGATCAGGTGTAAACAGGATTTTCCATCTCACCGAGGACCTTGTGATATTGCTCTGTTGTTACATCACTATATAGATTTATGTCCACTTCACTAAATCATTTGAATTTCCTTTCTTGCGTTTGTAAATTCAGAGGGCACGCTCAGATTTAGCAGTACTTTGATGCCAGCAATATCTGGGGATGAATAACGGGAGTGCATATCACATATTGCAGGGTTGACTCTCTCACTAGAAGCAATAAACTAGATTGAACGTGAAGTACATTGAAGTCATATATTCTGTATTTATTGCCGGAAAGCATGCTGGGTTTTATTTTGCATATCCATCATGTGTTTTAACAGGAGAAAGATGGAGATCTCTCAGAAAGCTGCAGAGGAAGAAGAGCGCTATAAAAAGGAGATGGAGAAGTATGCAACTCATTTGTGTTTTTATTGACCATAAAGTGCCAATTCGGTATTGTTTTGGCACATGTAAAATATCTTACACCTCTCACTTGTTTTGACATCCTCTGTAGGATTGAGGCGGTGGAGAAGAAGCACAGCAGAGACTGGGAGGAGGACTGGGGAGCCAAAGACAGGCCCAAGAGCCCTAAGAGCCCCCGCCCTCCAAAGAGCCCATCACCTGCACCACCTGAGACAAAATCCACCAAGGCCAAGAGTTCTCGTAAGAGCACCAGCAATCGTATTCTTCCTGAAATGCATGAATCCTATTTACTCCTGAACCTACACGTTTACTTTTCTTCTGGAACCACAGAGTTGAAGAAGTAACTCTTGCCTTGGTTTCACATTATTTCCCGTCCTCTCTGTCGCACGCTCTCTTTGTGTGTTTCTGTCACTTCTGTGTGCTGTGCTGCTGTTTATGGCCTGTCTAAGCTGAAGAAGCCAGCTCCTTTTCAGAGGAAGACAAGGAGGAAGAACTGGACAGACAAGTGAGTCTGGAGCCTCAGCTGTCATTGTCACAACTGTTGTCTGAGGATGATTGTGCACACCAGCGTACACACAGATTAGTGCTTGATTTCCTTTGACAACCAAAATGTAACCATTGGAGATGTAGTTGCTAGATGCTGCTGAAAGTTAATGATACACAACCAAAATCCAGCTGTTGAAAGCTGTCTCTGCATCACAGTTTTTTTAATCTTTAGTATTAAATGTAGTTGTTTTTCATAATGCCTGAATGGAGCAGGCTTAATCTGTTTCTTACCTTCTTCTCTTTGAGTGCTGTGTTGTGGTTCTTTAATGTAATGTTAATGGTTTTTCAAATAGACACATCGCTTGCAGTTAGCCGAGCCAGTGTTTCATCCTTGGATCTAATATAAGAAACTTTTGAGAGTGACCTGTGTTCATCTCCATCCATAGCATTTGGCTGGTTTTATCGATATGAGGGAAAGCTGCCGTCTCTCCGCAAGGTACTGTCAGCTGCCCGAGTTCAGTGTGGTGTAAGAGTGGCTTCAAAGGAAAGATAAGCGGTTCTTATGTCATCATTTCAAAGTGGCTGTTACATTTTTGAGATCAGAGCTTTTGTTCTCAGAAATAACTCACACAAAGTGTGGTGTCACTAGTTATTTCTGCATGCCATGTTGTGTGGTTTGGAGTGGCAGATTTGTCTCTCCCCTGCTTTTAAAAAAAAAAGAATTGACAAACTAATGATACCTCAGAAAGGAGAAAAGAAGAAGAAAAAGAAGAAAGTATCCAACACGGACACACTGCAGGAGCAGAGAAAGAACAAGAAGGAGATGGAATTTGAGCTGAAACTCGCTAAGGAGAAGGAAGAAATGCAAGAACGAGAGAAGCAACTGAAGATCAATCGGCTGGTTCAGGAGGTATGAGAAGAGGGGCTGTCGTTTGCTGTTTCATACTTAAGTTGGGTTGCTGCTTGAACATATTTACATGCTTTAATGTTAAAAAAACAAATGACTTTTCTCATACTGTCTGTCTGAATATACCTGTATTCACCCTCTGTCTGAAACATGGATGTATTCAGAGCACTGGATACAGTTCAGTAAAGAGGCGGAGCCCCGTTCAATGTTATGAAAGCTGCTCAGTGGCACATGGAGCTAAAAAAGTTCAGTTTCCACGTTTGAAATTACTCGGATGATCGACGCTACTTCCGTTATACTTCTGTTCTGTTGGATCCGAAGAGCAGGCGCACTAGTTTAGTGCTCTGCTAACTTGAATGTGGATTAAATGATTTAGTCGTGCGGCTCTTCTAGACTTGCTAAATGTGCGTGCGTGTGGCTAATTCCTATTGTCTGATGCTGTGCGGCTTTGCCACTGTGCCAGGTCTCAGAGACAGAGAGAGAAGACCTGGAGGAGTCAGAGAAAGTGCAACACTGGGTGGAGCGTCTTTGTCAGACTCGGCTGGAGCAGATATCATGTGTGGAGAATGAATCCCCGGAGGTACAGAGTGAGACCTCCTCTGTCAAAACCTCTCTGCACTCAGAGCTCTCCAAAAATGTTTTCTTGTGATGTTATAAGCCATTTTTTACTGTTGCAAGAAGATTAATAGAGTTTTAATGCAGTATCATAGCATTAATGATAATAGCGTAAAGGCAACCTCCCCTGACATAGTGAAATGACGTGGGGAAGGACGGTTCAGAATTCAGGCACTATCTCTTCTCTCTCTCTCTCTCTCTCTCTTTCTCTCTCTCTCTCTCTCTCTCTCTCTCTCTCTCTCTCTCTCTCTCTCTCTTAGATGGGTACAATATTTTCAAGTTAAATGATTCATATAATGCATATGGTGAGGCAGTAGTTATGTATTTATTTTTTGCCTGCTCTTATAACTAAAAAAAAAGTTACAGGAGATGTGTAAAAATGGGAATTTTTTATGAATTTTGAAACTCCTTATAAAGATCATTCCCATTTTTTGACTCTACATAGACATGACACTGTTTTGGCCCAAATGTTCTTCTTCCAGTGACCGTAGAACATGTGTCTTAAAACGATAACATGTCCATGTAGAATAAAAGAAGAACACAGAATGAGACTATAGTCTGCTGTAGAGGATGTATGGATGTGCGTTTACCACCCGGTAATTGCCTGAATTGTTTCATTGGTCAATAGGAGAGTTGGCACATGAGGTGAAATAAGTCGTTTTTTATGTCATTGTGACTTTAAGCTCTCCCCGCCGCTCTCTCCTGCTTCGGAGCCAAAGGTGAAGCGTTTCCCTGGCGGCCTCCACCTGGCCACCACTGATCTGGATGACATAAACCTGGATGACGTGGATCAGAGCCTGAGGGGCCCTCTTAAGAGGCTGGCCCCCACCCAGCCCAGCACGAGCCAGCCTCCCCCTCCCTTGCCTCTCCCTCCACCCTCACCCAAACTGAATCCCACAATACCCAACTACTCTCCTCCCTCCACTCGAGCATCCCCCCAGCGGCGGCCTCCATCTCCACCCAACGCTAGAAAACCTCCCCCCGCCCCGTCTACCTTGACCAACAAGGGACGCAGGCCTCACCCGAAGCCTCACACTCATCCGCAACCCCCTCGCCCACCTTCCTCCCACTATCCTTCTCAGTCTCAGTCCTCGTGGCCTCCTTCCTCCCCTCAGCCTGCTCCAAGGCCTCCTCCACCGCCACCCCCTCCGCCACCGCCTCCTCCGCCTCCCCCTCCGCCACCACCCCCACAACACTCAGAAGATCGAGTCGGAGCCCTCAGTGGGTATCGCCAGCATCATCACCATCAACATCACCTCCAACACTCTCCCAGTCCTCCAGATCACAGGAGCGAGTGGGAGACAGGAGGCTATCTCCCAAGAGGAGGGATTTACTCATCCAACACCAGTGAATTGTCCTACCCTTCTAGTCCAAAGGTTAGAAATTCTCATATGAGATTGATGGACTAGCTTTTACTCTTACTTACGTATTATTGCCTTATTTCAACCGCTAACGCTCCTAGAGTTAATGCATTTTCAAGGCTGCATGACTCATTTTTCTTTTAATGCTTAGGTTTATGTGCATGTCATGTTTTGTATATTGGGATGTTTTATGCATGAAATAGAGCAAAACACTGCATTAGTGTGACAGGATTCGGTATTCATTGATTTACAATTTACTTCTAGCTGAGGGAAAAGGCATTCAACAATGCAGCTAGTTATCGATGTCTGCCTTGTAGCTGCGTGGACTGATATACAGAATGGCGTGTTGCATGGTATGTAGTGGTGATGGCAGCAGCATGTTCTTCCTCATGAGATGATTTTTTTGGTTTTAAATATGTCTGCTCACGTTTGTTTGGGCCTTTACACTTTGTCTAGCGGGCTATGCATTGAAACCTTGGCAGTGCTGTGATATCTGAGGAAATTGGGCTGTGCCTGGGAGTGTGTTGCATTGATATTCCTTCAGTGCACTGTTTTTGCCAGAGGGTGGAATTATTCATTTTGTTTCACTGTGGTTCAGGTAATGAGAAACACCTCCCATGCCAGTCATATTTCTGCTTCAAGCACCTCCTTGGTGAGTGTTCTTCTGTGCAAATCTGATGTTGAGTTTTGCAAATTCACCTTCCACTTTTAGTTAAAATTATGATTTTTATACATTTCCTACCATTTCCTACCACTATTTAATGAACAAACTGTTTATACTCAACTGTTCCCCAATAGCAACTAGCTCCTAGTCCCCCCAACCAGAGGCGCCAGATGGCCCCTGTCATGTCTAAACCCGTCATGCTTCCGCAGTCTCAGACCCAAAGACCAGATCCACTCAGATCTGCACACCGGTCTGACGTTCTGGTATGAAACACAAAACACTGCAATCATCTGTTCCCTGCACAAACCTTCCCTGATTCAGTGTAATAAGGTCACAAAGCATTTAGACATCTGACACAGTGGGCCATCATCTGAGTGAGGGTGGCGGATTAATCTCTGCCTCTTTTTTTACCAGTCGTGGTGAGTCTTACAGACTCCTCCAGCTGTTTAGCAGAAAAGCCAATCTACGGTTATTAGATCACACAGGGGAGCCATTTCTCCCTTCTATCAAAATGCTCTTATGACACTGGGCATATTAGCATTGGCATTTACTTCCATTAATAGAGTCACATATTCATACCTGAGAGCACAGCCACATCCCTCTACCATCAGTTGAGCAGCACCGGAAGGTGAAATGCCCCGCTGAGAGGCACCTTGACTATAGGAGCTGAACGAGGGGATGCTATAAATCATTTACTTTTCTCTGACATGTTGTATACCTTTTTCAGGGTGGTCTACACTGCTGCTTTAAATATTTAAATCAAAGAGGAGTGGCTTACCATATGCTGTAGTGCTTACATCCAATTTCTGTTGGTTACTGTGTTTCCTCAGCCTGGAGAAATGGGCCAAAGAACTTTAAGGATGAGAATGTTAATAGTTTATATTTTTCTTATTATCAACAAATCCCAAGAAAAGACCAAAAGCTCCTCTATTGGACCTTCATTGTTGTCCAAAAACTATTAAACACACATCAATCATCTTCCTTCATGACAATGAATATGTGCACTGTAATTTATTTTAAATCAAGACACAATCCGTCTGTTATTCTGGAGAAAAACTGTTGATATTAGAAGAAATACACGCCTCTCATCAGTGCTCCTTCAGAACCTTAGCATGTGCCAGATTTTCCATTCCTCTCGCTCCCACTGTCTTTCTCTTTATACATCCACTGCCATTCCCCCTTCCTGTACACAAGTACAGACATGCCGCGTGGCTCTAACCAAGCCACTTTGATTCCTATTTACAGAGCCAGGGCTGCATATGAACACCAGATTTTTTTTCTCACCACACACTCAGAACGAACAGCTAGTGGACCGTGAGTAACTTGACGGTGTATTGAAGTGTATTGGATTAGAATTGCAGGCTCCACTATCAAGCCACGACTGAAAATTTTCCCCAACAAATGTACTATTGTGTCCTGTTTGCTTAAAAACTATAGTGCCCAGCTGCTGTTTTAAAAGTGAAACTATTTGTTAGTGACCTTTTTGTGTTTGTAAGGCATTGTATCTTTAATAGGAACCAATGGGGGTGGGTCTCAGTGCCCCAGGAAAGGGACGTCTTGACAGTCTTATTCATTTTGATCTTTTCATGGGATTTGTTGACAAAGCTAAAATATGTATGAGCCAATCTCATATAATCACAACACATATCTTGGTTTTGGTTAACTATGTAAATTGGACCAATAATCTTCATGTTTATGATATTGATGTGCTTACGGTGTTATTTAACATTTTTTATTTATTGTTAGAAAGAATTCTCTTTGCTTATACCTAGAGTTGTATAGTGTGGTCGACTCAAATTGCTGCTGTGATGTAGCAGTGTACTCAATGGTGTGTCAGTACACTGTAACATCACTGTTGGGTGTGGTTACTGGTGCACACTTCTCACCAAAGCCATCCCTGTTGCTGGGTGGGTTCAGAAGCAAAAGAAACTTAACTTAACTCAACCAGAGAGGGCATTTAAACGCAACAATTTACTCTTTCCAATGTATTATATATAGAAGTAATTCCAGCATACAAGTGAGGGTTTGTTTTATTTTTATTTGTACCCTAAAAGCTGCTACCTCGTTTTGTTTTTCAGCCTCCGGAAATGCTGAAACGGATGGTGCCTTTCAACTCGTCTTTTAAATCAAACCGCAAACAACAAGTAATCCATACCTATCAGTAGCTCTATTAATGTATTATTACTCTGGAGTGCTTTTTCTCCTGTTCTTTCTGCACCTGATGTGACTGAGAACTCCATTCTCAGTCACATCAGGTTTCCTCATGGTTGACTGGAGCCTCAGTGATGGCTCTTCCTTACTTGGCCTGCCTTTAGGTCCAGTTCTTTTAGCGTATGCATGAGTGGGCTTTTTTTAATTTACAGTTTTTTTTGATTGCTTTGACGCAGTAGTCGACTCAAAATACACATTCTTCAAAACTGTTAACGCAAAGGCCTAAACCGTGGCACCAACGGTCAAAATGACTCATTTTGCCTGCAAAAGGCTCTACCTCCGCCAAAACATTTAAGATATGGACCAAAAGCAAATTTTGCCCTCAAACAACACAACTTGCACACAAGTGCATAAGCGCTTCCAATCAGTCATTAGACAAGGGGCATCAAAATACAAAATTCAGCTCTCAATGTGAATCAGTGCTGCATTACTGGTCAGCAGCTTACATATCAGTGCCAATTTGCTTTCTTGCAAAACATATATTCCAGAACCATATACAATGATTTTTCAAATTTTATTGAATGCAGTATTCATTCTTTTTTTTTTTTGAGATTGTGGCTAAGAAATTAAATATTCCAACAGAAAGCACATATATAGTATGAAAGAAAAAATACAGTAACATCCATCACTGTGTAAGACATAAGGAAAATAAAAATTCTGTACAATAAAGAAAAAAATCTCTTCTAGTCAATTCTCTCTTGACGAATGGGCCACATGTCCTCATCATGCACCTAGGGAAAAATCTTCTTGCATGCCTGATCCAGCCTTGGCATGCCTCTGCATCTATATCTTGGGCAGCAGCGGTCATTGCATCGATCAAGGGCATCTGGTCATAGGGGCGATGATCGTAAACCTTCAATCTCCATGCACTGAAGAATTCCTCCATAGGATTTAAAAATGGAGAGTATGGAGGAAGCCTGCAGACTGATTGCAAATTGAAAAGTTTTGTGAAGCAGTGTCAAACAGGTGCTTCAGTGATTTCAAACTGGTCAAGAAGTGTCTAAGAGATGGGAACATATACAGTATGTTCTGTTTGGTTACCACAGCTAAAGCAGTGGAGTTTGGACTGCTTGAATGACATCTGCGTTAACTGATTTGCAAAAGGTTGCGGGAAGTGTGTCAAAGCAATGACAATGGGTTAACTCATTTGCAAGAGGTGTCTTTTGCTCTGCTGAGAGAGTGATGATGAAGACTGAGAGGTTACCAGTTTCTTCAACCAGGTCAAAGCAATCCAAAAAAACTGTAACTGCTCTTATTGGTTTTGATATTAACTGGGGCATAGCCCTCCAAGTGGTTGTAATGTTTCTCTTCCTCGCCCAGTGTGTATTTCTAAAAGTAAAGAATATGGCTGTTTTACTTCTTCCTGTCAAGCGTAGAGACAGATAATATCATTAGAAATCATTATACTGTTTATATTATTCCAGATATCATATTCGTAAGATTGTTTGGGCTGATATCAACAGCTGTCTCAAGCCACAACAAATAAAAACATATATGGGTTCATTCTTCACATCCAATGTTGAGTGTGTGCTCAACAAAAGGGGATGTAAGAGTTAGATTAATGTGTGTTTATTCTGCGGGGAAAGAAGTTGCTCTCTGAGTCATCGTAGCTAGATAAATGTGATGTCCTTTGTTCTGTTTCCTTCCATCCTTATTAAATAGCTCTCGTCTTTGGTCGGGATGATTAGGAATGATTTGTGTGTGTGTGTGCGTGTGTCCGTGTGTGTGCGTGTGTGTGTGTGCGTGTGTGTGTGCGTGTGTGTGTGTGCGTGTGTGTGTGTGTGTGTGTGCGCGTGTGTGCGTGTGTGTGTGTGCGTGTGTGTGTGCGTGTGTGTGTGTGTGCGTGTGTGTGTGCGTGTGCGTGTGTGTGTGTGTGTGTGTGTGTGTGTGTGTGTGTGCGCGTGTGTGCGTGTGTGCGTGTGTGTGCGTGTGTGTGTGTGCGTGTGTGTGTGTGCGTGTGTGTGTGTGTGTGCGCGTGTGTGCGTGTGTGTGTGTGCGTGTGTGTGTGTGTGCGTGTGTGTGTGTGCGTGTGTGTGTGCGTGTGTGTGTGCGTGTGTGTGTGTGTGTGTGTGTGTGCGCGTGTGTGCGTGTGTGTGTGTGTGTGTGTGTGTGTGCGTGCGTGAATTTGAAAGCCTCAGTGTTTTGAATCGGTGACTCTGAGTGTCTCCATGGTTTCCATTTATTCTGAATAATATCAACAACTGGTTGTCAAAGGAAATCTGACCGGCACTTCATTCGGTGACTTGTTACACAGCTAACATTCATTGAGATGTGAATGAGACGCTTTAGTTTCGTTAACCCCCTGTTGACATATTGATCCGTTTTAATGAATTGCATGTTGATTCTCTTTTCAGGGGTTTCAGAAATATGAGGAAGATTTTGATCCCTACTCCATGGTATTGTATGCCTGATCTTGTTAGCACTACAACAATGCAGAAATGCAGTTAAAGCCTCATCCTACCAACTGGGGTGCCCACAGACCCTAGAGGTACACTTTTTTTTCATACCTCACAAATGATTTACTTATTCCGATTTGTCATGACTTTGTCAGTCAGTTTGTTCCTAATGACATGACACAATTGTTTTATGTTTCTGTTTTTAATAAGGGTTTTTAAAAAAAACAACCAATGTTTTGGGATTCGAAAGCACTAAATTGCAGTCTATGAGGTTTTAATAGGTCCCCAGGGACCCCAGTTGGTATCTTAAATATGTTGGTAGAATAAGGATTAAAATGAAAGTGGTATTTAGCTAACAGGTCTTAGTTCCTGCTTGTAAACCTTGTGTGTCTGCCACTACATGATGATCAGTTAACAGCAGCTAACATACCTAAAGGTTTTAAACTGTTTTCATCCCATGGCAGCCATTGTGAATTATGTCAAACCAAAGATACAACGATTGAGACAAATTTAACAGTTGAAAAATTACATAATAACTGCATTAACTGTGCGGGTTCACAAGGGAAGTTATTCAAACCTGCTAGTTTGTAAATAGCTATATAAGCTTACATTTGATGGTGAACCAAATATAGGTTATTATTTAAGGTTAGGCTCATTAAAAAAGCTTCTATGTAAATAAGATATATTTCCTGTTTGTTTCCATAAAGAAAGATAAGAACTACTGAACTGTTGTAGAGCAGCAGTCCTCTCTTCATAAATTATACAAGCCATGATTAATAACTCCCAAAGGGTATATTAGAAGTCTTGTTTGTTTGCCAAGCCTAAATGTATTCAGTGCAAAGCCATCCTTTATGGTGACACCTTTATTTATTGTTTTATCACTTACTAAGCAACTAGAGTGTTGCGTTGTGCTTTTCCCCTCGTCAATCCTGTCTTTGTTAATAGTTCTCCTCGGACCAGATAGACGGGCGGGACGTAAGACTGCTGAGAATCAAAAAGGTACCGACCGCATCTTCTGCCTACACTTCAGATAGCTCACTTTAGAGGGATCTCACTCATCACTTTTAAAGTATAATCTTGACTTGAACCTTATAAACATGATGGTGTTGATGTTTTTTTCCCATTGGTCTTCAGACAGGACAGCTCGACATTGTTCTTGAGGGAGGTGCAGACTCTCCGTTGGGAAAGTTGGTGATATCTTCTGTGTACGAAGGTGGCGCTGCAGATAAGCACGGTCGGTTCATTTTTCATATTCAAAAGTCAAGTTAAATCTATGAACACTGCAAAAAGGGCATATCAAGTTTCAGTGAAAACATTTCAGATATAACACGTTTGTTAACTAGCTAATTTGGATGCAGCCTTTTGGTTGTATGTCCACAATACATTGTTACTTATGGTTTACTTGAGTTGATTTAGAAATGTAAGTGTTTGAGCGTCTCTTCACGCAAACTAAATTTATCTCTGCAGCTGGTTTCGGGCACTTCCTCTCTGTGTGCCCCTGTTGTGAATAAATATGTTTGTCAGTGAGCCATCTCTGATGTTTCTGTTTGTAGGTGGCGTCGTACCGGGGGATGAGCTCATGGCTGTGAACGGGAAGATCCTGATTGATGCGACATTGACTGAGGGACAAAGCTCTCTGGCTCGGGCCTGGCATAGTGGAGGGGTAGGACTCAGATTAAAGGAAAATGAAATGTATTGCTTGAGTCAAGGAGAGATATTATTTACCCTACTTGCTACAGCAGCAGAGAGTTTTACTGATTCCACTTAAACCCCTTCAACCTTGATTGCTTGTTTGTGCTTGTTGTTGTCACACCTGCAGATACAGTCAGGCTTCATATTTTCTATTGAGTCAGTCAAGTGCAAAGTGAAAAAAATGTTGCTTTTACCTTTTAGGACTGGATTGATGTTGTGATTGCTGTTTCCCCTCCGAAAGAATATGAAGATGAAGTGTAAGCATTCCTGATTATATGTTATGTTTGTTTATGTTATTTTCCTTTTGTCTTTTGTATCATTATTCAAATGGACATCTGGTGCATTTGTTTTTGATAATTGAGGACATCATTGAATGAATCTGGGCCAGTAGTGTACAGTATGTGACAGTGTGGCTTGTGTGTCTGTGTGTGTGTGCACGTGTATGCAGCCCTAAGTCAGCATCAGTCAGTCCCACTGTGAACAGAAAGGTGTTTGAAGGCAGTGCAACACTGTACAGACATGGCTACCTGCTTCAGCACTAGCCCTCCCTCTCCTCCTACCTCACCCTCGTCCTGGTAATACCTAGTCTTCACACCTCCTCTGCACTGCACGCCTCAGAGGGGATGTTTTGGTGTGGTATTTGTTTTTGTTTTTCTTGAGCACATGTGACAGTCTCCCTGTCAATCAGAAGAAACGAGCAGAGTATTTTGGTATTTGTTTCCCCTCATCTTTGTCAAACTGTCAGATTTATATATTGCGGTTACAGCTCGGCTATTTTCAAGAAACGCTAGCATGCATACAACGTATACGGTATGTAGTTTTTCTATTTGAAAAATGCATTGAGGTGAAGTTTCTTTATTGCTTTACAACGATGCAGCCGTGCAATTCAAGTAAAGACATGTACAGCTAATACGATCAATGACCCATGCCACTATATATCTGCCAAATCCCCACCCAGTGAGCCGTATATAAACACATATGTACATGTGTGGCCTCTGTGGTATTGTCCTGAGTCGTCAGGTCACGGCCACACATAAAAGCAGAGGCCTCCTGCCAGCCTTCAGCAGTTGTTCTGATTGATGTTGTTCCCCGGGACTGTTACATGTTCTGACGTACACTGACACTAAGTGACACAGGTGGTACTGTCGGGAGGATTCCTCCTTTGCTATAGTAAAAAATCACATGCTCTACAGTTTGATCAGGGTTATTTTTAGGGTGGATTACGATAAAGTTTAAAAAGAAGTGGGTTTTGCAGTTTCAATTCCTCAAAAAATAGAAAACGTGGGCTCAGTTTAAGCCCTGATTACGTTGTGTTTCTAAGTGCTGCATGTGTGTTGGTCTGTTATGTTTAACGTGCAGTGACTGAAGCAAGCGCAGTTTAAAAAGTGTTTTCCTAATGCAAACTTTCTTAGCAGTCCAGTAACAAAGCACAGCAGCTTTAACAGCTTTTATTTGTTGTAACTGTCATTCTTATCTTACAGGTTGTTGATTCATTCTTCTTTCTTCTCTTGCAGAACGTTCTTCTAGTCTCAGCAGCTGGCTAAGACTCACCTCTGTCAAGCCTGCACGTGGTTGACTTAATGCTGATCCACACAGCCATGCTGATCATTTCCATGACACGTGTCTCATCTGTCAGTAAAGGGCTGATCAAACATACAAACTGTAATCCATAGCAGCTCACTAATCTGCCTTTTCAGTGCACAAATAAAGGACTACTCACACTTACAGAATAGAGTTTCTGTTGTGCATACAGATTGTCTGCTCCCTCTTCTTTGCTTTATTATGTCACGTTACCAGGTCCGTTTTGCGGTGGGGGCAAAAAGAAGCATTTTCAGGAAAACAAAATATAGGTTCTGGTGTAGGTTTGTGTGCTTTCATGGGTTCTCATTTAATCTCTGGTATCAGTTTGGTCCATTTAATAGGAATCTTCTCATTATTATCATTGTTTAAATCCATTTTTAAGCCGACTCTACGTCAGACTGACACAATGTAAAGCCTTAGTTTCTAAGTTATATGGGTTTTCCCATTATTCCCATTTTTAGGTAATTTTATGGGTTCATGAACAATATTCTCCTTATTTGCTGTGGCTTGAGGTAAATTATATCACTCTCCTGTCTTTCCTTCACCTCCACTCTAGCCTTCACCTCCACACTGCATCAATTTCCTCCAGACATGGGAAGCCATAACGTGTTGTAATTAAATATCCACAGGGGGCAATAGTGCTCCTTTCTGAATATCAAACTCCTCACTGAATGCCAGAGCTGTGTTCATAATTCTGCTTTTTAATGAACCTAAATGTCATCAGATAGGCCTAGATCACATTCTAAAGGCTAATCAAAGTTATTTTTGGTAAATGTAAATGTTAAATAAACAGAAAAATAATACATCATGTAATGTTCATGTGTGTCGCTTGCTTCGCTGTGCGGCATACCACTTCTGTGTTATATAACCGCTCCATGATGACATACGTGACTGCTGTCTGCTGCGACTTTCGGCGCTGCATCGACCGCTGGTGTGTGATTGGTTGAGCGTCCCCTTGTTACTGTAACCCTGCGGTTGACGGTTCATGACAGAGACCAAAGGTGGCCTTGGGTGGGAGCTCTACTTAATCTTCCTCCTCCTCCTCGGTGCCCGGGTTCAGCACCGTGGACAGCGCCTTGCCTCCACCCTTAAACCGCCGCCTGCGGTTGGATGGTCAAACACAAAGTGGGACAGCAAGAAGTCGACCGAACTCTGAACACATGAGAGACTGCAGTTTGGCAGATTTGACCCCTTTTCTTTCTTCAGCATCCAAGAGACGGATGTGACAGTATTCAAGAGTGTTTTTGGAGTCAGGGAAACGCCGCGGACACACAATGATCTCACGATATAAACCGGTAAGTGCCTCTGGGGGTGTCACCTGTACTCACGCTTGATACTGATACTCTCGCTGTGAATAGCAGCTGCACTGCAAGGCATGTGCCCATTTGTACTGATGACTGCAAGAAGTTCTTCTCCGTTACACACTTAATATCCGCTGGGGTCATAAGCGACATGTTTTCATTTTACAGACCTGCGTCGGATTCACATGAAGGTCTATCTAATGATGGTACAAGTCATTTTAATTCATAGTTAAGGATTGCGTGCGTGTGTGTGTGTGTGTGTGTGTGTGTGTATGTGTGTTGTAATGTGATCATACATCACTGGGATTCATTCCCCTCTAGGGGCGAATTATGGGAGACTGTGAAGTATTGGGTGTGTTGCTGGCTGGGCTGCTATATTGTGTTAACACATTGCCACAGCCAGATGGGAAGCATTTCCTATAGGATGTGTTGGAGCACGTGTAGACCCCCCACACACCCACCACCACTCAAAAATGTTTGAATAGCCTATATGAACCATGCAGATCTAGATAGATTCACACAGACCAATGCATGATTCATAATTCACCTCTTACACTCACTTTATACCCACAGATAAAATCATCATAACAGTGGCAGATTTTCTATTTGGGGCTGTTCTGATATTTCACTATTTCAGGAATGCCTTGTTCTTCATCCTTGCTGTAACCCCCACCAGCCAATAATACCAACCTTTTTTTTCTGAGGGTCTCTGTGAGTGCTCTTGCACTTATTTTCTTTCTTTCTACACACACTGGAGCTTCGAGTCTCCCCAGGCAATCCAGTGATGGGCAGTGCTTATCTGTGATGTAGGGCACCACAGAACTAAAGCTCAGTCAGATTCCCCGGCTGTAAAAATATATAATAATGCAGACACAGCTCATGATAAAGCATCACTGGTGCTGGCAGTATGTTTCTGATGAAATCCATTCTGTTTTAGTTGGTTAAGAACCCCCGCTGACATGACATCTGGTTTGTCCGTGATCTATTGTGCCATTTTGATAAGCAGATTCCAGTTGTTTGAGGAAATTGGCTTAATCGATTCAAAAACCCCATTACCCGACTGTTTACTGTCAGCTGGTGTACGTAAGGTCTTCTGAGAAAGAATATAATTAATGTGTTTCAAGGGAAGTGAGAGGACATGGCTGCAGTTGCTGTAGGGACTATTCATGGTGGGTGTTGAAATAAAGCACCTGGAACTCCGTCTCTTAAGGAACCTGCATATTTCCCCTCCAACAGCCTCCTGAAAGATAACACTTTGGTGTTTTTCATTCTTTTAAATACTAGATATAGTATAGTATAATAACAAGAAGCCTGTTCTGTCTGCAGGTTTGCAAACTCCAGAATATTCTGCAAAGAGATATGACAGCATCCAAACATTCCAACAATCCAACATTTTAACTAACATTTAGGTCTATTGCTGTTTTTCCTAACATGAAGACCATTTTCAGCCACCATTGGTGCAATTCTATCAAAACCTTTTTCCATCCTGCCTGGACTAAACATGAGGAGATCACCACATGTATTTATGTTTTCACTGCTTATTACAGTGCACAGTAATAGAAAACTAAATAGCATCTACAGTCATTGTTTAGACATACTACTTAACATTTTATTTTTAATGTCAAGAGCTATGACAGCAGCAATGTGTCTCTCAGAGACGTTTAATGGACATCGTCGAATGCAGAATGCAAACCTGTAGTCAAACAGACATTTAAATGGGGAAAAATGGAATGTCTCTTTAAACTATTTTTTTATTGCTTTTATAAGTGTGGGTCTCAATTGTATTGCAATCCTAGGATCACATTTTGATAACAACTTATTAATGTTGAATACATTATCATTCATTGTATTCTTATGCTACCTAAAGACATACTGTATCTGTGCATGTAAACTGCTCATTAAATCTGAGCTCATCTCCATGTTCTTATTATGTGAAGGTCACCGTGGCGTGGATTACATTAAACATAAATCATTTTAACCAGTAAGAAAAGGCCATGAGTCTGTCTATGTTGATACATGGATTATAAAAATCTGTTCCCATGTGGCTCTTTGCTGATCCCTCTGAGCCAGCCGGCTGCCATTGGCTGCAGTGGGACCGGACACACAGTGCATTCGTCCCAGGAATTCATTAATATATTATGTCTCTCTATTTTTCACGTCTCCAGCATAGATATTCAGTCACTGCTGTGCTTTTTCTTGTTGTAGATATAATGCCAACCAGAGTAATAAACGACAGAGGGGTAGAGAGTTATGTAATTCCTGAAAATGTGGTATTGGGATTGAGATTAGAGCACTTGCTCATGCTTCACATACCTGTGTACGACGTTTGCAGTGTTCTCTCAACAGCTGTACCACTTTCTCTCTCCTCGCTCTCTCTTTATCATTCACTGCTCCCTCCTGCCTTCGCCCCCCCTACCTTTAGTGTCTCTCAGTCCTCCAGCTCGCCTGCACACTCTTTCTCCTCTGCTCTCGTCTTCCAAGGTCGACTTTCATAGACAAGAATAGCAGGTGCACTGCAGAATGCCACCGCTGATCTAGCTGTGTGTGCATGCTTTTCGTGTGTGAGTGTGTCTGAATGCAATCCAGTGGAGCTATGCAGCGCCGAGTGAAGCTTCGGTTTTAAAAGGATGTCTCCGGACTGCAGTCGGACGGGTTACAGATGTTTCTCTCCAGCATGGGCGGGAAAGCAGCGTAATCTGCCAGGGAGGAGAGAGAGCTGCTTCTGCACTAGACTGTGACTGCCTCTGACCCCCATCTCCCTCCTTCCCTCTCTCCCTCTGACTCCTCTCTTTCATTGGATCTGATAGTCGGGAGCTGGATTCGAGAGGGAGCAGGAAGGAGGTCACTTTGGGAATTAAAATACCATCAGTGATCCCTTTCGAAAGGTGACATGCTCTGAGAGACCTCTATTTAAAATCTATCTGTCTCTCCTCTGTCTCTGACCCTCCTCCTCCTCCTCCTCCTCTTCTTCTTCTTCTAACCGGTTCCCTGCAGAGTCCCGGTTCCACCATGTCCTTGGCGTTCTGTGGGAATGAGAATAACTCAGTGGCCTATAACGTGGACGGGGGTGTTCTCAACAATGGTTGTTTCCTGGATGCGCTCAATGTGGTACCACATGTCTTCCTTCTCTTCATCACCTTTCCCATCCTCTTCATCGGTGAGTGTCGCTGGGAGGTGAGAATCTCAGCCTCTTCACACCACACCTCCATGCATAGATCACTCAACCAGCACACACACAGATGATGTGCCCTTCTTAGTTTTCTCTCTATACATTTGTTTACTGTTACATGTGAATAATGAACTATCAAGCAAGTGATTATTTGTATCAGACTAATGAAAAAAACATGTAAATGCTTTTTTTTCCATAGTGTGTATACACTTTAAAGGGGCAATATTAGGCATATATTCAGATTCATACTTGTATTTTTGGTTTTTACTAGAACATGTTTAAATGCTTTAATTATAAAAAAACACTTTTTTGAGTTCTCCATATCACTCTTGTGGCTTTTCATATTTATAACTGGGGTGGCTCATGTGAGGCATTGACTTGATTGATGTAGAGGTGGCATGAAGTACTGTATGTGCATGTGCACACACATCAGAATAACATTCATTTGTCATTTCTGGCTCCACTACTCATGTCTACTTTAACCCTTAGAGACCCACCATAGACCCCGCTTTGTCCCTTAAGGGGGTGCAAAATCATTCTTTTTTTTTTTTTTACCACTCGAGAATTGATAAAAAATTGTCAAAAATCCCTCCAACATACCACATCAAGTCACCCAGACCTTGGGGAACTGTGCTTTTGTATCCAACCCTTTTGACATTTGGAGATTTCTACAAGAATTGCTTTTTTTTTAAAGAAAAGATTCTCTCATAACCATGAGAAAGTAAAGCAGCATCAGACCTCCACTAACCCTTTGGCTGCATTTTCTGTCAATAGGTATTGACGTCAGGACCGACTTATATGCTCATTCTTGTACACGTGCAACCATGCCGTGCCAAAGCCTCATACCTCTCTTTACCGGGCCAGGGTCGGGAAGCGAGCCGTGTCTATGCATGGTACAGTTGCACTTACACTGGTGAAACAAACTGGACTTTAGACATCATGCTTGGGCACAGTACGAATGCCAAGTGTGAGTGCGCCCTAACATCATCACACATGAATGAAGTTGCGCTCATTCTATTCACAAGAGTCTCAGCTTTCTAGTCAGACAAAATGTATACCATTCAAGACTGTTTAAAGACCCAGGTACTGTATGTAGAAATATTCAAAAACACCATTTTAGAATAAATAAATAACAAGTTTACATTGCATTAGAAAAACTGGTGGTTTTTGCCCCAAACTGTCTGGGATTATCATAAAGCGGGCATATACTGTAGCTGTAAAGGGGAGACCCATTTCATTCAGATATCTTGAGGTCAAGGGACCTCTTGAAAATGGCCATGCCAGTTGGACATGCTTGGTACCAATAGATTCCTTAGATCGTCTACTTTCATATCCTCACTTAGTCTTAAAAAGGGATCCTGCTACAGCCACTTAAAGACGGTAATCTCAGTTTAGATTGATAGCCAGAGGCCCCGCGGTTGGCCTTTACCTTGATCTCTACACCAACATTGCAGCCGTAAACAACTGTAGTGGCTCTTTAAGCCTAGTATAGTTGTGACATCACAACCGTACAGAAGTCCTGACGGCTTGTTTAAAGGCCTGTTTTCTGAATACATAGTGTGTGCATTTCTCTGTAGATTGAGCGTTTTGAGACTTTTGTGGTATTTATAAATCCCCTCAATCTGCTTTATAAATATAACAACATGAAAATCTCACTTTTACCATCTCTGTAGGTGTTGGCTGCCCCATAGTCAATGATAGAAATGTGAGTCTGTTGAGTATGGTAGGACATAAGGAGACATTTGTTCAGCAGCAAGCAAATGTGACTCCAGTTGAATGTACTGCAGAAGAAACCAGATGCCATCATGCTGGTATGAGGTTGCACCTCTTTTGCTTACCTTCCTGGTTGCTGGCCATTCCATTAGTGTCATCATCAGCGTGTAATACAACAGCTCTGCGTCGATGCACAATTTCTGCACCTGCATGTTCATCATCCGCCCTCTCTGTGTGCACATGTACCTTTTTTCAAATAGGACAAAAAACGTTTTTAACTTCATACAACTGGTTTGACAGTGGTTTTGTGCTCCTGTTGTTCTAATGATAAACACATTCATTCCATTTTCTTTGTCTTTGAACCTCACAGGCATATAAAATGTCATGTACCTCATTTCCAATGATTTGTTAACCTGTGATTTGAAGGTTTTTAGGCTATTCTCACACACTTCAATTTCCAGTTTCATTTTTGTCATTATTTAAGTGTTATTAGATGACAATGGAAAAATCGGTCTCTCCATCCATCGTTGGGTCACTTTGGTCCAGATTGAAATATCCCAACAACTATCATATGGATTGCCATGAAATCTGGTGCAGACATGTTCCTCTCAAGATGAATTGTAATCACTCGGGTGATCCTTTAACTTTTCATCAAGCCAGTTAATCATGTCATCTTTATTTTTTGACCAAATGTCTGCTAACTATAATGACTTTCAACTATTCTGTGTTTATTGCTAATTAGCGTGTTAACATACTAACACATTCCCTCTTTAATTGTGCAAAGAAATTCAGATGAACTATGCTAATGAGCAGACTGAAAGTGGAAAGGCAAAAACACTTAAAAGGCAATGTGAGTCAAACCTAAACCTCTCTCATGGAAATGCATGAAATGAGAGGATAATAACCAGAGATAACCTGGCCCCTCTTTCTGCATTGTCACCTTGAGCTGTACTGCTTTGCTTTGCCCAACAACATCGTCACCAGAGACTAACCTCAGTGGTGTGAAAGCTTTTATGTCCACCTTATAATCTCTATTCTGCGCTCCATTCTGCCCTGCAGCTGTAATGCGTTGCTCATTACAGTGCTGGCTCATGAGTTCATCAAGGTTACCAACGTAAGAGGATGCTGTGGATACATGCACCACCACACTTTTATAAGACGAGCAGTCAGTGAGGAGCATTATTGTAACTCAGTTAGGGCAGCAGCTAACACTTATTTTCATTATCACTTAATCTGTTCGATTCATTGATGAACTATTGTCAAAACAACAACCCCGAGTGAGTTTGATTACCTGCTTCTCGCCAAATGTCAATAAACTGATTAAAAACAAGTGAGAAATGTTGTCTGAGGTACTGAACTGTGTGTGTGTGCGTGAGTGCGTGCGTGCATGCATGTGTCAGTGTGAGATTTCCAGCCTGTGCCAACACTTGTCGGACAGATATACTGTCCAACAAGGTGCCAACAACAGATGACTCATTTACATAATCTCAGCAGCAGAGATGTGTTTTATGACACCAGTGACTCGCATTAATGGCATTAATTGCACTTTGATGACTGAATCGTTGTTATATGATAGTCTGAGCTGAGACAAACATCTAGCGTAGTGAATTGACCAAGGATGAAGGACAAAGAAGCTCTATACACAATAAGAGCTTAAATAATTGAATTGAGGTTTAAGGCCAGCCACAGCAGACCCATCCTTTTACTTTTCATTCAGCCCTGCTGTCACTATCTGAGCACTTTATCATGTAGTTCAGGACATTTAAGGCTGCACTGGGAGTAGAAAGCACCAACACTTGTTTTTTAGTGCAGATTTAAAGCCAGAAAAAAGAAACAGCTTTTGTCATGTTCATCTATCTTTCTATTTCCGAAGTCTCTATTGTATTTTAATATCTCTGACAGGGTATTTTTTTTGAAACACATATTTCCTGTCGCAACTTTAGGCTGGGGCAGCCAGAGTTCAAAGGTCCACATCCACCACAGCACCTGGCTTCACTTTCCTGGTCACAACCTGCGCTGGCTCCTCACCTTTGTCCTGCTCTTCATCCTGGTCTGTGAGATTGCAGAGGGCATTGTCTCTGATGGGTATGTTTAATGTTAATTTAACTAATCTAACACTAACTAATCAGTGTTAGTAATGTTTTTGTCATGAACTCCTGACTGTGAGGATGTGACTATTAGCTTTGAGCAAGAATTTACAACATTATTGAATATATGCCTATTATTATTTACTTTTTTACTCACCTTTAGGTTTTGTTTATTTTACAATAATCGATGTTGACAGACAAAACCAACAATGAGAAAAAATGGTGTTATTTTGGAGAGTCGTTCCTCAGAGTATTGCTGTTAGCAATCTAATCAAAGGCTATTTTACACCGGGGACAACTGCAGGTGAATAATAAGTGGCAATTAACACTCTCTGTGAACACTAACTATAAAGAACATCAACTTCATCTCCATAATTGCTCAGTAATGACTCATTAGAGAATACTACCCTGCAATACTACAAGCCTGTTCAGAAAAACACCATTTCAAACAGGACTAAACCAGCGTATTAGTTCACTAAGATCCAAGTTGCCTGCAGCAAATAGCCTCATGTTGAAGTTTATAGACTTAGTCTTAGACTTAGACTTACACTTAGACTTCTCTTTACTGATCCTTTGGGATGACTCCCGAAAGGAAATTAAATTTTCAGCAGCTTACAAAAACACAGGGAGGTATAACAATACAGTATAAAATAACCAATAAACTTTTAGCTAAATAAATACAGAAAGTATTAAAAACAATAAACGGTAAACAATAAACTCTTAGTTAAAGAGTTATGGTAAGGGTTAGAAAATGTATAACATAATATCTGTATGACTGTATATGACAGAAATGAGCAGTAAGATTAAATCATTGCACTTAAGTGGTGGATAAAGTTATTGTACAAAAAAAGAAGATAAGTGTCCAGGTATATAAGAGTAGTTATTGATTGCACAGTGAGTGGCTCCCACTCCTTCCCTTCTGTCCTCTTTATTTCCTCCTCCCCCGAGTGAGGAGTTGTAGAGGATGATGGCCTGAGGGACAAAGGAGTTCTTGAGCCTGTTTGTCCTACACTTGGGCAGGAGCAGCCTTCCACTGAACAGGCTCCTCTGGGTGCTGATGACGGTGTGCAGGGGGTGGCTGGCATTGTCCATAACGTCCAGCAGTTTGTCCAGTGTCCTCCTCCCTGCCACCGTCACCAGTGAGTCCAGTTTCATGCCGACCATGAAATATATATTTCTACTGTCAAAACCGTTTTAAAGATATATTTCTATAGTTTATACTATGGTTAGTTAATAATTGACTTACCATATATTTACAAATAGCATTAGCATAAAAGCTTTAAAACATTCTTAAAAAAGTAAATTTGGCTGAAATATTAGAATAAATAACCAGACACCCAAATAAGTTGTTTTTGTGATATAGGCCTCTATTATAAGGTTACAGTTTCCCTGCCATATTCTTTACTTAATAGATATCTGCTACTGTAAACTACTGATTTGTAATCAGACAAAATGCTAAATAGCTAATAAGCTAATAAATTAGTTAGCATTTGCCAACTAGCTAGTTCTACCGTCTATAGCTGTGGCCATGACTTGGACTTGTTTATTATCTGTCATTGCTCGCAGATAAATTATTTTTTTCTTGATTAAAATGACAGGCTTCATAAAAAAGAAAACTCTGGAGAAAAAGAAGCTGCAATCTAAGTGAAGCTAACGTTAGGCTAACCAAGGGGGGACGTTGGCCTTCATCCTTGGCTCCGTCTATGACTTTTTTTCAAAATGGCCAACAAGAACAAGAGCGCAGATGACATAAGTGTTAAATTAACATATCATATAGTTTGTACAGAAGAAGCATTTTTAGCAAACGTGTTGCTGTTTCCATGGTTGCTAAAAAAAAAAAACATGGCTGTCACAGATGCTAATTTGAGCTGGTTAGCAGGAAAAATTATTACTGAGCCGTTCTAACCACACATAACCAGTAAATATGTACTACAATCTAAAAGTATCTATTTCTATTATGCTTGAACCTCCTCTATCTTCAAACTCAGCAACAGTTCATAAACCCTTTGATAGTGTGGTAATGATGACTTGCCAATCACACGTTTTATGCATAAGAAACAGGGAGAATTAGCTGGACAGAGGACCCATCTCCTTGTTATCAGTTATCCTCTCCTTCTCTCTGCCTACGCCTGTGCATCCTGTTGTTGCCTAATGTAGTCCATGCATAACAGGATTCAGTAATAACTCAGGATTACTGTTTATCAGCCATTTCGGCAGACAGGAGGCGGATAACTGCACATAAGTGATTGTAACTGAAGTGGATAGAAGAGCTCTCCAACTCAACACTTCACTGGTCTTTTCATACTGAAGCTAAAGGGCCTCTCTCATTTGTCGGGCATTTTGTGCTTTTTCCTCCTCTGATTTTCATTTGCAGGTTCAGCCAGTCCCTCCATCTTCACCTGTACATGCCTGCAGCTCTGGCCTTCCTGGCTGGCATCACCTCTATTATCTACTATCATAACATTGAGACCTCCAACTTCCCCAAACTACTTTTAGGTACAGCATTCTTAAATTCAGCTATCCTTTTGTGTATTGTTCATTCACATGTTTTCTTTGTCATCTACATTCAGCATCAAAATTTGATTCAATCTTGTGAAAACATTCCTGATGATGATCTATACTTTCGACTCTTAGTGAGACCAACAGTAGATTCAAATTGCATGAGCTCCTCAAGATGATATAATTATAAACCAAGTCAGATGAATGGTTCATTACATGCAGATAGGATTGGAAAATGATTTAGGGCAATATCTTCTAGCGTAATTCTACCTCTCTGGGTAGATATTAATTATCCGGTTTTATTAGAAAAATGTTTGTCTGGTGAAAGATCTGCACAGTTTTTTTGGATTAACAACATGAATAGATTTATTGCATGTGTTGCACCCTTCATGGCTTGTGAGAATTAATACACTATGATAAAATATCCCCATAATGATATAGTATGTGTTTTTCATGTTAAAAAGAGATGCATTAGGGCATCCATGTTTTCTTCTGCAATTATCGCCCTGTTGCTTCTCTTCGACTGCTCTTCTCCTCACGCATCATTAACTCATCTGTGTTCAGCTCTCGATGCTTAACTCACTACTCCCATCATGACCCTGAGCTGCCTAGGGCTTTTAAGTCTCCATATCAGTCAGCCTCTTGAGGGAAGGGAGTTTATCATTGCTTGAACATGAATTAATCTCCTAAATTGAGTCTTTGCCACTGCTCAATTTGTTACGGTATACATTCTCTTTATACCGAAGAAGTAAACTCTGTAAAAGAGCGAATGATCTTGTTTACCTGGAACCCCACACTGTAACATTCCCCTGTTTTCACTATCAACCTTTCAATATTTAACCTGATAAACCTTCTAAACTGACATGATGTGACTATTAAAAGCTCCTCAGTGCAGTAAAGGCAAGAATGTACTTACTCGCTATATACAGTAGATTCAAGGTGCTGACCTTGAAAGCTGACAGACACACTGCTGAGGTGATGCTGCTGACATCTGAGGGGAGGAGAAAAATGAGAAGGGGAGGGTGAAAATAGGAAAAGATGTATGTCTGGGGTGCAGAGTTCAGTTTCAGACAAACTGAGAAACATTAAATTACATTTGGCGTGCGTACACTTTTTGGCTCGTCCAGTGATTTGCTGTCTTTTTCTGATCCTGGCTAAAACTCCTCAGCCCTGCTGATCTACTGGGTGCTGGCCTTCATCATGAAGACCATCAAGTTTGCCAAGTACACCGAGCATGGCATCGGCCCCAGGCAGCTACGCTACTGCATCACTGGACTGCTGGTGCTGCTCTATGGACTCCTGCTAGCTGTGGAGATCAACGTCATCCTGGGAAGAGTGAGTGTGTGTGTGTGTGTGTGTGTGTGTGTGTGTGTGTGTGTGTGTGTGTGTGTGTGTGTGTGTGTGTGTGTGTGTGTGTGTGTGTGTGTGTGTGTGTGTGTGTGTGTGTGTGTGTGTGTGTGTGTGTGTGTGTGTCTGTGTGTGTGTGTGTGTGTGTGTGTGTGTGTGTGTGAATGTTGCCTGTTTTCAGTGTTAGTCACCTCTCCTACTTTCAGTCTGAAACCCAAATGACTCTAGTGGTTAGTGATCAGTAAAGATGCCCAGGGGTGATTTAAATAGAATTGGATTCAATTATGCTACATGTTTGATCTTTCTTCTCAATGTGAAGGACACAATGTATGACAATACATTTAATAATTCTTGAGAAATTTACCAAGAAAAAACATTTAAACTTCATGGTAGTACTAGATGAAATGTCTGGGGATCTCTTAAGCCATTTGGTTTGATCCATAAAATTTCACAGTAATACTTCTGGCTTATTGTCATTCCTAAGGCTGTGCTGCTATTGCATGGCTAAAACCACATTTATAAAGGAACAAAGAAACAAACTTCTCAAGACAAATACAAATAAAGATTATGGCCTGAAGGCGAAGGCCAGATGTTTCAGCTTTTATGAAACCGATAATAAGAGCCTCAGGCTGCAAGCTGGCTCATACTGTACGTGTGTGTGTGTGTGTGTGTGTGTGTGTGTGTGCGTGCGCTCGCATGTGTATGTGTGTGTGTGTGTGTGTGTGTGTGTGTGTGTGTGTGTGTGTGTGTGTGTGTGTGTGTGTGTGTGTGTGTGTGTGTGTGTGTGTGTGTGTGTGTGTGTGCGTGTGTGTGTGTGTGTATGTCTGTTCCAGCCTGTTCCAAACTGTGGCTGAAAGGTGACCAACCATCTTTAAAATTGATTTTGAGCTTTACATTTTGATTATTACATTTTCTGACATTTTCAGTGATCTAATCCCCACTGAATACAATGGAGATAATGTCAGACTGGTCTACACTTTTCCCTCTGTTTGTCTCTGTTAACCTCTGCACTGAGCAAACACCTGTTATTGAATCTGACTCACCTAGGGGATCAGCAAAGAAGGGATTCTCCCATCATGCCTTGCACTCTGCAGTCTGTTTAAGATCAGTATTTTTACTGGATAGTTGCTGTCTAAATAATTAAATTTAGCAGTACATTTACAATGAGTCCCGTCTTAGGAATTCAATTGTTGATACAATCAAAAAAATGTTGTTGCATTATAAATGGATTGCTATAATTACATATTACTTAAGTGATTTTCAATAATCTCTTTATTTGATTATGATTATGACTGGTTTCCATCACCAGAAATGGCTAATCCTTCTGATTGTTCAATCAAATTAAACTAATTAATGCGCTACAAAACATGACTTTGCAAATCACAATTTAAAAACAAAAGCATGAAAACATGATATGAAGAGAACTACCTTAAATGAAATAAATATAATTTGTGTTTATAAATAGTATCCAGTATTTGGATGTGTTCTGTGCTAATTCATCTGCCAGTCACTGACCTAGTTTCCATAAAGCTTCTTTCATGCCACTTCTGTTTCACTGTCTTCATATAATATATTGTGAAGCTGAATTCCACTGCATCACATTTGTTCTATTTTGTTCTGTCTAAAGTGTAAAAGTGTTAAATGTTGAGCTTTGTCACGATACATCAATTGCTATAGAGACATCACACAACCAGTAATTCATATGCGAGGAAGACCATTTATCTTTTCACGGCTATAATTAATTCCACTAATAAGAGTGCTTTGAACCGTCATGTCCATTATGTTGTAGCTCTCCAATGCAGTATGAGGAAAATCATAATCATTATCTCCATATAATGTTCATGTTTCATTGAATGTCGGTTGGATTTTTTTATCTTCACGCTCTTTTTAGGCCACTGCAGATGACACCGCCGAATAATAAATCAAACTTCTCCTTCTGCCCTTTTATAACCTTTCAGCGCTACATGTGTTTCGCTGACCCCCCAGAGGTGAAGCCCCCTGAGGACCTCCAGGACCTGGGTGTTCGTTTCCTGCAGCCCTTTGTCAACCTGTTGTCCAAAGCAACCTACTGGTGGATGAACACCTTCATTACCGCTGCTCACAGACGACCCATCGACCTCAAGGTCATCGGCAAACTGCCCATCGCCATGAGAGCCCTCACCAACTACATAAAGCTACGCAAGGCCTTTGAAGATCAAAAGGTTAGTGCGCCGAGAAAAACGTGAGTGTTTGCTGCGCAATTTTCCACCATGTGTGGAAGGCTCCTGTTCATTCTGTAATAATAACCAATACAACATTTTCTCCCGATCTTTTCAAATGTGGGAGATGTGTTTGATCTGATATCCTGTAACTGATGTGATAGAAATCAAAAGCATCACTCTGTGTCTCGCATCACTGGTGCTGAATTAAAGTGTAACTCCGGCGAAAATAGTTTAGCGCTCTGCCCCGAGATTCTCAGTGTTGGCCATGTTTGGCTGTTAGCGACTCTCTGGGATTTCTCTGTTAATAGGTGATCAATGAAAAAAACTGTCTTGATGGCTTATCTTAAATTATCTTCATACGTCCATTTTCACCAGAGTTACACTTTAATAGCTGAGGATGAATGAGTCACTGGTGCAGATGGCAACAGAAAGTGACAGAACATGATCTGCATGTTGGAAAGAAAATCTGGAAAAAGCAAGTGATAATATTTGAGTATTTCTCTATATGACTTTCTAGTTTTTTTCCGTCAGAAGGGAAGCGTTAAAGAGCTTTGATTGAACCAGATTGAAAGACCAAATCAAAGGCAACTGCTGTCTCTTTCTGTATGTGTTGACTTGGATTTAGAGATTTATGTAAGAGCTTGGAGTGCAGCATGTTTGGCTCCTCATGACCCACTTCACTTTATTTTGAGCCCATTTGTTAGTTTAACTGTCTTAATAAATCCTGTGTTTGCACTGTAGAACCAATGTCTTTTGGTCCATCTGACATACGCATGAAGTGATCTGGGAATCAGACCTTTTTTTGGTTGATACAGCTGTTCTCAATAAATATGTTGATCTCTGACCTGTGATGACTGAGCTCTGGTTGAACTGGGACCATTTAACTCTATTCAGACGTCACAGAGATGGCTAGTCAATAGTGTAAACGCTGAAATGGCACACTGCCTTTAAACATGCATGCTTATGCGTATACTTTCTACCTCAGTCACATTGAGTCACCTTTTATTTGGAAAAACATATTTCCATATTACAAAAGTATGTTGTACGTTTCTCTTCAAAGTCAAAAGAAATGCAGTTTGAATGAACTGGAAACTCTTGCTATGATAGGCTCCCTGTTGTGGGATTAACTTTGGCTCTCATCTGGTGCATGCTGGGATACTTGAGTCCCCTACGACTCTAAGCTGCTATAGAAAATAGCTGGATGGATGCTCTTTAGTACAACAACAACAAGGATCTGGTGTGTGATAACATCTAAGTCACTATGGGTAAATATATAAAAGCACATTCGAAATAGCCTGAAAAGGTAACTATCCTCATATGCTCTCATATGCATTTACTCATTTATAAATTAAGTCAAACAACACCTTCTCCTATAAATTAAAATAGGAGGAAGCATTTATGATTTTTAGCTCTTCCTCTTCTTTTGCAAAACGGATACATTAGCTTGTACAGATATTCATAAATCATAGATAACAGACATTATGTATGGTAGAGGTATGAAACCACCTATGTCTCTTCTGTATTTATCCACAGTGCTCTCGTCCAAAGGCGGTGTTCTTCCAGTCTTATCAATGTAGTCCAAACTAGGGATGTTTCTTTTTTGCCTCTCTCCCTCTCTGTCTCTCTCTGTCTCTCTCTCTCCCTCTCTCTCTCACTCTCTCTCTCTCTCTCTATCTCTCTCTCTCTCTCTCTCTCCCTCTCTGTCTCTCTCTGTCTCTCTCTGTCTCTCTCTCTCTCTCTCTCTCTCTCTCTCTCACTTTTGGAGCACGTGTCAGGGGTGAAAGGTGAACGACCTCCTGCACAGGGTCATTTTTTTCCAGTGTTTGGGAGGTCACTGAGATTCGTCACTGTTGCATGTGTGACCGGTGTGAACGCAACCCCACTTCCTTCCGGCAGGAGCGAGGGATGAGAGAGATTGAGAGATCCCAGTGGAGAGGTGGTGGTGGGAGGGAGAGAGGGGTTGCGTTTAGAGGAGAGCCTGAAGGCGACGGGTCATTCCCATTCTACTGTGAACGAGTCGACATCCCGACCCCTGCGGGGGTGAAAGCAATGCACTTCATGGGAAGCAAGTTTCATTCGCGTGTGTGAGAATGAAATGTTCTCCCTTCTCGTTTGAACCCAAGGTAGAAATAAAGGATGTGTGTGTGTGTTTGTGCGTGCGTGCGTACGCGTGTTTGTGTGTGTGTGTTTGTTTGTGTGACGTGCACAGTGACACTTGTGTCGTATGAAGGCTGAGGTTCAGCACGATCTTAAATGGAAAAATAGAGACACATAACAGTCACGTCTGTTCTCACAGTTCTGTGAATGACTCAGTCATGTTCACAGAGATGCACACACACACACACACACACACACACACACACACACACACACACACACACAGTGAAAATGTGTTTACTGCAGCGTGACAGTCCAGATGTTTTCCTCTGATCATTGCTAACTCACTGAACCAAGCTGTTGTGATGTTTGTGAAGTTATAATATTTTGAATATTATAAATCAAGATCAGTTGCTCCTCCAGTCTGCCTTAAAAATATTTAATTCCTATTTCATTCTCAAAGTGATTTTGAATGACGTAAGTTTTTCTGTTGTCATTTGATGTCATTTAAGAACCCTCAGCTTGTTTTCACTGTTCACTGTTAATCCTCATCCTCTGCACCTCTGTGTCATGGTTTTCCAGCATCATTAGTTATACTCAGTTAACCATGATTGACTGAGCTCCACTGTGAAGCTCACCATTTATCTCCACATCCCATGATGCAGCAGCAGTGGGGAGGATGGAAGCCCGAACTTGACCTAATTCCGTTTTCTGTTGCAGTGCTGGAAAGATTCTTATGGTGTCGATTCAGCTTTTATGTTCAAGCAATTACTTTCTCTTGCTCTGTTAGCAGGCTGTATTGTCTAACCTAGTTTCATTTCTTTTGTTGTGCTGCCAGTTGAGCTCCACAGAGAAATTGATGAAATCATTGTTGTGCAAAGATATAACCATCCAAATCCTACCTTAAACAGCAACCTTCTTCTATATTTTAAGAATCTAAATCCTTTTAAAATACATATAATTGTAATTATGTCACTGCTGATAAGCTGTATTCAGCAAATGACATTCAACATCCCTATTCACTCAGCATGCTGATCTATTTCCACCTTTGTCCACTTTCTTTGTATACCCTCAGAGGCCTCAGTGCACAGCACCCCAGGGCCCTAAGTTCATCTGGCAGGCTTTAAGGAAAGCCTTCGGCAGGCCTCTCATCCTCAGCATCACATTCCGCTTCCTGGCTGACCTGCTGGGCTTCGCCGGCCCCCTCTGCATCTCTGGCATCGTCCATCACATCAGCAAGGATAACGGTACCATTCAGCAGCCGGTGAGGCATCGACCGTACTGCCATGCACACAATAACATAACACAACGCAACGCAGAGCAACCTAACGCAACCTAACGCAACGCAACGCAACGCAATGCAACGCAACGCAACGCAACGCAACGCAACGCAACGCAACGCAGCGCAACGCAACGCAGCGCAACGCAGCGCAACGCAACGCAGCGCAACGCAACGCAGCGCAACGCAGCGCAACGCAGCGCAACGCAGCGCAGCGCAAGGCAAAATAGGGAATAATAGTTTGTGGTTCATAAGCAAATGTGACTGTTTTTTTTCAATGGGCAAAACATTTTTTCTAAAAATATATACAAAGGTCCCAAGCATGTCACCTTCTTTATTGCTAGTGATTCGTGATAACATCCGTAAAGCACTCCAATCCCTGAAGAAGGCTGTGGGATACCGTCATAAGCTCAAGAGTTAGTAAGTAAACCTTGAGTTTAGAATATTTGAACACATTTGAAGATTTTTACATGATTATAGCAGTATCATAGTGGTTATAGTCTCATCTTTGTTTTGTTTTTTTATTTATTTCGGGCATGTCAGTTAGATCAGTCATCATCACACTTTATCTTAGTTTAAATCATACAATTCACATGGCTGAAAGGGAAAGCGGGAGAAGCAAAAGCTTATCTAGTCCCCCCCCCCCCCCCCCGTTACCCAGAATGCATTATCTTCATCCTACTATTTTCCTTATGACATTTGACATAACATGTTTCAACAGCAGGTAGTAATCAGAGCTGATGTTTCATTCTCTGCCTCAATTTTGTAAGTTTCTCCAAAATCTGGCAGTCAAACTTTATTTTATCTGCAAACACAAACCAGTCTTCAACTGCTTCTCTAAATATGTTTTTCCTTTCCTGCTGTTTTTTTTTTCAACCTTTCATTCCTTTAACAACGTGAGTCCTTTTTTGTTCAACATTACGTACTAAATTTTCAATTCCACAAGTAAAGTTTGGGTTTCAGTTATATTAAGAGAACAAAATGTTACAGACAAAGACAGTTTCAGCAGACATGGCACACGGCTTCCTCCTGCCGCTCAAATGTCACTGTTACAGTCGGATGAGACATTGACGATGCCCTCTCTCCCTATAGTGTACTAATTTAATCCTTATCAAATATTAATGAGACTTACTGTCTCAGATCCACACAGGGCAGACTGCCATATCAGACAGCCACTCTTTGTAAGAATAACTCTTCAATTATTTGTTTGAAAGTCAAACCCGCATGAGCCAGTGGAATATCACAAGTTAATTGGAAAATGTTTAAAAGACTTGCCAATCACTCAAAGTAAATGCTTTGGACAAGGAGTTTGGAGAGAAGACTGAAAATAGACCTGGGTTTGTGAAATAGTGACAATTTGAACTAGGGCAGAGCCATAATTGATTTTGACAATTTATCGTCTTTCTGTGGAATCATATCAGGATGAAATCATATATCGTGATATAGAATCACATCATCCTTTTCAGAAAAAGCACACACTAACTCAAATTTCTCAGGAAAGCTGGTGTTAAATATGTTGACGGAATATCAATATAAGTTTATTTTTACAGCACAGTATTTGTGAGCATGCATGTAAACACAGTCAGTTTATAGCTAGAAAGAAAAAATGCATAAATATATACATATTCTCTATAATTTCACTTGAACCTGTTATGTTCATTCACACTAAAGTTCTTCATAAAATGAGAAAACACTTTTAATTTGTCAAGTATTTAATTCACAGTATGCAAAATAGGCTTTACAATGTGATTGTTTTCATATGCATTATTTAAAAAAGCCATATTGTGATATATTGTGTTATTGAGATATAAAAAGATTTTTGCCAAATCACTCAGCCCTAATTTGAAATGAAAAGGCTACAGGAGGACAGTGTTTCTGGGTCTTATTCTGCAGAGAGTGAATGTGTTAATGGCAGTGGAATGAGACATAAACCAGATAAAAAGGATGAGTGGATGGGGAGTCGAGGCACATTTCTAATCAATAATTTGAATCCCTCCCGGTGAATGATCTCTACCTGATGCAGAATTAATTAATCTTTGAGGGAGACACTGTATCCGTCTCTTGTAGCTGAGCCGCATTCCTATTTGGTTTCCAGCCCACACTCCACATTGCAGTTTGATACACTCTGAGGGCTACATTTCTTTTGGTTTGATTTTCACACAATGTTCTAGCCTGCTGTGACATGGGAATGGTACATTTTAAAATAGAGATAGATAATAGATCAAAACATATGGTTCCCCTATGAACAGGAACAATTTTAGCTGGAAGTCATCCCTGACAAAAGTCAATTTCAATCCTGCAGCATGTGCTTGACCTTGCCGAGATCCGTGCTTGACTTGTAACAATAAACTGGTCGATACCTCAATCTGTCCCTCTCCCTATCTGTGCGTGCTTCCAGATGAGGTTGCTGGGAATCTATTTCATTTCCTCCAAGGAGTTTCTGGAGAATGCATATGTGCTGGCTGTGTTGCTCTTCTTCGCCCTGCTCCTTCAGAGGACTTTCCTACAGGCCTCTTACTATGTGGCCATTGAAACAGGCATCAACCTGCGAGGGGCCATTCAGGTACAGGAAATTCTCTCTACCAAAACCCTTTATCGAGGTTCTACTGTTTGTCTGCATTAGTCTGAATGTGGTTGTCCTCTCCCCAGACAAAAATCTACAACAAGATCATGCGCCTGTGCACCTCCAACATCTCCATGGGCGAGTTAACGGTTGCTCAGATCTGTAACCTGGTTGCCATAGATACCAACCAGCTCATGTGGTTCTTCTTCCTCTGTCCTAACCTGTGGGCCATGCCTGTACAGGTAAGAAACTTGTTTGTCTCGATCAAGTATTGAGTTCTTGCGGTCCCTGTGTGTTATCTCTGTAAGAGCCATAGTCACCACTTCTAGATACCTTTTTCAAGTAGGCATATGTCAGCTACGTGCATCGGCTCTGCAGCTATGTCGTAATCCCTCAACGCACAGCTATCAATCCATATGGTATAATTTCATGTTATTACTGCTGTTATTACATTGATCTTTTATTGTATTGTTGCTCTATTATGTTACATTTTTCAAAAGTGCATTTTTTCGTTGGATTGTTGTGTGCTGTGCTACGTGTTGTCTTTATTATAGTATATCCTGCCGTGCCTTGTCTTTCCTCATCAGGCTCATAGTATAGGGCAATGCTCACTTCACAATCATATGGGACATAAAGGATTGTATACAGAGATGTGACAGGCTGAGAAAGGAGCGTCAGGTGTTATAGCCCCCGTGGGAGTTATGGACTGAAAGGATCCCCTGCAGCAGATTGCTAACAATGACCTTCACGCTTTGTATTGTTGTCCCATGGATTGCACGGTACAGTGTAATAGGTGTTCTTATTTATATATATATATACTTCATCAGGGGAAACTGGAGTTGAAAACAACCATCCTGGTTACTCATAAAAATACTTTCTCCCCAGTGACCAGTTCTCAATGAATTCCAATATCCAAACCAGCTGGATATTGGATGTTTTGTCATTATTTCTTTCTATTCTATTCTATATTTATATATTTCTTCACTCTGCTCTCTTTTATGTCTGCATGCCAGTGGAGGTGCATGGAAATCAAAACTTTGGGAAAGCAGAAATATCTAGCACAACTCAGAAGAACAACAGCTGTTGTGAAAGTGACAACATGACTTTTGAATACTAATAGTATAAACTGATACTTTAAAGAACAGTCATTAAAAGAGGGAATTAATTTAGACATGTAAACATAATCAGACACATGATATTTTAGCATTCGTACAATAGTTTGTTGCTGGTGGACGATGTTTTATTGAGCAGAAATCAGTTTTTGCAACAAGCAGTAAAGTCAATGTTCTAATGCTTTATCAAAGAACCATGACACAGATTATGTTCTGTTTCACCTGATATTTCCTCTGATTTATTATGGCCTGTGTTGGCACCACATACTTTTTTTTTTTAATCTGACATAATCACCTACTGATAACCTTTGCCGTATTGTATTTTTCGTAACATTTTGACAGTTTCTGAAGGCATGGACCATGCTGTATACATATAAAGACAGATGACCACTTCACACACATTCTGAACATTAGTGATGTGACGTTCACAAACGACAAAGTCCTTTTCGCGCTCCCTAAGAGCCTTTCTTTGTGCCATTGTGCCCAAATTTCACTGCTTACTCCAAATACAAAGTGCCGGCTTCATGCTCGCACAAGCGCTTTGTGACACTACCGCCTCCTCTGTGCAGATGCGATTCTACAGTCTGTTGGGGCCCTTGGCAGAAATTCACATGAAGCACCTTGAAGTGCACATTTTGATTTTCAAAGTTAGCTATTTTTTAAAATATAAACATTAAAACATTTGTAAGATAAACATATTAATATGAAGAACAATAAAAAAAACAGAAAAAACAAATCAAAACAGAACAATAAAATCTTGGGTAGAGTCAGGTGTGGCCCCCTTAGGGAGGGCAGGTCTCCTACTGTCATTCAAACTTTGCGTATTGTTACTGCTGTTGTTTAAAGTTTGTTAACCCCAAAAAATGGGAGTAAAGGTATTTCAAAAAGAAAGATGAGCTGCTCTTTTGAATGGCTCTCAGAATGGATGGGAGCCTTGAGATCTTGAACATCTTCATGACTAATGTCGAGTTAGCTATGGCTGCGTTTTATACCCTTCAGTAGCAGTATACACCTGCTAATGGTTCTTCGGAGGTCTGAGCTGCATTTGTATTCTCCACCTGTTCCCACCTGTCTCCCCCAAACTGTGAATAAATCCATTGTGCTCAGTATTTATGCCTTCGGCTCCTGCACTGATAGGACGCATCAGTGGGCTTTTGAAGTTTACCCGTGGATCTCAGATGCGTCATTCGTATTCTGTGGCTCACTTTGTTACAGCATCTTCTAATCCCCATGTTTTTTAATCAAATGACTGAACTGACATTTTGGGAGATTAGCTCCATTTTTTTCACCTCTCCTAATACATGATAACAGGAATTGTTTGCCAAATCATCTCTCTCCAGTAACTAGCTCTGTACTGTATTTTGCCACCCTGTTAGCATACAGTGTGCTCATTGTTAGATCATTTTCACAGCATGTTAGAAGCTGACAGAAACTGCGTCGGTGGCTCCACAACTGTATATTATCATGCTAAATTGCCATGGTTACACAAGATTGATACGTAAGAAGTAGTCAATGTTAAAGGTGTTTACATTTTTTATAGAGTAATTATAAAGGAACTCAAATCACATCCTGCTGTTCTCCCGCCCATCACCCACCGCGCTCCCAGCGGCACACTGTGACAGATGAAGGAGAGTGTGTGTGAGTGTGAAATGTCACATCCATATCCATCTGGTTGCATGTGTCCTGGGGATTCCTGAATACGGCATGCGTTCAGTATGATGCCAAAGACAGTGGGTTTGCTGGAAAGGAGCCAAGGACAGGTGGAGACACGACTCATCTCTGTTGTAAACCGGGAGAGAGAGAGAGAGAGTTATTGTATGTGGAAGATGAAAAAAGCTTTTATAAATATGTAGGATGGATAATTTTTCCTTATTTTAATTCATTGTTCATTTAACTGTTGGAGCAAAGTTAAAATCCAGAACCTTGCAGAAATGTGCTGATCTGTGTGTTCCTTCACTTCAAAAAATTAAAGACAGTGTAAATGCAGTTTAATATTGATGTCTCTAAAGGATGTTGTCATTTTCTCATTCTCTTTGCACAAATCATAAATAAGGGTTACAAAGGTAACTGTTTATGACTGGCATGACATATTGCATGTATGAATGCCGATGTCGTTGTGCTCAAGGTCATTGCTTGTAACAATGTGGTAATACGGTTTTTCATACGGTCAGTGGGGAGCGTTGCTTAATTGGACATCTTGTATTCCTGATTTTTCTCTCAACAAGGTTACTATAGTCTCGCTCTCTTTCTCTACATGTGCCACTCCCAGATTATTGTGGGGGTGATCCTGCTCTACTACCTCTTGGGAATCAGTGCCTTGATTGGAGCGACCGTCATCGCTGTGTTAGCTCCTGTACAATACTTTGTGGCCACCAAGCTCTCCCAAACACAAAAGAGCACCCTGGTAAGTAATTTTGTTGGCTCTTTTACAGAGATGCCGTACTGTCTGCCTGTGACTATTTTTGATCTATTTTTAGCCAGACTAGTGGCTAGTCAAATACTTGGCAATGAGCATTAGAGCCTTCCAGAGTTTAGAGCCTAGCTGCAGACTCTTTGTAAAATCATGTTGGAATTTATGAACTATTTATTCCAGTACATCACAGAGAAACTTAAAGTAGTAGCTTGTTTTCAACAGAGTTCCTGTTTACCAACAATCTATTCACATGTTGAAATTAAAGTAGTTAGTATCCTCAACGTGTGAGGTGATCTGAGCTGCATCTGTTTCAAAGAGATGATGCAGAGCTTGGCAAACAGTGTTGGTCAATACTAGCTATAACATGCCTCTCTCTCTCTCTCTTTCTCTCTCTCTCTCTCTCTCTCTCTCTCTCTCTCTCTCACACACACACACTCACACACACACACACACACACACACACACACACACACACACACACACACACACACACACACACACACACACACACACACACACACACACACACACACACACACACACACACTTAACAGGACACCTCAACACATAATTATCTCCTTGGGATATAACCTTGTTTTTATCTGAATAGGACAACAAAATGTTTTTTAATGGCCCAAGATATGCTCATCTTGCCTTTCTGCTACTTCTAACTGCTACGTACTGTAAATGCTCTTCATTAAGTCCAGTCAAATGTAAACATACTGCTCCCTTTAGCCCTTGTGCTGTGGAGCACGATTTTCTGCCAGGGAAAAACACTTTGCTTTGAGGACTTATAGATGTTCGTATTGGCAATTGAGCCCAGGAAGCAAAGGTGATTACACTTGTATCGCCCTCTGGCAGCACCGCTTATGGTTTATCTGTCCTTGGTGTGTCGGATTAAGCTCGTTTAATCAAAGTTTCCCTTTTCAACTTGCAGGAATACTCCAGTGAACGTTTAAAGAAGACCAATGAGCTGCTCCGGGGCATCAAGCTATTGAAACTGTACGCCTGGGAACGAATTTTCTGTGACAGTGTTGAAGAGACCAGGGTCAAAGAGCTCACCAGCCTGCAGGCCTTTGCTCTTTACACATCCATATCCAGTAAGGCATCTAGTTTCCTCCACACACTGAACTTTGCTCTCTCACATTTAAACTTCCTCATTAGGTGCAAAAATAGATTCTTCCTCAGGAGAACACAAGGCACACAGCTTCACATCACATCTCTATTTACTTGACTAGCATGTTTCTTTTATCATTCCAACTTTATTAAATCCCCACAATCAGTCAACATTCATAATTCAAAGCATAAGTATAAAAATGACTGGATGTGAAGGTAACTTGGCTAACATAGTTTATATTACTTCGATTCATTTCCCGTTTACGCACCACTGCTTAATATGGTCACTCATTACTTATTTGTCCTCCTTATCTTCTTCCAGGTTAACGAGGACTCAAGTCTGCATGACTCCAGTCCTGTAATAGACTCTGTCCAATCTAAAATCAATAGTTGCAAACAGATAAGAGGAGTGAGCCATCATCATTTTACCCTTGACAGTTTTCCCCGCGAAAATGAACAGAACAATTACACGACAGTAATAGAAACGGATGTTTATTCGCCAGTTACGCAAAGCTGAGACGACACTGCCACTGCAGTAACAAGCTATTTGTCTTTACATCCATGCATTTTTTAGATCATACAAACTATACTTCATGACAAAGTACGGTTCATTTGAGAACCACAGAAAAAAATGGGCAGTAATTCATCATTCCATTTAAATGAAACAGCAAATTTGTAGATATTTTACAGAATACCTGTGAGTTGATTTTTTGGTGAGAATACATGGTAGCCATAGAAAAAAAGGTATAGTCCTGGAAAACGGCTTCACATCTCCCGTTCTCTTTTCTACTTTCAGTTTTCATGAATGCCGCTATCCCCATCGCAGCTGTATTGACGGTAAGTTTAAATGAAATTATAGTTTTACCGTTAATTCAACGAAATTACATTATTCAATATGCTTCACTCGAGAGGCTTGTTGTTGTTGTAATTATGAACAGAGCCAATAGTTACGGAGCAGAGAGCATCCTGTTGACTTTCCCCCTGTGTGTGTGTGTGTGTCCAGTGACATTTCACAGTGACACAGCGGAGGGCTCAGCACCACTCTAACTACTCGACTGTATTTATAGAAGTCCTTCCAGGCTGTAGACAAATTAGAAAAGTCTGACAGATACAGAGGAGAGGGACCATTATAAAAGCCAGACACGTGATTCATCTTTGATTTGATTTTACAGTGCCCATTAAACTCTTGACAGAACAAGTTCAACAACAGCGTGATGCTGACAGCCAAAAAAAGACTAATTTCTCTCTTTGATGGGGTTTAACCTTGAACGGGCCTTCTGTGACCGTCAGCCAGTCAAACAGTTCAATGGTTCAGATCTAGATCCATGCTTTTGACACTAACCTCGGCCACTCTGTCCTCCCTCTCATCCTGCAGACATTTGTTGTTCATGTTCACATCTCTGAAGACGCTGATCTGTCCCCAGCTGTGGCCTTTGCCTCTCTCTCCCTCTTTCACATCCTGGTCACCCCCCTCTTCCTGCTCTCCAGCGTGGTGCGGTCCACCGTCAAGGCTCTTGTTAGGTGAGAACTAAAATATATTTTTACAATAGAGATAAATCACCTTTATGTCGATTTCTTTTAATAAGAAAGAATACAGACTTGAATGTTTATTGGTTAGAACATTTCTGAAATCAACAGAAAGGCTACTAACAGTAAACAGGGTGGTGGAAAACAGCATGATTAGACGAAACACTCAACCTTTTCCTGCAGTAGATGGACCAGCTGCATTACTGGATCAGCCTTTGTTCGCGTAACAAAGTGCTTCATTTCCCTGTTGTTTAAGTACACTTGTCTCTGGCACTGGAATTTGTTTCAGTAATTAGCTTCACGATTAGTCTGGCAGTCAAGATTTCTGGTGTGATGAGGCTGCTGCAGGGTTACAGATATATCTCCCTCCACTACTAATGCTGCACAAGTCATTAAGTCAACCTGTCAAGGCAAGTCAAATGTATTTCTATAGCCAATTTAAAACACAACAGGAGCTGACTCCTGAAAGTGCTTTCAATATAACTATATAATAAATAATAAAGACAACAACGTAGTTACCAGAATAAAACGTCGGCATTGGCCTTTTTTAAATGATGTCGTACTTTTCTGCAAACCACAGATATGTTGAATATCAACGTTTCTGATCCACTGCAACCAGATTTCATTCCCTACTCGTCACATACGGACACTGTTTGATGCTCCACGGTCACAGTTTTAAACACATGATTAATGTTTTAAATTCAAACCAAAACTACGGTATTAATATTACTTTATTTGCTTTAAAACTACAGGTTGGATTTTTTTTATCATAGTTTAGGTTAAAATATGTACATCTGCTGACATGACACACATGAAATGAACAAATTTTAACATTAATATTGAAGGGAAAGGCATTAAAAGGGTTCATGTGAGCTACTGCAGACATGCAAAATAGATCTCTTCCATTCAAAAATATGACTTTCTTCAGTTTCTGTCCTCTAAAATGTATGACCTTAACTACAGTGACTTGTATCTGTGCCAAGTTTGTGTCACTAGAGAGGTGTTTTCACATTCCTCTACTTAAGGGGGAGATGTATGTGCACTTCCCTAAAACCTGGGATCCAGATAGATAGGAATAGATTTGGTATTTGAAAGACTCAAAAGCAAAGTGCTGTCTAATATGCAAAGAAAGAACCCTGAAACCGTCACTGCAGAGCAGGCTTTTCACTGTCATCGTAGCTGTGTCAGTCACCGCCAGTTACAAGCTTATAAGCTAACATAAACAAATGAAAGACACTAACTACACACTACACTTACCATTCTAACATGTCTGCTAGATGCAAATTTTGCTGCACAAGAGAGTCTGGGTCTGAATGACGCTGAGCCTGAACTTTAGCTTCAGATAGCGACTGACTGCGGAACAAGCAGCGATGGTGGGTGGGGCCAAAGCAAGACCCCCTCCACAGTGATTTCCTGGTTGATCCTATGCAGAAGTACCAAAACCTACAGTTCGCCCAGTGGCCACCAGGGGCAGGTTTGATAATAGACCAATTTCTCATTGTTAAACGGGCCGTTTTCACAGCATCATTAAACCCTTTTTAAGGCCTGGTACCAAAAAACATTCTAGTCTGAGGGGTTTGAATTTTTTGGAGGGGGACACTAAATATTCACTTTCCATATAAGATAAGGCATGAAATTCTAAGTTGTGATTTTTACATATTAGGCTGTTCTGTGAATGACAAACTCTCGGCTTTATTTAGGCCTTCTTGATGCAAAATCTCTACATTTATTATAAAAGATTAAAGCATCTTCTAAGGCTGTCTCATAAAGTCAATGAAGCCGCCCTCTTTTCCTTGAGACTGTTAAGGCGATGACAGCGTGTTAGTTTAAATCCAATCATCTCCATCTTTGTGTCTTGAAAATGATCACTGTAGTGAATTGGGGTGATAAAAAAGTGCACATTCTCTATATCCTTTAGGAGATCAGCTACGTAATACAACCATGTTGATGTAAGCGCTTTATTTTAGCTGGGGTGGCTTTTCCTTCTTGAATGTGGAAGCTGCCTGTGATCCTTGGAGATGTCTATTTTGGGACTGTGGGTGATTTGACACTTTGTAATACTCCAGAAATAATAATACTGATAATAAAAAGCTTGCAGTGTAGGTTCAGTTTATCTTCGCACCTAAAAATGAGAAAATATCTCTTTATAGAGGGGGAAATAGGCAGTATTGTAAATGTTTTCCGTGTCTTTTAAAAAATAAATTGTGATTTCATAATGCTGTCATGATGATATACATCACTCTGAATCCACTGCTCTAACACACAGAGTTCACTGTGGCATGTTACCTGAACTTCTCTACTGTATACTGAAAGTTAATCCATGAGACTTAACGGATGCATACAAGAGTAAATTGAAGGAAATGAGTCCCAATGTCAGATCTGACATTCAGCACTGATTTAGTAATTCGATTTAGATTGCCTGGGAAGCATTTGTTCTCATTTAGGTAGCAAAGTAGAAGAAAGAAATGTGATTTCATTCAGACATGTAGAGATAATGTAGGGTGTGTGACGGCCGAATTAAGCTAATTTTTAGCAAACTGTTACATAGATTTTCCAGTCTGTTTCACTGAATGAACAATGTGACAGTAAACAGCAGGGATGCTGTTATTAATTATGTTTCCTTAACATGAATAAAAGTGAGCTCAAGTCTGCGTTGCTTGTGTGCATGTCAGCTGTGGTTGAATATAGCATACACGATCCATCAGTTTGATTGGAGCTCATTATACGTATTGATTCTATTCCCTTTTTTTACTCCTCAGTTATTGGTTTTCTCTGTTTCTTTCTGTATCTGCAGTGTACAGAAGCTCAGCGAGTTTTTCTCAAGCGATGAGATTGGAGACGAACAGGAGCCCAGAGCCATGTTAACTTCTGGCTCCAGCAATCACAACCAAAATAGATATCAGGCTGTGGTAAAGACATGTTTACACATATTTTTGGGTTGGCTTCATTTAGACAACATATGCTTTCTGACTATAGCCCCTGCTGCTGCTGCACGGCTGTATTGCTTTACCTTACTCATCTTTCTATTATTTTCACCCATTTACCCCTTTTTCCTTTGCCCCTAATGTTATACAACCATTCTCTAGTCATCCTCTAAACCTTTCCCTTCATCCTCATCGTCCTCTTTGTCCCAACACTTCAAGCCTCTGAAGGTGGTGAACCGGAAGCGCCCTCCGAGGGACGACTGGAACAACTACAGCTCACACGGGGACCATGAGGGCGACAGACCCTACCAGGAGGTGGACCGAGACATCTGTATCAAGGTGAGAGAGAGAGTAAAGGATATGTCGTGCTCTGTCCAATGCCACCTGGCCTAGTCAGAAACAAGACGCAACATTCCTCCAGGTTTTCTCAAAATTGCAGTGATGATGTAACAATTAGAGGCGGCTCACATGGCGCTCACAGTTCTCAACATTTGACCTTTTATTAAAGGTCACTCATTTCAAATAACACCTACTGAGCTAATACGGGCAAACCCTCTTCAGGTATGGTTCTGACCTTTAGAGATTGTTTCTTGCATGAGAGACAAAAATCAATAAATGCATTGTATGGTGTTCCTGTTATGCTGACATTCCTCTGCTGGTTTTGAATAATCCAAAAGAAGTTTGAAAGTGTAATGATGAGATTCTCCAATTAAAAGAGAAAACAGTACTTTTTTTCTGTAAAGACTGTGGGAATATTGAGGCAAAGCTGGTCAGTGTGTTAATGTGTTAATAAATACACTGAGCTGTTTAAGAAAAGCTTCACGTTAATTGGGTAATTGAAATGAATGCAAAAAAATAATGATAATAATTAAAAATGAATATGAACCAAAAAAGCACATTAAAACCATGTATAATGCTTATCATAGCCATGGGTGTGAAACCGAGATCTCAAAAATAAATCTACATAAACTATTACAAATAACATTTAAAGATAAAAGATGGGACTAACTTAATATGATCTAAAATAGATAGCAACCGTTGGGTGACAAATTAAAAGAAGAATTATGTTTGGACTTCTATAGCATTCCCCGACCTTTGTTTACATCTACATAAGGTTGGATACTGTGCCTATTTTTATATATCAAATAAATCTCAAAATCTTCTGAAAAATGTCTCTGATTTGCAACATTGACATTTGTTATTAGTATCTGAGATGCTGTTGATTAGATTTTCATGAAATGAGCTTTATATTTAGCGTGGAAATGTTTAAATTGCAGTGATTCACACCAGTGTCCTCGTTCCTGTGCATAAAGTGAATAAGAATGAGGCCACATTAACTAATTATTGCCTCACTGTCACTTTGCATCATTTTGGATGGATGACATGTTTGCTGTTTACTTTTTTCTCTCTGTTTGATATATGGATGAGTCTGTGCTTTGCTCTTCTCAGATACATAGCGGTTATTTCACCTGGACCGATGGACCACCAACACTGTCAAATGTGGACATCCAGATTCCTTTTGGTGAGCGTCAGTGAGATGTACAATCTGTCTCCTCAATTCCTGTCCTTGTTTCTCTATCCAGTATCCTTCTGTCACCTGACTGTTTTCTTCATTTCGTGTCAAACCTCTCAGGTAAGCTGACTATGATCGTGGGCCAGGTGGGTTGTGGGAAATCGTCTCTGCTGCTGGCAGCGCTGGGAGAGATGCAGAGAGTATCAGGAGCAGTTGCGTGGAACAGGTCAGTTACAGGTTTATGGTTTTGTGTCTGTGTGAGTCAACTCTGACACTTCAGTTAAAACGCTTAATCACTGTTTGCATTTGAATGATTGAGTTTTTCTGCTGCTGGTGGTGCTGAAGTATGATGCTAATCATTGTTTGTTCTCATTATCTAATATTTGCAAGTTTCCCATTTTGGGATCAATGAAGTATTTCTATTCTATTCTATTCTATATTTAAAAGTGCGTTTAAGGGTTTTCCCGACGCGGCATCCTCCATGGCTATAAAATTAAGCAAACGTGGAAGTTTCAAAAACTTACAGCAGAAGTAAACATGTTTCAGTTCGGTACAAAAAAAAACAACGTTTTTTTCTCTCTATAGCTAATTTCCCCATCCATAAGAACTTTACAGGGACATTTTTTTTATATAACTCACCTGTTTAAATTATCCAGTGGAAAGAAGGAAATCAGGTGACATTGTAAAAGTGACGAAATCTACATAGGGAGGGAGGAGGATCGGGATGGTGGATGCGTCCCAAAACACAGGACTTTCACCGGGGGGGTGGTGTTTGTGTCCTGGAAGTACAAAGTCAACGCTCAATCTAACCAATTTGCTGTGGCACCTTATCTTTACTGTCACCCTTGTTGCCTAAACTTAACCACATATGGGTCACAGCTAAATAGAATGTCATATAATTTTTATGTACAAATGTTCATAAAAATAAATCCTAAATCATACAAACCTGTTGATGAGAATACATTGAACAGGGAAGTGCTGGACTCAGTAACATTATCTATACAACAGTCGCATCCATACATCAGCCACCTCTCCATCCATTCAATTACAAAGCAATAAAATACATGTGTCCTCAGGGAAATCCATGTACTGTAGTATACTTCTTGTAATGAATCCAATCCAAAGGTTAAAGGTTAATTTGAAAAGAATTGCCCCTCATGGAGACCCACACCACTCCGGTGGATTTGTTTCTTCCCCATCTCAGTCTGTGAGGGACTTGGCCTCCTGTTTTTTAAGCCTCTCTGATAATTTGTCTGTCAGGGAGCTTTTATTAATGGGTTTTCTTGCAGCAATACATTCTACATCCCTGACAAGGCAATACAATTAGCATCAAAATCAGACCTTATGACATGGCAGTATAACATAAATGGATTTGTAGGTCAGTGAAATGGGGCTGATACTGCAGCTTTTATTTTTTGTGGTGATAGATAGAGTATAGATGAACGTGAGCATCCTTTCATGCACCGCTGACCCAAAATTAGTCGAATTCAGATGGGGAAGTATCCCAACAGGCAGCAGGCCTGCCCATATCCAGGCCTGTCCATATCCAGGCCTGCCCATATCCAGGCCTGCCCATATCCAGGCCTGCCCATATCCAGCAGCGTGTTGTTATTTATGTGATCTAAATATGCAATGAAATGAAAAGGCAGAGTACATTTGAAAGTGAATACTCAAATTTCACCTCATGCATTCTGGGAGTCATTAGCCTCTATCCCTTACATCTGTGTAGCTTGTCACCTCCCCGGGATAGCGTTGATATCAGTCTCCATTTGTCAACAACAACTTTAGTTCCAACTACTTGATTATCACGGTCTCCGCAGCCACACACACACTCACACATTCCCAGATGCTTGGGCCGGGTTGCACTCCCTCTGTTATTAGGTCAGTTTGTACACCCTGCCGAGTGACCAACACTCTCACTTATCATGTGTCCCAGGGTGACACTTTGGTTCGGTCATGTGGACTCTGCCCTCCTAAAGCATTCAGACACATTAAGATGAGTTTCTGTTTCCATAGTGTTTATTATTGTGCTATATTTCAATCAGATACACATGGAAGGAACGTTGAGTCTGCAAACACATTCAGCACAGAACAAAAACCAGCATGTACACATCAGTGAGAAAAGAAATGCACATAAAGCAAAAGGCAATAGGAGATGAATGAGTTCAGCGTGGGCCTTGCAGGAGTAAACAGCAATCAAAGCTGGTCAGATTCATTACGATGGCCTCGTTGACTTGTTTGACTGTGATTGGTGGCTCTTAGAGTCAGCTGTCACTGATCAGCTGATGTTGTTCATGTCTTCAGTGCTATACCTGAGGTCACCATGCTCCATGTGTTTATATAATCAACCAATAGGCGCTATTTTGGTTACTTGACAAAGCAGTCTCCCCAGGAGGGTAATTTACTTTTTTTTTTGCAAGACACACTGTGTGGCATTTGAGGTCAATGCGAACCTCCTCATCCATCTGGAATCATAATAATCATTTTTCATCATTTATTTTTACTGTCAATTGTAATTGACATTAAAAGCTGCTTTGGAGCTTTTAATCATATCTCATGATCTTCCTCAGAAGATTGAGTTGCCCATTTTTCATGTAGTTTCCATTTTTCTGAGCACTTGAAGGATTTCTTGTCTCAAAGTTTCCAGTTTGACCTTTGGAAACAGCAGTTAACAAAAACAACCCCACCACTAGGTTCACTTTTCAGTCAACTACTGGTTCCAATATCAAGTATTAACTTTCTGCAAATGTTTTTTTTTCTGACAGTTTCCTCATTATCAGTGTAGTGTCACTTCTTTTATTTGCTTCTCTCTGAACTTTGGGGCAGTATGCTACATTGAAGGAAAAAGGAAAAAACAACCAATACAATAACAGCAGTGTATGACAACATCATCAGGAACAAGTCGTATTTGTTTTTGTTGAAATAAGACCTGTGTGTCGCCACAAAGGGCCTCATCTTTCCAATACCGTATTTCCATCCCTGACACAACCTGTCATTTCAATCAGTGGGAATCTGCAACTACCCACCACCCGTCTTCACCCGCCTGCTCCCATGGTCCCTCTGCTCTCCCAATCCAAATATGGCACAGAGCAAGGAGCGTCTGGGATTTCTCTGTCGTTAAAGTGGATGACTATTTCTATCTTGACCTCCGTATCCAGTCGAAGCAGTGCAGGTTGGATGTCTTTTGTGCAGTGAAGGTCTAGAGCCTCATAACTGGGCAGAGTAGCCAGATTTGATAGCGAGGTTGTGACATCAAACTGTACCTGCTAACTTAATTAACTGTCTCCCAAACCAGAGGGTGAAACGTGCACTTCACTGTAAAGAATGTTGTCATAAATCAAGAAAAGCAAGTTAAGATAATACCTTCTTTATGGGGTTGTTGGCGAATAGGGCAACTGTGGCTCAGTGGAGGAGTGGGTTTGATCCCCACCTCCCCCAGTCCGCACGTCGAATTGTCCTTGGGCAAGACACTGAACCCCGAATTACTTCTTGTGCTGCGCATGGGTGTGTAAATGTGGTGTGACTGATTAGATTAGATGTCCACTGCCATCAGTGTGAATGTCTGGGTGAATGGGTGAATGTGACAAGTAGTGTGAAAGCGCCTTGAGTAGTCAAAGACTAGAAAGGCGCTATATAAGTACAAGTCCATCCAAGTCCAAGTCCATTATCAGTCATTATCAGGCGTGGTCATCGCAATGAACATGCACCATTACTCCCTGTCATCAGGAGGGGACTTTAAGTTTTAACGATGGACGTTTAAGTTAATTGAAGACAGTTAGAAACTGTGGGAAGTTCCTCAGCCTGGCTTTGATGATTAGACTTGAGTTTCTCGTTGCTGATACAAACTGTTTTGTACGACTCCCTTGTGAATTCTCCCCTAATGTAACCTCGAGTCCTCAAAGGTGTTGATTGAGGTGAGGGGGAAATAGCCCTCGCTGCTCCAGTCAGAGATTAAAGCTGTAAGTCATCATCTCCGGCATGATTACCCCGTTTTTATGATGATTGCAGGATAAACACAATCAGCTGTCCATTCAGGCTACAGTGTCTTTAAAGTGTCATTGGGTGATGATCAAGGCAGTGTTTTCATTGTGTGTTGTTAGAAATGGCTCGGTTTATCCCTGAAATCTCCACCCCTCCTAAGTCAATGTGATAACTGACATTTTATATTGTAACCACACCACATTTTTCACTACGGAGCTTCTTCTTTAAAACACATATGAATTTTGTTTCACAAGTGACACAATTACAACACGAAAAATAAAAATCCAAAATGCATTTTGTAAAATGTTAAATTATGTGACTTTGACAGAAAATTGTAACATAATATCTAAAGCATTTTTTGTGGTCTTTACATTATGGATTAGATTATGGACTCTTGCTCCTTGCCGTCCCACAATCTTCATGACTTCTAACTCCTTCAAACTTAAATCTCAAATGAATTCACAACAAATTAATTCCTTCCTTTTTAGAAAACCATGTATTTCTTGTGATACCTTGATGCATGGATGGGGAAAGCAATCAATAACAATCTCTAATGAGATGTCTTTTTTCTCTCCTTTCTTCTTATTTTATGATCGACACCTGAGCAGTACTGCATTGCTCTTCTTATTTTGTGAATCTCCTATTTTTCTTATATATATATATATATATATATATATATATATATATATATATATATATATATATATATTGTATATATATATACTGTATATATATATACACACAGTATATATTTATTCAAATTATTTTTTTACACTTTAATTTAAGGAGGTCGACTGTACGAGTTTTTATGGTTTATCGGCCTCTCCTGTCACATTTGTTCACCTCTTTAAAAATTAGTAAAGTAAAACTTTATGGTCAACAAAAAATATTAAATATATATAAATGATAAATAAATGCATTTACAACTAAACACAAAAATGTACATAACATTATGTTTAAATACATTACATACGTATGTGATAGGTTTTTCACAAGTGGTCACCCAATATTATAGTTCTTAAATTAAATTTAACACCTCCTGCATAGGGTTACTGACATTCGCTCACTCCAGAGTTATTTAGTTTTACACAGTCAGTACACATAGTTGTGTTTACGTGTATGTTTATGACATGTCAGAGCTTCTTTAATGTCAGCCACCAGTTCACTTCCTAACAGCTGTGATCTTAAAGCTGTTGCAGTAACTTGGTGTAAATCAGCCCTCGCTCTGTGGCTGCACTCACACGCGATCAGAGTCACCTTCTCTGGACAAGAGAGGTGCCAACTTGGCAAACCTAAAAATACACCCCAGCTTCTGCTGAGCATGTGTCAAGCTCCAAACAGCCAATCAGATCTTAATGAATTTTAGAGTTAGGAGTCTGAATGTGAATTGTAATGTTCGTGTGTGTATGCACTTTGGGGCATTTAATTATTCTAAAAATAAGAGTTTATATATGTTTAAAGCCTTTTCAAACAACATAACCAGACCTCATAAATATCCCCTGCTCTATGGACATTTACACTGTATTTTTGTAACTTTTGATATGGAACAATTGCAGAATTGTTAGTTACACTTCCATTTATATATATGTTTCTGTATTTTCATGCAGCCTGCCAAACCTGGAGTCTGAGGGAGATGAAAGGTAAGTCAGAGTAAAAAGGAAAAAAGCTCAAGCACCCAAATCTAAACATACCAGCCAGTGCCATCATGCATTTTTATTTTTTACCTTCATGACGTTCTGAGATTACATAAAAAACAATATTTGCAGCATGGATTACATGAATATTTAAACAAAAGTGAACACTATTAATCCCTATTACAAATAAAGCTCCGTTGACAGTTCATAATTGTCGCTGGTTTAGCTAACGCAAATAGTGGAGTTATCTTATCACTGTGGATTATGGTTTCTATTTGTAACTCGACTGGCCATGCCATGTACTGATATTTCACTCTGGATTAAAGACAGATCGACACACAAACATACACATACACAATAAGGCATCCATGTCATCCTGCATTGGCAGCAGCAGTATGTGAACTAAACATTTGACAGCTGGTGTCTTGTCACTGGGTCTTTCTGCCTGACCAGACACTGACTAAATAGGAAACCTTTAGCTCTGTCTATTGATAGCATTATTAAGCTGCAGGCTGAAATTCCCAGTGGTGTTCTGAGCAGAGGAAGTCAGCAGGCCACTAATTTATACAGTGTAAGTGCTGAAACACTGCAGAGCTGTGTCATCCATCTCAGCTGAGAAAGGAGAAATGTCTGGCTAAGACACGTATAAATGATCAGTCTGATGTGTGTAAAAGGTTTGTGTTGTTATAGTGTAACAGCCTGGTACCGTTTCTAAGGCAGTTTAATGAAGTAAACACATTCATCGGCTGTGTGTGATGCCAGTGCGCTCTGCTGCGGTGCTGACTGTTTTCTTCCCAGTTCATGCTGCTCACCATCAATGGCCCTCTCCGGCCGCCACCAACAGATATCCGGATATTCGCTGTTGATTTGTACAGAAGCTTAAAAACTTATATTTGGGACAGTCTTGTTTGTATGTCACCTCAACCCCCAGTCCATCTTAGTAAGTCTTTGTCTCCTCTCAGGATGAAAGGGGTTTGCTCAAAAACATACAAGCCAGTGAAAATCAAGAGGGAAGAAATCAACTAATTTCATTGAACTGAATTTCCCTGCACTAATCAGACAATCGAAATGATTTTATTTGTCATCAGCAGTCCCTTTAAATATTCACCACATGGTTCAAGTTCTGGCACCTCACTACAAATAAAAAGTCAGATCAATCTTTCTGTTTATTTGATAAGTCTGCATGTTTCTAACATGTTCTGAAGTACACACAAATCCTTCTTTTCTCACCTCAAACACCCTGCCTCTATAAGTTATAGCCCAGCTTACTGTACAGCGGCAGACATACACTAGATGAACAGGATACCAGTAAACAGCAACAAACATCCCACCAGCCACAGACCCTGTGTTGACGTCCTAATCTCAGACTGAGGAATCAGATCCTCTGGGAACTGAATATGTTAGAGTCCAAAGGGGTTGATGTTTATTTCCATATCAGCAAATTACAGGAAGAAATATTGGGAGGGGGTTGGGGTGGTTGGGTGTTATTTTTAGGAAGGATAAGATCACAGCTAATGATAGATGTGTTCATGTAGGGCAGTGGTTGGCCTGCTGAGCAGCGACATGATTGCCATAGTGAGGGAATAGTATCCGGGTTAGTATGTTTGCTTTCTGTTAATCATTACAGGATGAAAGAGGAGTCAATAATCTGCTCATCTCAGAGGCAACAGTATTGCTTATTTCATGTTTTTTTTTTGTGTCTGACATTTTCTCTGCAGTCCCACAGACAGAGATGCAGCAGGTGACGGAGAAATCAGGTGAGCTCAGACAACAGCATGCCACACGCCAGGCGGTCTCCATGGAGACGCATCACATTATCAGCAGAGCCAAACAGCAATTGCCATGCTTATCTAGAAATATTCTGCATATTAAGAGGAACAAGATATTCCCTCTGCTCACAGATTTACTCCCAACCCTCAGCCTCATATTGACTTGGCAAATACACCACAGTCTCTAATGATCTCTGGACCAGTTGTTTATGGACTGGTTTTGATTACGCATCACCAGCTTCTGAGGTCGAGGAGTCCCTGTGGTCCAGAGATTTTCTTAACCTCTGTGCGACACTTTATTTAGAAGTCAAATTTAAACAGAGTGAACTGATGGTTTGACACATCTGTATGTGTCTTAAAACCTCTGGTAGGAAGAGAGGCGCTGTGGCCTACGCTTCCCAGAAGCCCTGGCTGTTGAACGCGACACTGGTGGAGAACATCACCTTTGAGATGCCCATGATCAAACCCAGGTGAGACATCATACCTGCACCAAACCAAAAGTTATGTCTGTTGTCTGGAGCTTCTCCACAGGTGCTGCTGATAGGTAGGTTGATGAGAGCATGTTACAAGTAGTGAAAACATATTTAACCTGAGATTTCTTGGGCATTTTATGATTTTATTTTATTTAAATCGTAAAAAGTAAAGGGATGACAAGAGATTAGAGGAGATAAATGGGGAAACCACATACATTGCAATTCTTTGGCTGGTTTGGATTGGCTGGCATTGTAAAAGCCCCCAGCACACAACAACCAGAAATGCATTTAATTCATTATGCACACACAAAAGTGAGGAAAGTTCTAATGAAGGAAAGGGCAGCAGAGGAGTAAAAAGACATTTCAGTTCAGTTCTTCATGCTAAAAAATAAGAGCTGCTAGACACCTTTTCTTCATGATGAACAGGTGACAAACAGCCCGTCAAATTCACTCAGTTCAGGTCCATTCAGTCTACTTCCATTGATACAGTATCAGTGTGGTAAACTAAATATCAGAAATACTTCTTAGTTCACATTCCAACAGAACCACATACTGCACCATGACCATAAAGTCATAAACTCCTCTTAAACGGTCTCAGCAAAAACTGAACATTATAACCTTTATAAAGGACAGATTTATTGGCCGACTGTTGCATTAGTTGCGACCCAACACCGGATAAGCGGATGAAGATGAGATGAGATGTTGCATTAGTTGTAACTAGGTAGATAGATAGATAGATGGAGTGCATTACGTAGTAGGTTTGTCCAGGTTGCATTTCAACATCCTAGTTTCAGTGCAAACTGATGGTGTGCTCCACATTGAACAGAACCTTTCACACTGTACTCTATCATTAGTAACCACTGTGTGTAAGCTGTCTTCCTTACATCTATTACTGAACTTCACTTTGGTGCTTGAGTGCTGTCACGGTGACACCAATCATGGCAGTAAAACTAGCTGTCTAAGAACACCGTTTAAAATGACATTCAGAGTTGTTCATTGTAACAGAGTAATCGATGTGTTGTCAGGCCAAGATGTTAAGCCAAATAGAGCCAGTAATCTTCCTGCTCCCTGAGGCCACTGGTAAATTCAATAGGTTAATGCCTGATTTAGTCAATAGTTTGTGTTATTTAAAAAAAGCAAGTTGTTGACTTCCTAAATAACCTGTGTTAACAGTGAGACTCTTCGAGCCAGGATTTGTCTGGGCTCAAGGTGTCTTATCGCTGTGCAGAGTGTCTACAGTTTCACTCCTGGCTCAGCAGCATGCTGTTTTCACCTGCATGAACACAAACGCACGCTTCACGGTTATCAGTAAAAGAGAACATGTGTGTACACGTCCTCTTTTACTGACACTCACAATTTTCATCCTAACAACAAATTGTCTTTCCGCCAGGTCAGTTGCTTGGATTTATGTTTGTGGCTGGACTTGCTCTGGGTCTAATGGACCGCTGTGTGTGTTATTGTAGAGACAACCTTTGCTGCCTCTCCTCACTGTCTCCTTTGTCTTTCTCTTCAAACATCTCTCTCTCTCTTTCTCCCCCCATCCTGTTCTGCTGTCAGTTTATTTTCTGGTAATATCCTGAGGACCTTACTCACTCTCGGGCTGTAGCACCAGGTGTTTAAAAAAAATGCTTTGGGGGTGAAAGCTGTTAGCACCTACATTCATTTCTGCGTCAGTCATGCTTTTGCAGGCATTATGTGCAATCGGTTGGAGCACACATTATTCAACTTTTAAAGTTAATAATTTGTATATTTTGTCTGCACCTGCCACATCATTTCTGTCTTTGGAGTTACAGCTTTGCCTTTATGTGTGACCGTGTTTATAGCTTGGCTTTATTTAAATCTTTTTATGTCACATTATATTTTTAGTCAACAAGCAAAATAGTCTGCTTGTAGCATGCTAACACGCTAAACTAAGATGTGAACATGGCAAACATTATACCTACTAAACATTAGCATGTCAGCATTTTCATTGTGAGCTTGTAAGCATGCTAAGTACAGACTCACAAAGCTGCTAGCACGGTTGTAAACTGAACATTAGAGCTACGTAACAAATACACAGGACACACTGCCTTTTTTCCCAAACAAACGGAAACAGTGATAACATATTTTCTATCTGATAATTTTCATATGAAGAAGTAGACCAAGTCTGACTGACGATTGGTTACTTGTTTATATTGTTAGAAAGATGACTAGCCTACTGCTAGCAGCCTGACTACTGTCCAAAGCAAGAAACAACCACTTTAAACTAGAAACCCCAATTTTGTGCTACAATAAAGGCAAAGTTAAAACACCCTTTTGTATTGATAAGAAGAATAACGATAGCCTTTAATTTCCTGGGCGTCTGAGGCCTACCGGAGCTTGGGCTCATCCCTATGTTCCCCGGGTCCAATGATCCCCGTCAGCATTTTGTTAGGGTTAGGGGTTAAGGCTGGGTCAGGGTTAGCGGGTAGTGTTAGGGTCTACATCATGGTCTACATAGTCCTATTGGCGGGGGAATTCAGCACTGATTTCGGGAAAAATAACAGGCCCGTGAACAAAGGACCCTTTCTCTGAACAGCGGGGAACATCGCAACCTTTTTTTAAAAAAAGGTCCAAAGTTCCAAAGTTGTATACAAAGCAGGGAACATAGGACCCGGGAACATAGGTACACTCTCCCGGAGCTTCGTATGCAGCGCTTGCAGGGAACCAATCAAATGCAGTCCTTGTACTAAAGCCATTACATTGTGGAATCAACATTTATTTTATAATTATAAGTTCATTGCCACATTAATACAATATTTTTCTATGAACTCCTTTTCCAGTGCAGGCTTTTGGGTTAAGGTGCATTTAATACGTACTGTGAACTGTAGCCATGCATCTGAGAGACTTGCTCAGACACTGTCCTCCAAAAGATTTGGCTAGTTCTTTTATTTGAAATATTCATTGTCATTTGGCACTATGGATTCATAAATCCATGCATGTACCTTTGTGATTTATTATATTCAGACCAAGAATATCCAACTTCATTAATATTAATCAACCTTTTCTTGCCTGTAACCCCATACTTTTAGGTCACCATGTTCTCATAGCTCCAGCAACAGCACTATCAACCTGTCATGTCCAACTGAGTGTGGCTTTGTTTCTACTGCAGTTTAAAGACTGTGATGTGGGTAGTTCTAAATGGAATTGACATAAATGACGATACATTTTAACATGCAATTAATCTAAATCTGAACATGATCGACTGCACTTTGTTCCCACTCTGTCTTTGTGCTCTATGAATCTGCCTCTAATCTCTTTATTCTGTGTCTGCCCGTGTGTTGAAGCGAGTCTGATTCAGTGCTCAAGGCAAAATCTTTCAAGTTAAACCACAGTGGCTTCTGAAAGTAATTTATTTGTTTTCATATTGTGACTCTGTTCAGAACTGTATGGGTTGTGTTATGCATACATGTCAACAGAAGCAACAAAGATACACACATACGGTATATAACATACGGTATATGTAGCATTCAAATGAATTTTCTGTCTCGACTGTCACCCTAAAGAGGTTAATAACGAGCCCAAAGTTTCCTTCTGGCTGGTATTAGCAGCTGCTCTCTGTACTCATCTGTATTCTGCCTCCGTTTATGCCCATCAGGTACAATGCTGTCATCGAGGCCTGCTCTCTTCAGCCTGACATCGACATCCTTCCACAGGGGGACCAGACAGAGATTGGGGAGCGGGTCAGTATCACAGTGACATCTTTTTTAATGATTTTATTTGAAATGTGGCCTTTTATATTCCAGTTCTGGATGTATAATAGCCCCCACTGTGGCTCCCACTGTACTGAAGAATCATTTGTCATCATTAATGTGCAGCCAGGATTTGACATTTGTGTGGAAGGAGCTGGACTGACCTTGTTCAGCCAAAGCACTGTCATGTTGGATTTCTTCATGCACGAGTAATGCAGGAAACAAACCGCGGTTACTCTGGGGAGCGTGTGTCAGACACATTTTAAGGATGTAACCCTCTTTGTATTACAACCTTCTAGTTTCAAGTTTTCTTCCCTCTGGTGCAGGGTATCATCCTGTCAGGGGGGCAGAAACAGCGCATCAGCGTAGCCAGAGCCTTGTACCAACAGACCCATGTGGTCTTTCTGGTGAGTCCTTGTCTTCACACACGCAGCTTTGATCAAACAAACGATTTCTGTTGTCGCATTGCACCTTTAAATTAGCCTTGTTAGCAGACAGTCTATAAATAGTCACAGTGAAAAGTTGTTTTTTGAAGCTTCACCAAAGTCTCAGATGTGATTCTATTCCCAATGCCTTCCTACGTGACAAAAATAGCAGCACACTCTCTTAAGCTTAGCTGCAAGGGCTGAAAATCTCAATGCAACTTTCCACTGACAGTTTGAAAAGGCCAGTTCCTGCCGCAGTGATTTAACTGCCTCTCAGTTATTGATAATCACTCATGTTTGTAACCAGGGCTTCATTACTAACGGATCTGCCGATTATTTTCTCAATTAATCGTTTAGTCTTTGAAATGTTAAAAATGATAGTCTCTTTTTTGTCTGACTGAAGTCTAAAGCTGTCAAAAACTAAATTTAATGTCATATTTGATCTGTATAGAGATAAATTAGTTGTCAACTATTAAATGTAAGTACTTGTTTAAGAATAAAAGTCAAAATTCTTTGTTTCCAGCTTCTTAAATGGGAGTATTTTCTAGTTTACGCCATCTTGGGCTTTGGGAAACACTGATCGATGTTTTTCACCATTCACCAAACAACTAATAAATTAGAAAATGGTCAACAGGTTCTTGAACAGTGTAAATAATTGTTCGTTTTTGACGTTATAGCCCGATGTCATAAAAAAAAAAAGCCTCAAATCTGAAAGGATGTAACCAATGAATTTGGGGCGTTTTTGTTTGAAAAATGACTGAAACCATCAATCAAAGTCATGTGTTTCTGTGCACCACTGTCAGTCCAATCTAATCAAAGCAAACCCGCGCAGCCCTGATGAAGCTGACTTCTTGAGTACAAACTCTTAAAATAACAACGAAGGGAGGTTCATTTACAGACTTTGATTGTTGCTTATTAAGTTGTAAATTATTAATGTTATAAAGAAATACTTATACTTACTAATGACTTTAATTATTAACATCTGTTTATGTCTTTTGTTATAGGATGACCCATTCTCTGCCTTAGACATTCATCTGAGTGACCATCTGATGCAGGACGGCATCCTCAAGTTCCTGAAAGAGGAGAAGAGGACGGTGGTGTTGGTCACACACAAACTGCAGTATCTACCACATGCAGACTGGGTAAGACCTGTGTGTGTGTGTGTGTGTGTGTGTGCGCGTGCGTGCGTGCGTGCATGCAGAGATATTTGCAGCTATTATCTTAACCACCTGGATGAACGGTATATTTACAGACTCTTTTACACTTTAATAGTCACATTAAATGCCCATTTGTGATGTTGCATTATTGATTTGTTTCATTGTGAATGCAGACATTTTATCTCACAAAGATCCCAGAGTGCATAATACTAAAACAGCTAATACTAATGATTGCATATCTTCTCCTCTTCTCTGCTTTTGTGTGCTCGTATTTTTTTTAAATAGATCATTGCCATGAAAGACGGCACTATCCAGGCTGAAGGGACTCTGAAAGACATCCAGAACTCTGAGCCAGAACTCTTTGAGCAGTGGAAAACCCTGATGCACAGACAGGACCAGGAGTTTGAGACGGTGATTGAATGACTGGACTGGATTCAAAGTGCTAATGAGTCCTAACAACCTTAAATCTTTGCTTTATGTTAATTTAACAGTTTTTAGATTCGGGAGAGGTGCAAACAATCCAGTGCTGCTTGGATGGACGGTTAAATGTCTCACCAGACTAAAGTCTTTAGTGTTGTGGGGAGAATCTCATGATTTTCTTTATGTGTCCTCCAGGAGACGAACGCGGCGAGTATGACAGATTTGGAGAGGAAGAACCTGCGTAGGGCCATGTACTCCAGAGACGCCATCAGGACCGAAGAGGATGAGGAAGGTGAGAGGTCACAAGAAACAACAGCTTGATTACATGTGTTTATGTTTGCAGTAAGTCCTTTTTTGATTTCAGCTGATTATAATGTGTGTAGATACTGATGATGATAAAGGTGAGGGATAATGTCCCTTCTCCTTTCGTGTCTATTTGCTCTTACATCACATTAAAGGTCCCATATAGTTAAAGTGAGATTTCCATTTTTTTTATATATTATAAAGCAGGCCAAGGTGCTACGTAAATACTATGAAAGTATCAAAAGGCTCAAGCTAAAGAGTTACACACAGCCCTTATTCAGAAACTGTTTGAACAGGCCGTCAAGACTCCTGTACAGTTGTGATGTCACAACTTTACTATATACAGGTAGAAATGGGGCTTAAAGAGACAGGCGCTAAAACAGAAGGTGTGTTGGCAGAATTGAATTGTGCAGCGATTCTTGCGTGCCTACCAGTGCTGGACCGAAAACATAATTCTGGAGGAATAAAAACACAGTAGGCCATCAGTCTTGCTCAAACTGGAATAGAAACTTTATTGACACATGCGCATGATACGTCAATTACAGCACCTCTCATTGGCTGTTATCATTGTCAGTTATTCACTATCATAACTGAAAGAACGAGGTCGTGGGTACAAGCGGCCGAAAGGGGTTTTCTCAGGAGGGTGGCTGGAGTCTCCCTTAGAGATAGGGTGAGAAGTTCAGCCATCTGTGAGGAACTCGGAGTAGAGCCGCTGCTCCTTTGCGTTGAAAGGAGCCAATTGAGGTGGTTCGGGCATCTAGTAAGGATGCCCCCTGGGCGCCTCCCCAGGGAGGTGTTCCAGGCCTCCAGCTGGGAGGAGGCCTCGGGGAAGACCCAGGGCTAAGTGGAGAGATTATATCTCCACACTGGCCTGGGAACGCCTCGGGATCCCCAAGTTAGAGCTGGTTAATGTGGCCCGGGAAAGGGAAGTTTGGGGTACACTGCTAGAGCTGCTGCCCCCGTGACCCGACCCCAGATAAGCGGTTGAAGATGAGTGAGTAATGATGAGATGAGCTATTCACTGTCTGCATCAAGTTTGTCTGTGTATTTTTATACAGACAGAATGAGAAAAACAATGTGTTAAACAACATTAAAGCATGGAAACATATTCTAGTGGAAACCCAAAATGTGAGTATGACCCTGAGAATTAGCATTATATGGAACCTTTAAAATTCATGATCATTGGTTTGTTTTTAATGCTAACACTTGATAACATAAAATGTTTGCAATGATTTCAATGACTAGAAATCCACGTATCATTCTTGTCCCTTGTTCTTTCTTTCTTCTATCCTATGTAAAAGCAAACATTGCATGGGTGTTAAATCCTTCTACTGGGTCTGGTGTCTCATGCCTTGGCTTCTCAAAGACTTTCTCAGCAAACAGATATGACACCACCTTCCCTCTCGCAGCCTCCTGCTGTGGTTAAACACTGAAAATGATCCTTTATGTGTCTCTGCTGTTGAATATGCAGTGGTAGGGGCTAAGGCGCAGTGGCTATACTCTTTATCTGTGTTCTGTGTTGTCTCCCGTGTGCTGGTGGCACCCCTGAGTGGACTTGTGCGATGGCTCCGGCATCAGGTGTTGCACCCATGTTTGATCAAACAGGTTTGGGCCAGAGAGCATGGACAGAGACGTCTGTGGCATTGTGACGCTGCAAGCAAACCGCAGTCGTGTCAGCTTCTCCCGTCATCTTAGAATCTCATTATCCATCAGTTTCTTTTTCTCACTTTTCCCCACTTTTTCATCAACCCCCTGCTATTCTAAACCTCCTCAATACCAGCATGATTGCACAGTAGATGATGGTAGCAGTCGACTGATACGTCCTGCCAGTCATTTCTTTTGCTCTTCTACTGTCCTGCTTCCTCTCTGCCACCATCTTGTAGACTCCCACGTGCAGCTTCATGCTCCAAAGCTTGCGGCAACCTCAGTCAGTGTTTCATGGTTCCTATATGAAAAACCCACCTTTCATGGGAATGAGCATTTGCTTGGTGTTGAAGAACATAAATATAGGTGCTGTAGCCTGTAACATACTTTCTCTGTGGTTACTCCACTGCTTTGGCTCTCTTTCTGTTATTTTTTTCCTCTTCTCTTCCTGTAGTGGTTCTTGAGACAGACACAGGAGGACAAAATCTGAGAATTGTGTCAGAATAGAGGACAAAGATAGAAAAAGAAGACAATGGAATATCTTGGGAGAAGTAGAGTAGAGTAGGAAGAGGAATATTAGAAATGTCAGAGAGTCACAGCAGAGGAGAACACAGTTAAATGCAGAAATAGTCTTTTATGTAAAATATGTAAAGGCACAGTCACATATTAACGGTATAAAATGCAATATATTAACCTGATTAAATCTCACACTCTCTCTAACTCATCTCTGTCTTGATCCCAGAGGAATCTGTAGAGAGTGACGATGACGACAACCTGTCGCAGGGAATGCGTCAGCGTGCCACCATCCCCTGGCACTCCTGTGGCACCTACCTGTCCTCCGCCGGGGTCCTCCTGCTCAGCCTGCTCCTCCTGTCACAGCTCCTCAAACACACCCTCATGGTTGCCATTGACTACTGGCTGGCACACTGGACGTCGCACGTCATCACAGCCAAAATTGTAGCAACAACTCGTAACTGTACCATCGCTCAGGTGAGTGGCTGGAGGGCACAGTTTTTGATGGAGGTGATTTATTGTTATGTGGCCTCTCTGTTTTTAGGGTCAAAGTTGTTCCTGCTTGATTGTCACTGCCTAAGGGGGGCATAAATCTATCTTTTATGTCATTCAAAAAAGGCACACACTTTTCTACTTGTAGCTTTTCAGTGAAGATTGACTTTGTTTATTTCTTCATTTGATGATTATTGGAATAGTGAAGAAGAGGAAAAGCTAGGTTTTACAACACACATTTAAATTCTAATTATATCTCTGCACTTTTGTGAAATATTGGATTGTTTTTACATCTTTGGTTCTTAAAAATATATTTTAAAAAAAGACGAATTGAGAGGTTTAGAGGTCAAAAGTTGTGAAACTTGTAACATGTGATAGTAAACTATATCTTTAGGTTTTGACTGTTGGTAGGACTACACAAGCACTTTCATTTGGGTTATGAAAATAAGGGTTTCAGCCCTTTTAAAACGAACACTCTCTGAGACCATTCTGGAATTAAATTACATAACAGTTTTCTCACTAAATCTCCTGAGTCTCAGTTGAGTGGAGCTGACCTGAAACATCAACACAGACACTGCCAGCTCCAGATGGAGTGTTCACTAATGCACCCTGAAGCAACTCTAGCTGAACTCATCTGCATGCTCGAGACAACAAAAATGCATTGATGGAGTCTCAGAGAAAGGGCTGCTAGGAAATGTAAAGATGGTTCATTTCATGTAGATTGGTGGAAATACCTGCAGAAATGTTCTCTTAGGCTTTTAGTCATGACTGATATGAGCTAAAATAATATGACGATAGAGGCATGTGTGTATGTGAGTGACGGACAGTTTGTCACATACGTAAACTTCTTGATCATTGTTCAGTCTGTCAGCGACCTCTTCCTAAATATATTCTCTAACAGGCACTCACTCACACAAGCACGCAGAAAACACACATATTCAGAGAATGTGAAAGAAAGTGTTGCACACACACTCGACCTCAGAAATACAATATCAATACTGGCGAAGGTTAAGCTGCACCGTTCACCGGCTGTTGGCATCATGTTTCAGGACCAGTGTTGCTGCTCTATTATTAACAATTTGTGTATGTGTGTGTGTGTGTGTGTATGTGTGTGTGTGTGTGTGTGTGTGTGTGTGTGTGTGTGTGTGTGTGTGTGTGTGTGTGTGTGTGTGTGTGTGTGTGTGCGTGTGTGTGCGTGTGTGTGCGTGTGTGTGCGTGTATGTGCGTGTGTGTGCGTGTGTGTGTGTGTGTGTGTGTCTTTGTTTTGCTTGTGTGTCCGTTCTATGAGTTGCAAAGCCAAGTCACATTTCGAACAGTCACACAGAGGCTAAAGACTGGGAGGTGACACTGTGTCCTCCTGTTGAAACGGGGAGTGCAGTCATCTCTCATCCAATTCTTTCACACACACACACACACACACACACACACACACACACACACACACACACACACACACACACACACACACACACACACACACACACACACACACACACACACACACACTGAATGTATACTGAAGAGCAGATTGTCACTTGAAAGCCAAGGGCATGTTTGGCTGAGGTCGGGTGTGTTTTTGCCAGGTTTATCTAATCTGCGGTGTGCTGTAGATTAATCCATGGGGGGACACTCAGAAGTCCTGTTCTACTATCAAACACAACTCTGGCACATTACTGACACTGCATGTAAGTGCCTGGCCGCTGCCTGACAGCACAGGCAGAAACAAATACTCACTTCACTTAAAGTCGACAGTTAATTTGCAGAGTTTCTGTCTCTTTTAGAGTCTGGAAATAAAGGAACTGAAAGAGGATTACATAAGTGGAAATTCTTTATGTTTCTGGTGGGGATAAGTCTGTATTTATATGAGCAACTGAAGTGCCTTTTTCCTTTTTTTACATCCACAATTGAAGCATTTAAGCTCTAAATTTAGAGTAATAATTGTGTCCACCAGCCAAATGTTGAAGTCGTAAACAAAACAACAATCTGCTAATACTGAAACGGTCTGGTGTTTCAAATCACCTGTCAATCATTTTGTGAGTAATACAATGTTGGTTGTGACGTAACTTTACATCTAGATTCATGTGTGTTTTCTTTTATTAGTTAGGAATACCAGATTTAGTGAGAATTTTACTGTTTTAAGAATTTTACTTTACTAAAATGCAAATTCATAGTTTCACATCATAAATGAAATAATTGTTTGATATAATGGATTCCAGGGAAGTCTAACCATAGACGTGCCATACAGAACGTAAAGCCCTCTGAGGCTTATTGATTTGACACGACTTAATACTGTAGTATACTGTACATCTGAAGTGCATTCTATTAAAAGCTTCATTCCTCTAAGGAGCTGTACTCCAAATACTGAAATAAGTGTGTTGGGGTTGCCTCCACATGGCTCTCACAGACTGTTCCACTTTCTGTGATATCCCGGGGTTTTTTTCACACTGGCACTAACATGCCAACAGAGAAACTGTGATTCGGCACACACAGAGAGACTTGACTCTTGACTCAAGACACCGTTACTCCACTATATCTTCACATTAAACATTAAATTATTGCTTTAAAATTCATTTTCAAAAGTTATCGTTCAGGCAAAAAGAGAGGGGATTTATAGCCACATTTCTCTTTAGTGTCCAATCATCCAAGTCCACAATGCATCACCTCCATGTAGTTACTCCATATAATCTACCAATACTGCTTGCTCCACCGAACACACTGCTCCTCTCGCCTTCATCACCTCCCTCCATCTCTCCAGCCGCCTCTATGGTTAAAATTGGGTGTGGGGTGGAGACTGTGGTTCACGTTTATTGAATGTTCTGTATCTCAGGCTCTGCTGGGGGCTTGTGATCTCAGGGACAGTCTGTGTCGAGGATACTCAGATTTGTTCCAGTGCTTCACATGAACACTGCCAAAATAAAATGCATGTCAAGCTAAGATAAAAGGTGACAACGTGACATCAATGCCCTGATTTAAATAGATTTTTAACTGAGTTTTGACCTATTTAATCCAAATTAAACATGTATGGATACTTACAAACTAAAACAAGGTTAGAAACAGAATTTAGACATACAGTAGGGGGCAAATTGAGGGGGAAATAGAGACACCTATATCTCTAAACAAAAGTTTAACCATTTGAATGGCTTTTGTCACATTAGACAACCAACCTCAGAGTACAAGCAAACCCCTGCTCTCTCTCACTTTCTAAAACACACACACCCAGAGTTACAGTCATGTCTCTCTCTCTCTCTTCGCAGGGCTGTGCCTTCAGTCACTCGTGGTATCTATCAGTGTTCAGCGTGCTGTGCTGCCTGTGTATCGTCCTGTGTCTGGCCACCTCTGTGGCTGTGGAGTGGACCGGCCTCAAAGTGGCCAAGGAGCTCCACCACGACCTGCTCAACAAGATCATCCTGGCCCCCATGAGGTGTGTGTGTGTGTGTGTGTGTGTGTGTGTGTGTGTGTGTGTGTGTGTGTGTGTGTGTGTGTGTGTGTGTGTGTGTGTGTGTGTGTGTGTGTTGGTGTGTGTGTTGGTGTGTGTGTGCGCTGAAACAGATCATTTAATAGAGGAAACTCAGTTAAAAGCATTTTTTCGCCCCATTACTCAGAGCACCATCTGCTTTCCTTACACAAAACCTAGGAGACATCACTTCCATGCGCACAACACACCTGCATTTTACTGTATATGCACTCATTTACACAGCTAAATAAACAAAAGTGTTTCACATGAAATAATTCATTCAACCAGCTGACTGCACAGCACGCCTGAACAGATTAATGTTGTCTTATTGTCAACATGTGGACATCTTTAAAATGTAATTATGGTCTCTAAGGATTTTAGGGCGAATGTAATCTGGGAAAATGTAGCCGTTTTGAAATGAAATGATTAATCAGATTAGATTGTTAAATGAAATGAAACGTTTTCATCCCTCCAGGCTGTTTGAAACAACTCCGCTCGGCAGCATCCTCAACAGGTTTTCCACAGACACAAACACAATCGACCAGCACATCCCCACCACTCTGGAGTGCCTCTCCCGCTCCACCCTTCTATGTGTGTCCGCTCTGGGCGTCATCTCCTACGTGACCCCCGTATTCCTCATTGCCCTGCTGCCGCTGGCCATCGCCTGCTACTTCATCCAGAAATACTTCCGGGTGGCCTCCAGGTGAGTCCGGCGAGATGGAGATTTTTACCAGAGATTTTAGTCCTATCTAATTGCACCATGTCAGTAAATATTACGGAGAATGTCCTACCTCAGGTAAAACTATTCCCTTATGAACAGGACCCTCTGTAAAAATGTATGTAAATATTCCATCATATCCCGTCAAAATATGGAGTTTTCACATATTTTTATGATAAATGATATATGATATTTTCACATATCATATATGAAGAGGCACTCTTATCACTTTTTTTAGATAATCAATTCTGTTTCATGTTTAGTTAGTTTTGTGATATCAGGAAGCTCGGTAGCATGCACATGGCGACAGGGAGGTGATGTGCGTAAATCGTCTAACCCCTCCCACCTCTGGTAGAAGACCGGTATTTCTGTATATCTGTGCGAATCGGCCATTTATATTACAGATGTCCTGAGGTAAAACTATTTTAGCCCATGTCCCCACGTAACACTAATCCCGTCCGGATAGGGCTAAAGAAATGCTAAATGACCATGTATACACAACGTTGAATGCAAACTACCACGAAGAGATGGTAAATCTGAAAATAGACACAAAATGACCACATTGAGACAAAAACTGATGACAACACGCAAAATAAATAAAAATAGATGTAAAATAACCACAGAGAGAAACAAAACAAAGACATAGAAACATAAAATGTGTAAAATTAGATGCAAAACCACCACAAAAAGATGCTAAATGACTAAAAAAAAAGATGTAAAACAATCACTGAGACTCAAAACAAGAAAGACGTAAACGTGACCACAATGAGAAACAACATAAAACTACATAAAAGTTCACAAAGACCACAAAGAGACCCAAAATGACTACAAAACAACTAAAAGAGTCTTTGGATTTGGGTGTCTTGTTCCTACGTAGACAGTGTAGGGGGCCTCTTACATGTCTGTGCCCAGGGGCCCATTGTCTCATCATCCATCCATGTGCACATCCGGTAAACCAGACATCCCCACTCCAAGTGCACGATCTTTGATATTATTTGAACTTTGCTTCAGTTGATATTTCCCTCTCCACTGTGTCCTCTGTCTTCTGGTCAGGGACCTGCAGCAGTTGGAAGACAGCACCCAGCTCCCTTTACTGTGCCACTTCTCTGAGACAGTGGAAGGTCTCACCACAATAAGAGCCCTCAGGTAATTGTCACAGGTCCAGCTGTCTTTACTGAACTAGCAATATCAGCAGAGGATTACTGTACATCATAAATGAGACGTGTCTTTTTCCTTCGGCAGATATGAGCCCAGGTTCAGACAGAGGTTACTGCAGTTCACTGACGCCAACAACATCGCATCTCTCTTCCTCACAGCAGCCAACCGTTGGCTGGAGGTCCGCATGGTAATGATGATAATCCCCTGTTCAGTGCTTTGACATTCACATCAGTCCTGTTTACTGTTTGTCAGGCAGCAGCTGGTGCACATTTTTGTTGATGTTGCTGGCTCCCTCTGTTGGGATCCTGAAAAACAGAATTTTCCATTGCTTTAATAGCATCACATTCTACAGTATGTTCATGTGCTGTTTTAATTATCGGCTACATGCGGCGCACAGCTCATTTGGCTTTAATGTTTCACTGCAGCAGAAGAGAAAAAAACCTTCAGATGTTTATGGATTCATGTGCGCAGGAAACACAAAGCGTATTGGCTTTTTCGTGTGACAATAAGAGATCTGTGATGGTGGACCTTTTTTTATTTTATTGGCCTTAAGAGCATGATCGTCTTGCTGTAAAGTTAACACTGTGTCTATCTGCAGGAGTATATTGGAGCCTGTGTGGTGTTGGTGGCAGCTGTAGCCTCCATCACTAACTCTCTTTATAACCACCTGTCCACCGGTCTGGTGGGGCTGGGACTGACGTATGCACTCATGGTGAGACTTTGTGTCTTTTATAGCTAGTTTTCCCTCACTTTATAAGGACAATATAGTTGGTTTTACACGTTCTAGCTCTGAATTGTACATACTGTAGTGAACATAATTACCAAACCTTTCCAAACATTTAATATTCATTTCCCAGTTTAGAATAAAATGTTTTGTTCTGCCGTTAGTGTATTTAATTATATTTTTTAGTCATACATACCTCTATATGACCCACTGTGGTCTTAGTTTTAAAACATACGGTTAAAGTTGTGAAATTGTCGCAGTTTGGTAATTATTACTATTATTATTATTATTATTATTATTATTATTATTATTATTATGAAGAAGAAGAAGAATTTATCTCATTATATTGAATAATAAAAACATATACATATATATGGGCGAAAAATGTAAATTTTTGAAAATATCACTTGTAACATAAACACTGTAGTTTAACCATTTCTTGTCTTTTACATACTTGTGGGAGGCAGATGGTGAGATTCATATAGAGAACATCTTGGGATGGATCATAGGGCTAATTAGCATTTTCTTTTTCTTGCAGCAAAATATACAACTACCTTTAAATGTCATAATGAAAAAAATCTGTTCTCATTTGTTCTTATTTAGAAATGGGTAATGTATTTAAATAAACTACATATTACAAGATGTTTGTAAAACTTTCTTCTTTCTCTATATCTCATTTATATCCAGTGGAAATCCATGTGTCTCAAATCTTTGTTGATTATAACAATTTCAGATAAACTGTAGAATTAAATTTTGAGAAAATTCTTCTAGATCTTATCTGTTGCACAAAAACATTGGACTACCTGACAAATGCGTCACAGAGCTAATGAAGTGTGTGTCTACGGTGACATTTAACCCAACTTGTATGTACTCCTCCTCCTCCTCCTCCTCCTCCTTCCTTGTATCAGGTATCCAACTACATGAACTGGATGGTGCGTAACCTGGCAGACATGGAAGTACAGCTTGGCTCAGTCAAGAGGATTATCGGCCTGCTCAAAACTGAACCAGAGAATTACGAGGGACTTCTCAGTGAGTGAAGCAACACAGTCTCAGTTCCCTCTTAAATTAAACCATCTTTCAACAGTTGCACAAAAAAAAAAATCATATCCGGTTTCTTGTCTGAGGTTTTCGTGATTTCTTCCTCACTCAGGAGGATGGGGTTAGATTACATCTACTCCACATTAATCATTGTCAACCAAAGGGGTATCGTAATGCTCATACTTTATCCCACACATGGCAACAACCCAATGTATTTAGGCATGTAGACATGTTCATGACGATCTGCTAGTTCAAAACAGAAGAATGGAGAATGTGGCATATTTTGTTTTATCACATATTTAAAATGATGATTTATAGGGATTTTCACACACAACCATCTCTAGTGTTTACAGAGAATAATCCAAAAAAGAAAAAACATCTAGTGAGCGGTAGTACTTTGGGTGAAAATGCTTTAATGACTCGAGGTATGCAGAGGAGCATCTCTGAACACACAGCATATGGAACCTTGAAGCAGAGCAGCACACCAGGTGCCACTGGTAGGCTAGGAACAAGAATGTGGCTACAGTTGGCACAGGCTCTGGATAACAGAAGATTGGAAAACATTGCTGCTCTGATGAGTCTTGGTTTCTGCTGCAACACTCAGATGGTACGGTGACGGGTCGGAATTTGGCATAAACAACATGAAAGAAATGATCCATTACTTTGTATCAACAGCCTGTTTAAACACCACAGCTTATCTGAGTATTGCTGCTGACGGTGTCTTTATGACCACAGTTTGTTCATCGGCCAGCAGGATAAAACAGCATGTCACATAGCTCAAAACATCTCAGACTGGTTTCTTAAACATGGCAATACGTGCACTGTGCTCAAATGGCCTCCACAGTCACCACATCTCAATCCAAAAGGGCAGGGGCCCTTTACTGGATCAGTTTGACACATGTGCAATAGGGCATTCTGGGATGTGGTGGATCTGCACGACGCCATCACATCAATACGGACCAAAATCTCTGAGGAAAGTTTCCAGCACCTCGTTGAATGTATGCCACAAAGTACAGTATCAAGGCAGTCCTGAAGGGAAAAGGGTTTTCCAACCCTGTACTAGCAAGGTGTGCCTAATAAAGTGGCCCCTAGTAATCCACTACATGCATGATTCCAGTGTGGTTTGGTTTAAGCAATCTTTAAAAAGATCTTAACCAAGCTCCAATGATCACAAATGTAGTGGTAACAAATATCAACCATTATGAGGAGTAAAAAAAAAGATGAAAACTAGAATCCACTGATGTTTCTGTGTGTGTCTCAGCTGTGTCTCAGGTCCCTGACGGCTGGCCCCGAGAGGGAGAGATCAAGATCCAGAATCTGAGCGTCCGATACGATGCCACGTTGAAGCCCGTCCTCAAAAATGTCAACGCGCACATCAACCCTGGGCAGAAGGTAGGCTAACTATGTAAACCTGTGAAACAAAACACAAAGATCGCAAAATATGATAAACGAACGATTGAATATCGGTGATAATGATGATTCTGACTTGTTTGGTTTCAGGTGGGGATCTGTGGCAGGACAGGCAGTGGTAAATCCTCCTTCTCCTTGGCCTTCTTCCGCATGGTGGACATGTTTGAGGGTACAGTAAACTCTTACATTTAACTCATAGTAAGAAATAACATTGCTGCTCTCGTAATGTAGTCTGCTGCACGTGTGATGTGTTTGCGTGCGATTTGTTTTTTTCTTTCACAGGGAGGATTGTGATCGATGACATCGACATCGCCAAGCTGCCCCTGCAGACCCTCAGGTCTCGCTTGTCCATCATTCTGCAAGACCCCTTCTTGTTCAGCGGTGCCATCCGGTACGATGCACTTCACCTCACCATCAGTTTAACCAGCAGGACGACTCGGTTTAGATTTGTCGATAATCGAGTTTCGCTGGAAGGAAGACAACGCAGAACATTTCCAGGAACATGACACTTCACTACACTTATCTGAAACAAGAGTAGACCTGAGGGTTCGAAGATAAGAGGATATTCCTTTTAAAGCTCCACCGAAGAGGGTTTATTTTTAGATTTCAGCGGCAGTGACCATAAAAGCTTTGTCATGTTGGAAAAGAGCGGACGAGGAGAAGTTTCAGGAAGCTGTGTGATGCTGTTAGACTGTAGTTTTGAAATATTTCAGTCAGCCAGATCATGTAAAATTATAATACATGTTACATGCTTGATGTGTCAGCAGTGCAGAGGAGACCGCTCAAATAGGTCAACAAATGAATGTGGTGTGAATATAGCTCAAGTTGACTGTCATTTATTGAAATGTTCGTTAGTCATAAGCCACACTACTTCAAATAAATAAGAGCTAGAAAGATCAGAATGACATTTGATCTTATGTTAATGTTAAAAAAAACTCTGTGTGTGTGTGTGTGTGTGTGTAGGTTTAACCTGGACCCAGAGATGAAAGCTACAGATGAGATGCTCTGGGAAGCTCTGGAGATCGCTCAGTTGAAGCCTGTTGTTAAATCACTTCCAGGAGGCCTGGGTGAGAAAAATGTGTGTGTGTGTGTGTCTCTCCCTGAAGTTTCTTCTTTTCTAGCCAGCCTGGAAGCATGGCTATGGGGATACTAATGTCGGCCTGTTCCTCAATCAGTCCCTCACTTTGGTCTAAAATATCTCAAAAACTATTTGTTGGATTGCCATGATAGGCATTTTTGGTCCCTCAGGAGCTCATTTTTATTGAATTGCATTGGATTGAATTGAACTTTATTTTTACCTAAACATGCTGTAAATATATGTTAAAAAAAACAACAAAGAAAAAACTAGAAAAGCTGTAAATATGTACAACATACGTTAGCAAGTTTTGTCCCAAAAAGATTGTGAAGAAGCATCATGTTTATTTACTTCTAACCCTATTCCATATTAATCTAATCAATACTCAATCAATAACATTATGTTACTAACTCTCCGCCGCCGCTTCAATTCATGATCGAAGACCTGCAAAGAGCATTCCCATCAGCCTCAGCTGTTTAATGCTAATTAGCATTTGCTAAACTAAGATGGTAAAAATGAACTTTATTTCTAACATCATTGTTTCCATGTTAGCATGCTGATGTTAGCATATACCCAAACCAAGGCTCTGAGGGTATACTGTAGCCTACAGATTATGTCAAGGCAAAGTTGTGATGTGCAAAAGATGCAGTATATTATAAACATCAACTGCCAATGATGTGTACAGTATATCAGTCACTCCTTCTCTGTGGTCACCTGTCAGCTGCTCCAGTGTTTCATCACAAAGATCAGGCAGCTGTATCAGAACACATGAATCTTTTAACTCCGTCTGAGCTGCTGTCTGCGTGTAGCTGCTCCGATCCTGCACACTTTTATTCTTAGATCACTTCACGTCGAGCTCTGACACAGGAGCCCTGATAGTCGTAGAGTGCAGCAGTCTCACCATCAGATCAGATATTAGCTGAGCCCTGTGCTCCTCTTCAAGTGACTTAACCTACATACACCATGAATGCTTGGTATGCTGATGCGTTGGGCCTCCCCTCCTCTGCACGGTGTCTTATTTTAGCTGCCGTCGGTTTACAGTTTACCACTCAGTGATTTCTAACTCTGTCATCCAATACACTTCTTTATAAAAACAACAGAGACCCCTGACTACTCTGCTGGAATAATGAACTGCCAAGGCTCGTGTCACCTGATGTATTTCTGCTTCATTTGATGTGACAAATGTATGTGCGATGGTGTGTGTCATGTTGAAACTCAGCCACTCACTGCTTTGGTTTGTGTTCATTGGAGTCAAATTTTAACTAAGATATTGATCTGTAGCCCAGGGGTTAATTTTCAATGGCCCTTTAATTTCAAGTAAAATTACGTATATAAGGTAGCAGACCACAGTTAACTGCAGGGAGTCTATGTTAATGCAGGGCATTTTTATTATTTTATATTTATATATATATATTTATATAAACCTGCAAATACAGTGGTTCAACCTTTCTCCTTACCCCTTGGTTCCTGACTTACTCTGTACTATTTAACTGGTCAATAGAGATGAAAATGCCAAAAGGGGAAACTGGCACATCACTGGAGAGCAGTTAATTTACTACGACTTGATGATATGAATGGAAACGAATAAGCCTAAAGTCTAAGTCTAAAGCAGCCATTTAAAGTCTGTACATCTTTATACTGAAAATGTTTTCATATTTATGTATTTTATGGGTTTTTTTTGGTATATATTTTCCCCCTTCAGATGCCATGGTGACAGAGGGAGGAGAAAACTTCAGTCAGGGTCAGAGACAGCTCTTCTGTCTCGCCAGAGCTTTCGTCAGAAAGAGCAGCATCCTCATCATGGACGAAGCCACTGCGTCCATCGACATGGCAACGGTGTGTGTGTGTGTGTGTGTGTGTGCGTGCTTGCATGCGTGTGTGTGTGTGTGTGTGTGTGTGTGTGTGCGTGCATGTTTGTTTTGGCTACCAGAACACTGTACGTCATTTTCATCTACGAAACAAAGAGAAAGCCACTTAGCCCAGAGACCCAGTCTGTGTTTTGACCTTTTATCATCTAAAAATGTATCGACATATATCTGAAGTTTAAAGTTATAGATAGAACATTTGAATTTTATGAGTCTCAGCTGAACATTAATAGAAAATGTTGATATCAGTTTAGTTTTAGTTGTTAGCTGTTAGTATCTGTCATTATGGGAGTGACAGTGTGTTCTAATCAAAGTTGGGTCCCGGATAGCACCTTTAACAGATGCATTTTGAAAAAAAGAGGAAGATAAAAAGAAAGCTGGAGTGGAGGAGGTTTGCATGAGGCAGAACCAATGAATGAAACGGAGGGAAAATACTCTGAGCCTGAGGGGGTCAACGTTCTTACTTAAGACCCTCTCCTCTGAATGATCGATCACAAAGAGCGACATTTCTAGCAGCTGCACTGCCCCCGAGGTAAACGCGGTCGAGCGTTCAGTCAGGCACATCAAGATGAGGAACAAGAGATGTGAAAGTTTAAAAAATAAGCTTCAACAGGGTTTAGCCGCACGGATGTCTCTTTCTTTTCTCCCATGTGTACTTTTGTGTTTGTCCTCGATTGAAGTCAACTTCCCCTCCCTCTGCCCCTGTCCTCACAGGAGAGCATCCTGCAGAAAGTGGTGATGACTGCCTTTGCTGACCGCACAGTAGTTACTATAGCAGTGAGTACCCCCCCCCCCCACACACACACACACACACACACACACCAGGGGTTTACAGCTCTCCCATTTCCCTGAGAGCACTGATCCTCGTCCTGCTGATGCAGTTCTTGTAAACTGATATATAAAGCAGGAAACAGATGCAGCTAGGACAAACAAAACTATTTCTAACTACTTCAGTAGGAATTTGCTGAAAATTAAAAAGGTAAGAGAAAAAGTAAAAGGGGAAATCAGAGCTGATGCCAGACTTCCAAGGCAATTTTGGATCCTTACGGTTATTTCTTGAGGTCTAATCAAAAAGATCATCCATGAATATTAAAATGTCATAACTCTTTACTTATTTCACATAAACTATTCAAGAGAAAGAAAGGGCAACCTGAGATGACTTGGAAAAGCTACTGTAAGCCCTGGTATTTGGACATTTTTCCTGAACCAGACCTTCTATTTCATCTCCTAATTTAACTGCCAGAACAGACAGACATTTATATATAAATGTTCAGTATATATATATATATACACATGTATATCCTTCTTATGAACTCATATTGTTATATGTACTGAGCAGATGTACAAAGAGACATATGTGTGATAAATCATTGAGTTTTGTTTTTAAAAGACTACTTTAGGATTTGTCTGTCTGAATTAGTGACAGGTGCAGATTGGAGATGTTGATGTCTTTCTGGGCTCTTCAGTGTAGTCATTTCTTCCCTTCTGCCGCGCAGCATCGTGTCCACACCATCCTGAATGCCGACCTGGTGATTGTGATGAAGCGGGGGATCATCCTGGAGTCCGACAGGCCCCAGGCCCTGCTGGATAAGGAGGACAGCGTCTTCACGTCTTTTGTGCGAGCAGACAAGTAGCACAAGAAGAGAGAGAGAAAGCATTAGAGGAAGACATTCAAAGTGCAATTGTCCTATGGGATTTATATTCATCTTATTTTTGAACCATGTTGTATAATATTTGTACATACAAAAAAAATCTTTGTTAATAAAACATAAATTATCATTTACATGTGTGTGTTTTGTTGGGGTTGTTTGGGGAAAAGACTGGGATGATGACTAATGTGACGTTATTCGTGCTTGTGTGAGTGAGACTTGTGACCTGTACAAAAACAAATGATTCATCAGAGGATTACAGGTTTAAAAAGAGCCGAGGAATACACGATGCTACCCAGCCAGACAGGCAGGGAGCCAGAAAGCTAGAAACACAGCACAGTGATCATCGCCATATACTCAGGGGTGTCACAATGGGAGGAGCAGGTACCTACTGCAGCCAGGACTGACATGTGACATTAGAAAGTTATATGGATGCCAGAGAAGCATGGCTGTAAAATAAAGTTCCAATGGGTGGTATGAAAAAGAGGGAGGACTGGATCTTAATAGAAAATCTAAATCTGGGTTGAACAGCTCACTTGCTATTCATGGAAATCAAAGTGTATAGATACACTTTGATTGGCGATAACGTGTATAGCCCAGTCTGAGGATAATCTACAGTAGAGTGCCCTATATTTAACCCATTATATATTCAGCAGCCTATGAGCTGCCTGTGGCCTTAAGGCTGCGTAATGGGCCCACTCCTGCATTCTCATTGAAAATCAGAGGAAGGGCACCACTGAGATGGCGAGAGGGGGGGAGTAGGCTACCTCTCCACCTCACACCGTCTCCATCTCACGTTACCGAGCTGTGGTGAAGTGGCGAAGTCAGCACAGACGCGACTGCGCCACTAAAGCCTGCTTTCTCACCCGAAGGTGATCCAACTCAGCTCAGAGGCCCATGATACTCCTTCCATCAACATTTCACATCTCACTGAATTTCCGCGCACACCCGGTGGGGTTGATTCACAATGGGACGGGGCGGTGTGGCGCATCTATGCTCGGTCGGTGGGTGTCGTGAGTGACGGCGGCAGCTGCGGAGCTGGAAGAAGATTCTTCTCCTGGGACTTCGCGGTTGTGAAGCGCCTGATCTGGAGGCAACGTGAGGCGCGCACATACCTCCAGAAAACGGACGACAACAAGACGCCTTCCTTGCGCCGGACAGCTGAGGAGGCACCCGGAAAGAGGGGAGTACTTTTTCCTTCAGCAGGGCACAGGCGAACCTTCAAAGCCAAAAGGCTGTGGGTCCATAGTATGGGATCGCTATGTTGTCCAGGAAAGGACTCATTCCTGAGGATTACCTGCTGACACGTTTGGCTGAGGATGTTCTGCAGCCAAAGTTGTTCAAGGCCAAACAAAGGAAAGCCCGATTCGTCGCCAAGAACGGCACCTGCAATGTAGCGCACACCAATATCCGAGAACAAGGTCGATTCTTGCAGGACGTCTTCACCACTCTCGTGGATTTAAAATGGCTCCACACGCTCATCATTTTCACCATGTCCTTCCTGTGCAGCTGGCTCCTTTTCGGGATGATCTGGTGGCTCATTGCCTTCGCGCACGGCGACTTGGACCAGAGAGGACACGACTTTGTCCCGTGCGTAACGGACATCCACTCCTTCTCCTCTGCCTTCCTCTTCTCCATAGAGGTCCAGGTGACCATCGGCTTCGGCGGCCGGATGGTCACGGAGGAGTGCGTCTCTGCCATCATAATCCTAATTATTCAGAACATCGTCGGGCTAGTCATCAACGCCATCATGCTCGGCTGCATCTTCATGAAAACAGCGCAGGCCAATCGGCGCGCAGAGACGCTTATTTTCAGCAAGCATGCAGTCATCTCCGTCCGAAACAACAAGCTGTGCTTCATGATCCGCATCGGGGACCTGAGGAAAAGCATGATCATCAGCGCCTCCGTGCGGCTGCAGGTGGTCAGGAGAACCACCACCGAGGAGGGTGAGGTAGTGCCTCTGGACCAGATCGACATCCACATGGACAACCCAGTGGGCACCAATGGTATCTTCCTGGTGTCCCCACTCATCATCTGTCATGTGATCGACAAGGACAGCCCTCTGTACGATATGTCCGCTTTTGACCTGCAGCACGACGACATCGAGGTGATCGCGGTGCTGGAGGGGGTGGTGGAGACCACGGGCATCACCATGCAGGCCAGGACCTCTTACGTTTCGGAGGAGATCCTGTGGGGGCAGCGCTTCGTGCCCACAGTCTCCGAGGAGGACGGCATGTACGCGGTGGACTACTCCAAGTTCGGTAACACCATGAAGGTCCCGACTCCATGCTGCAGCGCCAGGAAACTGGATGCAGCAGGTGGCATCGCTCGGTTTAAACTAAACGAGGGCGTCACCTTGCGGGCGACTGTGAGAAGGCGACGAGGCACCGCGACGGTCCGCAGGTCCAGGATGGAGACTTAGTGAACTAGTGATCTATGTAATCCATGTCCATGCAAGCATTTTATACTAGAAGTCATTTTCAAAGTTTGGGGATAGTTAAATGACAAAATATAAAAAATAATATTTATTTTATAATTATGACGGTGTACCTGTAATCAGTTATCCACTTCACGACTATCTATTCAGTCAGATGCGCACATCTACCAGCCTTTTTACTCAGGGTCAGTGTGGCAATGCACAAAGACGGAATGCACTGGTGATGATGAGATGTGACTGTTATAAGACTAAAGAGTCTTGGCTCTCAGGATGAACAGAAAGTCCAGTTTTAATGTATTTGATCTTTTTTTTTTTAATGTATTTAATTAAGACTGACTTCATGTATCTTAAAGCAATAAAGGAGAATGCTTCATGTAAAGTGTGTTGTGGATGGAGACACCAAATGACATGATTTAAAAGGCACACTCCAACCACTCAGCATCGCCTTTGCATAAAGTTAGAGGATTGGTACTGGAAGTTTGAAGCTGATATCAATATTTTAAAGTTAGAAAATTCCTATTGCTATTTAGTTATGTATGTATATGTTGCCTGCTGTGCACGATATGTTACAGATGAATGCACTTGTCGTTGCTCTCTGGTGGACAGGTTTAATAGTTAGTTTCCAAATGACCTCAGGCATATCTTAGGAATTTCTGCCAATCCCGATAAACTTTCATAAACCAATATCAACAGATACATTTTAAACAGCAGGGGCCTAGCTAGCCTGACTTTTAGTCCCCAGTATGATTCAATCACATTCATTCACCAAAAACACACGATGCATGTTTTCATCTTTCAAACTGGCAACACAGGTTTAGTGTTATATAATGTATAACACATACATACCGCATATAATGTATAATGTAATGTGGGGAAAATGTAGGTATTAGCATGTTTATGAATATGCATCAAATGGGCAATACGTCTAAATATTAAATTAAGTAAAATATTAAAAATGGAAGTCAATACATGATTATTAATCATAGTGTGGGGGGAAGGGGTAGTATTAAATAAGTATAGTCTTCACTACCTTATGGACATGTTAAATTGGTCAAGTACTTTGTTGGTAGACTACTTTGGTTTATTTATTCACCAAAAAATGTTTTTTTAATCACTCTATTCTCTTTTACTTCTTTTCTCACGTTCAAAATAAAAAAAAACTAACAAATCTGTACTCATGAAACTCAAACCCTGATGACATCCCCATGCCATCAGGATTCTTTGCTTCACAAAGCCCCAGTCATAGAGGACATTACACAACAGTTCCTACAGGTGTTGAATTATTGGAGTTCCCCTTTAAAAACAGCATTGTGTTTATGAGGTTTGCACAGTTAACTCATGTTTCTTTCCTCTTGCATAATTTACACAAACACACTGACACAAAAGACACAGAGACAAGGTGGCATTTCTCTTTTATTAGATTATAATCCGCAGAGCTTAAAATATTAAATTGCTTTTAACTTAGTTAATAATTAAAATACATAAAAACGAGAGCCAGAACTGAAGAACCCTGCAAAAAAAGGAAATAAATAAAAAAAGGAGAATTATAAACCCAATCCTCCTCCATACAGAGGCTATGTCTGACAGAACCCGCTTGCGATTCTTTGTACAGTAAAGTCCAAGCAGACTGTGCATTTTCTATACAATGTGTAATGATACCATTATTGTTATTATTTCTGAACTAGTTTTCCTCTGATAATCTTTTTTAAAAAGCTAACTTTAAAGGGACAGGTAAAAACAAATAAATCAGAAGTGGAGATTTTTTTGTTTAGCACTGGGAGTACTGGCGACTGTTAAACAGCAGAGCAGCTCCACACCATCTACTCCCACCCCTCTTTCTGTCTCTATCTCTGCCTCACTGGGCCTGCAGACATTACCTCATGTCTTTGTCCTTCTGTGTTGCTGAAGTGGGTGTTGGTGGTGGTTCACAGGGCTGCTGCTGTGCCGAAAACCAGCAAACAACTCTTGATTCAACCTCAAACGGGCACCAGTCTGACTCAAAAGTATCGACTCTGATCAGATTAAATATCTACCATACAATCTTTAGAGTTTCTTCTTTGTCTCCCTGTTTCTTCATGTTTGCTGCCCTCTACAGGTAGACTCTGGGACATGTTTGTTAGAGGTACAACGGGTGATTATGTGACTATACTGTAGTTAAACACCATCAACATCTGTCATACGAAGGACAGTCTGGTGAACAGGGGATAGAGAATGGAAATTTAAGAGAGTGACTTCTCTCTGGCAGCAGTGACGTATTCTCTCAGGTCCTGAGTAGGAAGCGCTTTAATCATCCCCCGCATAAACAACCCAAACAGTGATTGGCTAGTATCTCCCCGTCAGGCAGTAACGCGGCTCCCTACTGGCCAGGGTAGTGGCCGTGCACCTGCAGGCCGCCTCCCGCCGCTGCAGGAGGGGGGAAGGACGAGCCGGCAGGTGAGCAGAGACGCCTCTTCTCCACACATTAACAACACTGTACAATAGTAGGTTGAAGCAAAGCAGAGCCCCCTTCCTGTACTGTATGTTAGGTAGAGGATAGAGAGAGGTGAAGGGCCAATGGAAACACTGCATCCCCCCTCACAAAAACAAAAAATAAAACTGAATAAAACTTCAACAAAAATAAAAGTGAAATAAAACAAAAAATAAAACATACACATACTTTTTTGTTCCTAGTTTAAATTGCAGAGAAGATGGGAGGGATTTGCCCCTGGGAGGAACGCTCACGCCAATTCCTGCTGGCGTGACAAACCCCTCCCTGCCACCCCAAACCCCCTCCCCCCTCCCGAAAACCCTCCCCCCCTTCCTTCCGGCTGGTTGGTTGGTGTCGTAGCGAAATATAAGGGTAGTGGAAGGTCTCTAAGTCCTGCTGGCACCGAGGTAGGGGACCAGGCTGTCTTTCCTTCTCTCCTCTATCTTATCTTCTATCACCCCCCGGGCTGCTGTCTCACCGCTTCCCCTGCTCATCTCTCCGTCACATGGTTTTGTGAAGAAGGGGAGGGTGCTGAGGTTGGGGCGGAAGGGGCTGGGGTGGGCGCGGGCGGCGGGGGAGGGGTGCAAAGGACTTCGGACAGGTCGTCCATGATACAGGTCTCCTTGGGGTCGACCAGGTTGAATTCCCTTACGAAAACGATGAAATGTGCATACAGAGTGTTCAAGTGGCCCTGCAGGTCCAGAGCCACCGTCTCTTTAAAGTGCGCCCAGTAGAGGTGAGCCAGCACGTGGAATAGGTACCGGCAGATCTTCTTTACCAAGGACTCGAAGGAGTTGGGGAACTCTTTTCCTGAAGGGAGGAAAAAGGAAACAAAATCAGACAGGAGAGACTGGATTAGGCACAGGAAACACCATTACGGAGTTTGAAGGTCAAGGCTGGTGTTGTTCTTTATATTATCAACAAATCCTGCGAAACACCGAAATCATCGTGTTAGTCTTTTCCTTAAATATTTTCTGTATGAAACTGATAAAGTTAAAGATGAAAAAGAAGCGGAGTGATTTCCGTTGCACTTTAGTGAATTTGTTGGGGACTATTTTCAGCCGGCATCAGGATGGAGTATTTTCCATCAACTCAACATAAACCACAGTGAGCATGTTCAAAATAAGGGATAATGTAGAGCGAGCCGGTCAATACTGCGAATTAGAGCCCAAAGTGACGCTCCATATTATCCCGCTTATTACACAGCTACTTACTAAAGAAATCGATAATGACACAAAATATTGAATTAAAAAATATTTTACTCATTTAAAAATTGTCAAATGAGTGATTCAAATGAGTCTATGATCACAACTGCATCAATAGCAACAGTCCGTTAGTAATGGCAGTGGTCTGCTATTCAGAAATTACAGTGTAGAATGCTGATCAATAATAATAAATAATGTCACGCAGTGTGGCACATTGATGTGTTTTTAATAGGGATGTGTGCCAATAAGGAAATTATAGATCATCAGTCATATCATTTAATGACTAAAAGTCCAACCCCAGGTCTTTTGAATAACATTAGACCTGGGCGTGAGGCGGGGTACATCCAGGACAGGGCGCCAGTTTATCCCAGGGGATATAGAGACAAACAGAGACAGACAACCATTCACACTCACATTCACACCTACGGGCAGTTCAGAGTCATCAATTAACCTAACACGTGCATGTCCTTGGACTGTGGGAGGAAGCCGGAGGACCCGGAGAGAACCCAAGCAGACACGGGAGAACATGCAAACTCCACACAGCCCGGATTCGAACCAGGAACCCTCTTGCTGTGAGCAACAGTGCTAACCGCCGCCCGCCCTTAATAGTATCACTATAATTTATTTCAAATGTTTATTGTTGGACCTCCACTCATTTCCTCTATCCATGTGAAGCAGCAGGGGGCAGCAGCACAACATCAGTTCATTCCAGGAGACAAGAAACCATCATAGGGATACTACTCACCATATTTTGTAGGAAAGATTTCCTCATCTGTGACCAGTTTCTGACAAAGACTCATTACGAAGTCGACATATTGTGGAGCAGTGCACTTCGTCTTCTTCCCCCTCTCGTCATACCAGTAGTATATTCTACAAAGAGAAAGACGAAGAGAACATGTCAATCCCTGTTGCCACGCATCATTGCAAAACAGCATTTAAGACATATCATTGAGGAACAGGATAATATTACACAACTGAAAAAAAAACTGACGTGACTTTCAATTAATCATAATGAATGTTTTATAAAGAATGCTTGTGGTTGGAGTAGGAGCTGTTCAGACACATAAAGGAGTAGGTCTATTTCCAAGGTACACACAAAAGAACAACAACCTACAGGTGACGTGTGAGACATAATTGGCGTCACCTGGCCCTATTTCCTCACTTGGGGAAAACCCATACTCCCATTGACGTCTCACTTTCTGGATGACACGCAGCTAAATGAAGATACGGTCTAGTGACACTACAACCCGTCTCATACTGACATATCCTTATGCAGATATCATGTTTCCAGTGGACTTTCTGAATGCTGTGCCCCGGAGCTTTAATTGGGCCAAATCCCCTTCTGTTACAGGAGTTAACAGGACACCGACCCCCCCCTCTCAGTTCCGCTGCTGATCAAACGTTTCCGGAAGGGGGTGACCCAAATAGTTGAATTGTAGGACGGTCTACAGTTAAGAAATGTCACACAGCAGATCAGCAGCGCAGAGCTAGTCACGTGAGCAGGTCAGCAGTCACCTTAGAAACAGATGAATGAGCTAACCAGGGAGGAGGCAGTGAAACAGGATTGGTAACCAGAGAGACAAAAGGCCAGCTGCAAAGGTCAATTAATAAGATGATGAAATGGTGAAAAGAATACATGTGCATGCAGGTGCAACTGTTAGCATTGTGGTTCTGGGAGGCAGTTGGGCAGACATTACAAATCTTGAGGAATGTAAAGTTTCCGCATAACTGACCCTGCAAGAGGAGGCCTACTGACCACAGCACCAGGGCCAGACTCTTACAATACACTTACTCACTCAGGACTAGACTGTGTTTGTGTGTGGGAGAGACTGCCTAAACTACAAGTGTTAGTTCTTCTCCATTCAACATACCCACCCAGACATGATGAAACTATACCATATACAGTATAAAGCACTGCTACAGAGGATGGATTACTTTCTGTTCATGGGCTTGATAGGATTTTATCAAATATACATTTTAAAAATGTCTTTATCCAATTTATGAAGCTTTTGCTTACGTAACATTTAAAAACGTAATCTTATTTTATAGTTTTTGTCAATTGTTTATCACAATTGTTTTGCAACAGGATGAATTGGGTTTGTAGCCATGTGATAATACTTTGATGCTATTTTCCATTTTCATGTATTATTTTCATTTATTTATTTTATCTATCGGATGTTATTCTGTTTCCTCTGTCATCTCAGAGAAAGTGTTTTTTGGAGGTTATAGGGTGGGGTTAAGTTATGAGGAAATCATCATATCATGAAATGTCATTATGGTGGGAATGGTAGCAGTGTGGGGACAAACAAGATATATATATATATATATATATGTTTTTTGTTAGTAAGCAATGAAACAACAAAAATTAACTCCAGGTAGATAGATTGAATGTTTGCAATTGAGCTAAAGAGGAAATATAGATAATGGGTTTATAAAGACACTCAATCTGTCTTTTACAAGCCAAATCCCAATTGGAGCCGGTTATAAGAACCCAACCTTAATGAACTGTGAGGACATTACCCCACAAAACACACACACAAAATGGGTCTAAATAGCTACCAAATGGTTCGTTCCCCCATAGCTCATGGAAACATTTTCTTCCAAAAATAGTGCTGAGCTCTGCCCTCAGGGGCACTGCTGCTGCGGATTAGTCAGTTTTCACCACAGAGGGGGGCACGGGTGCCAGGTCCTGCATGGGCAGGAAAGGGTGGGGTGCCGAGCAGTGGGCAGTGGAGATGGTACAATCATAAATGTTGGACATCGCCTTAGAAACGCAGCTTAAAGCACTTAAATCCGACAAAAGTACATTTACATTTTTCACTGAATCTGGAGTGGAGCAAAGTGTTTTTAAGACATTTCACAGGTCAATAGACAGTGCAAACAAAAACATGTTAATCTGCACTACTCTCCCCACTCTTCACACACCGCGGGCAATACACATCTGCGTCTTCCATTTCTCAGGGTGTGGGTTAGTAGCAGAAGCTTAAGTTGACAGCAGTGGAAAAATCCACTGTTGACAGAGGTTAACTCGTGACGAGTTTGTCTCTCACAGCAAATCTGTCAAACAGTCTGTTTGTCATTTCTCAATGATGGTGTTGTTTGTCATTGATGTCACTGAAGTCACTGACTGCACTTCTAGACTGCATTGAGAGCTGTGAATTGAGTGTTGTGGTTTCTAAAAGTGTGGGTAATCAGGTTTTTCCAGCCTTCAGTATACAGAGTGAGAATGTCGGCCTCTCTCCAAAGACAAGGGCTCACACAGAAAGACAGCACCCCGCCCTGACAGGGCAAACTAGTTATATAAATGCTTGCACGTCACCTCCCTTCTGTTAACATGGCATGAATAGGCCTCCATGTTATGATTATCCTTTAACATTAACTACGGCAGAGGTATGCTTTTACTGCACACAGTAGCAATTAACCACCTTTTTTAAATTAAGTAATTAATTAATTAGGCAGCAATTAATCCTAGCAGCAATAGCATAGCAGCAAGAAACACAGGGGATCACAGGTGAAGCTACACCAGGTTCATCTATGTCTTCAGTCTGTTGCTGTTCTGCTCAATGGTCAGATTGCATACAAACTAAGCCTAATGCAGAAGCTGCACTGGAAGTGTTTGAGGTCCAGAGGTTAAAACAGCTAAATAATCTAGATTTGTCTGCCCATTTCTTTGGAAATAAAAGCTATCCAAAGGATTCACATATAACCAGATTCTTTGTTGACTCCAAATATGTGCATCTCTCCCATAATAATGATGTTATCAGTCAGTATGGAGAGTGGCATTTAGCATCTTCATGACTGGTAAACACCGTTCTTTTTGGTGGGGTTTTACGGCACAAACAACAGCCTGAGAACTCAGTGTTGGAGCCTTTCTACAATAGAGATAAAACTGTGGATAATTTACATTTTGTATGTTTGATTTATGTTTGATTTATCCAAGATGAGCAGCTCTGCAGTTCTATTGCAGTGGGTTCAACTGGAACCAATTGTGAATTACAGCTGGCCGTGACTTCACCTTGGGAAGTGGATCAGACTACCTGTGGATGCTTAATTGTTTAAGTTGAAGCTATGTCTCCCGGAATGCACACTAGTTTCTAACCATATTCTAATAATTTTTTCTGTGTAAATATTTTGTTATTTCTTTCCCCATTTTGTATCATAAGAACAATACTTTTAGAAAACGGTTGAAATTAAGTACATGGATTAAGAGGTTTTTATTGAACCCAGGTCAACAACATGCTTGGACTCCATAGCTTAAGTAGGCATTAACAAGACATAGACAGAGTGACACTTACACTCAACAAAAATTAAAAAGAGTGGCTTTCTCGCTGTGTGTAGTTAAGATAAAGAGGGAATGAATTACTAAAAAGACCTACTTGATTTGTGTAACTGACGGCTGAAGCCTAATAGTCTTAGACTTGAAAAACTACATATCTATCCTTTAAACATGCAGCACAGACGCACGTGTCACAAAGTAACAATGTACATACTTAATGTACCACAGCTCTGAGGTAAAGGAACAGCTTGCTGCATGCAGTGCACTGAAGTTGCATGCTGCACATTTCAAGTAAAGTGTAGGTAGTAAGTGGGTTGTGAGTTGTCCCTTAGTGACCTGGGAAGCATCCCTTAATGAATTAACCAATTTCTGATAAATAAACTAATGGGCCTCGGTAGGCTAGCAATGAATAAACCAAAAGCAGTGGAGATATCTTACGTGTTGCAGGCCGTCATGGCTTGACAAGTGTCCCCAGTGCAGAACTCTGAGATGGTGCTGTACTGCAGGTTGATAAGGTTGAAGAATGTTGTTGCTGTGGCAAAGAAAACAGAGATTTCAGAGCATGTAAATCAGTGTTATTTGTTACAATACAAAAGAATAAACCATGGAGAGGACATCCTAATACTTTCGTACGATAATGTTGTGAATAACTAAAACACTGCCACAAAATAAAAGAGGACTGTGTGTGTCATGCCACGTTGGTCTATGGAGGACGTACCTACAGTACTATTCTGCAGTGTATATGTCACTGTGATCGATGGGACGATCACAGTCATATACACACACACAATAATCCATCACTGTCTTCAACAGCGTGTGAGCCTCGCAAAAACATGAAAATAATGGGAGGTGGCTGCAGCTTTCGCAAAGTTGTTGCTCCAGTCACTTAAAACCAAAACAGGTATTCCTGCCACAAGGGAAACTCCTACACAGCCTTCTATGCTGCAAAACAAGGCATTATGAAAATCTGGGTTGAATTCAGTGAGAAGAAATGTATCTCACAGTCAAAAACATATGTTCTGCATGTTCGACATATGCAGACTTAAGAGTTTCTCTGGTACAGTGACCCTCCTTAAATGTATGCCTCTCTTCGCAAACAATTAATTTACTTAAAAGCTTGCAACAACATATTGAGCAAAAACAGCTTTGTGCACTTTAAGTTCATTCACCGTTGATGGGAGTTCTGTTAAGAGCAAAGGGATGTCAACATAAGCATAACTAGCTGAAATACTACACTGGTACGAGCCGCACTTTTCTGTCATTTTCTGTAATGCTTGACTGTGTTATTATACCTGTATGTTTTCACTTGTTCCAGTGACCTTTGTTGATGCTTATTATGTCCCAATGTTATTTCATCATAATGGGAGGTATGAATGCTGTAGGCAACCCTTTATAGAACAATTTCAGTAACAATTAGGCTTCTGCACTGTACCTCTCTGAGCAGTAGCCTTACTGATCTGGCTACAATTTGTTAAAAACTGGACTATGGTTGTCTGTCATGTTGAGCAGATAATCATGCATCATGCTGGAAGGCTGTGACTTTCATTGTTATTTCTCCTTCTATATGAGAGAACCAGAGGACAATGTAAAAGGTGTGCTGCTCCACAGGAACCCTACAGGGCCCATCTGCTCTTTTCCTGCACAATAAAGTAGCTACTAATTGGGAAACTATCCTGTGGAAATACTTTTGGTTTGTGAATAAAAAAGAATGAAAAAGGCTCCAATCATTATTGATTTGGTTAAACAAACTATTTAATCAAAACATTACTCAGCCCTATTGTTTGTGTTCAAGCTAAAGCCCAATTAGTGGAAGATACGAGTAGATACAAGCCGGCTTACAAAACTTCCAATTTCAACACATTAACTTGTGAAAACAAGTTCCATCTGTTTTATCTAACAAAACTTTATAGCTCTAAAATATTTTTTCCCCCCTCGCAAACACCTGGTTTAGATACGTAACCAAAACAAAGTCAGGGATGTAGACAAAATAAACAGTCTCTTGAGATCGATCAAGCAGCCAGGCCACAGTGAGTTTACAAAACTCCAGAAATTATGCTCATAATGACGACTATAGATTTCAGTAAGAGTTAAAACACCGCAGTGAAGCTGGCAGTAAAGGATGGTGTTTAAAGAAGCGGTGTGGTGTTATTGGGAACAGGCTTGACGCTGTGCCAGCCTAGGCCTGGATCATGTTAAAGGGCTTGGCACTGTCAGAGTTGCAGCTCCAGGAGCAGCATCTCGTCATCTCCAGGCAAGTGCATACCGATTTGGAAAAACAATTCCAAAGCCCTGAGGAAAATATTAAATAAGTTGGAGCACACACTGAGAAGAATTTTGATGCCATAAATAAGATAATGGGCACCTTTCACATTATAACAATGACCATGTGAAATTGCTTGCAGGTTTAGTAGCTACAGCAGTGTTTTCTTCATTATCAGCTCAAGTGTCTGACAGTTGGAGCTACTCTATGTATCCTATTGACTACCATAGCCATCACTCACTGTTGCTGGCTAGCCATTCGTTGAGGTCTATCTCTCTGGGCAGCACCACCAGCTCCTTGAGGTCAAAGTCCACCACACGGATTTTTGTGTACTCTAGCTCCAAGTACTGCTTCTTCTCTTCTGCTGGAGGCTTCTTTCCATTTGGCTTCGTCTTCGACTTCCTGCAACGCAGAAGAAAAGAGGAAAGGTTAGAGAGCTGCAAAGGACTCGATACAGGCAATAAATGATAAAGGGAATTACAAAGCAAGATTTCAGAAGTGCCAAAAAGTGGCGCAAATGGTATGTTTATTGTTTAATTGGACACTGTAAATAATGGGAAGAAATATATTTGCTAAACGATGCCACTGTAAAACAAATAGTATCCAATCAGTTATCAAGGTAGCTGAGCTAAAAGTTGGCTCTGCAGTAAAACTCAAGTACAAGAGGTAAAACAAAGACAACCAAATCTCTTAACTCTTACAAACTCTTCCAAATCAACGTAAACAGACCAAACAAAGAGTCCTCTGTTGCTGTACCTGACCCCTAACTCTGATCTCTGACCTAATGTTAGGTCTATAGCTTCCACAGACAGCCGTCTGCAGTGCCTTGCACTTCTACTGCTAGATTTAGCACAGGGATGTCATATCACACTCTTCCTGCACTTCCAGGGCTGTAACCTCTCCTCCCCCGGCCCCCGTTCCCTGTCTGCATCAGTGGAGGCAGTGCAATCTGGGGTCAAAGGTTGAAAGGCTTGATGCATGAGTGAGACATATAAACAGAGGCACAGTTGTCTGGGACAATCTGGGACTAATGTAATCGACTGCACGACAATCTCCCATCTCCAGTATTGTGTCCGAGGCTTCCTCGCGCTGTAATGACTCCATCCCTTCATCTTTATTTCGCTTCATCTCTGCTCTGCTACCGTTGTTTGGGTTTGCTTAGGGAAAGGGGAGTTTCAGTTCGCTCCTTGAATTTATTGTGCTTTTGTTGACCCTCATTTCCGCCTCTCTTGCACGCACTCCCTCAATTTCATGTTCTCATCCCTCCTCTCTCCACACCCTCTGTCTAAACACAATGATCTAGCCATGTGTTCTTGGCTCTCCCGTTTCCCTTTCCTTCCCAGTCGCACTCCCAGAAGACGGCAGCTCCAGCTCCTGGACCATTGAGAGCTGTTCTAACAGCCCTAATGACGGGGGAACATAAACACTGTTTTTCAGCAGCTGCCGAAACCCTTCTCACTTTCACTTGGGCTCTGCTGCGACTAACAGTGGACTTTACAAGAAAGAAGCAATGACTTTTGGTTTCTGTGAGATATTCACAATTCAAACGCAGCCAAAGATATTAGAAATACATTTAGAGAGAAATGATAGAGAGCAGAAGGGAGGTGAGAGCAGAGGGGGAGAAAGGAATGAGGAGAGGAGGTAGATCGACACAGGCCCAGCTTATATCCATGGGAACTAATAAACATTTATAAAACATGACAGGATTGTGAGGCGCAAGGCCCCTTGGCCAGAGCACAGTGTTCAAAAGCCCTTTGCAGCTTAATTCCCCTCTCCAGGAAGCATCGCCCTGCTTTCCACCTCAGCAAACAACGGAAGGCATGTCAACATGCGGATGAATACAGAGCCAGCAGCCATTTACTTTGTAAATGTTTAAGTTTCCCCCTTTACATGTCTGCTAATGTCTAATTTAGCTGTCAGGAGAAATGCTTAGCTGTAAACTGCCTTTGGGATCTGAAAGGACCAACACTTGCACAATCACGTTCACAGACACATACAACAGTGTTCAGGTTCTCAATTGTTGGGTAATGATTCATCAAGTTATTCAGCTCTGGCAGCTCTTCGGCGTGTTTTGGCCTCATTTGAAAACCAAGGACACTGCAGATTACACTGCTGGCTAATTATTAATGAGTGGTCACTTTCACACGGCCTATTTGTTGCAGGGCTATTGCTGAACTGTTCAGCGACAGAATAGGGGGACAGATGTGTTGCGGTTTTAAGGCGGTAACAGAGTAGACACAGAGCCAACGTCGGTGTGGATGGGAAAGCGGCAGCGCGGAATGACACGGGTCAAAAAGTGACAAAGCAGCGTTCAGAGTAGCCTATGTGATTAATACCTACAAAAACATTGCGTGCAATACTCTTCAGTCTCTTCCCCTCTCTCAAACACACACACAACGGGTGCTGTGGCGCTGCAGTTCATTTCCGTCCTTCTCTCTTCTGACAGTTGTGTTACTATATAATACAAGTTTGTGGGTCAGGTCGGCTTGGAGTGGTTGATGAACAGTGCAGATCGGCTAACACACATGCACTCACACTAGAAGCTGACGTCTCTTTTGTGTCGGGAATGCCGTCTTTCTGTGTGAAACCCCAACTGGACTGCCTTTGCTTGGTCTATGTAAATAAACTAGGGCTGCCCCCGACCAAGGATTCTCTTGGTCGACCAGTGGTCATTAGTTAAGCCTCAGCGACTAAATAACATAATTCAACATGATCATAACCATATAAGTGCGCAGAGTCTGCCGCCTGTTAATGACACCGGCAAATTATTTCAAATTTTAGTTCTGAATGTGTCAGAAAGAACTCAGCAAGGAAACTGTGGGAATATGGGCAGGTAGCTAGGTTACTTATATGTTTAGGTGGTAGGTCATGTTCCTTGTGGACAAGTGATAGACGATAGGTGAAGATTTTCTTGCAAAGTTTGCATGTGACCTTCTTGGGGGCAACCATTTTAGACGTTTTTCCCTACATGATTGGCTATCAATTATTAACTGTCTAACCACGACGTCTAGAGGACCTGCCGTCTTAAAAAAAAAAACTGACAGTGAGTGAGTGTCATGACTTCCTGAAATTTTGGTCTGCCTATAATTTGGGGCAGCCCTAAAATTAACAAAGACGCGGCATTCCTTTATTGCGGCGCTGTTGCAGCATCTCTATGTGAAAAGCGCTTGTTTCAACTCTTTTCTCCTGTTTCTGCTCTTTCATTCCCTCCCTCTTAATTTTTTATTTTTTCAATATCTTGTCATTCTTTATACTTGTAGGCATTTCTATCCGCCTGCTCCTCTTCCCGGCTGCAGGCTCACCTGTCCAAACAGCCTATTGTTCAGGCTCAAAGGCCTCAGGCCTCACAGTTCCATCCTTGCCCTTGCTTTCATCTCTTTCTGCCCTTTCCCTTCATCTTTCTGTTCCAAATTACCATCCTGTCCCATCAGATTCCCAATTACCTCACTCAATGACCTCTAATCGTCTTACATTTTAATGATGGTTCCCTTTTATTTGTTTATTTATTTTAACGTTAGGCTCCTTCCAATGCCCATTTTATCATGCGTTTCATTCTCCGTATCGCTGTTTGCCTCCCCCCCAAAACAGACATGAGGTCTGCTCATGAGGGCACAGACAGATTCATGTGGTCTGTGTGGTTTTGAGCTGTAAGCTACATGTTCTGTCATGTGAAAGAGCTTATCTCGAAGAAGGAGCTTCCTCCACAGACACCATCAGCTCTCACAACTTTTCAAAGGCTCTGCTAAGCCCCTCAGAAAAAAAACCTTCAGCTCCTGTAAAAGGTTCAAGTCAGTTCTTTCGCCAACCCCCTGTCCCCTTTCCTTTCCTTCTGAAAACATTCTGCTTCACTGAGCTATTTCCTGCCTCTTTCCCTCTGTAATTTCATCATTTTCCATACAAACGCCTCCCCCACCTCTTGTGAACATTTGTGTGGTAAGGGGAGGTGAAATTCTGGAGCCATTAGTTTATTTTAGGATAATGAAAACTTCCTCTCTGCCAGCACTCCTCCCCTCTTACGTACATAGTCTGTCTCCGTGCAACACACACACAGCTTTGTCTGTTCTTGGTAAAGTTCTCCCTGGCAAGTCTTTGCCATAAAAGGCAGCAGATGCTTCTTTCTCCTTCACCAGATCAGTGACAGATCAGGGCAGGCCAGAAGGCAGGAGTGGAGGGGAAGTGAGGCCAGGGCCAGGCATATGTCTCTGAGCCAGGGAGACAGCCACAGCCAGCCTGGCACCACCAGGAACCAGTCTCTGATACAGACTCAAAATCCAGAAAAGTCGAGCTTGGCGGAGTAACACAAGTCTACAAGGAGCCATGAGAAAATCATGTGCACAAAACTGATGTCTTTTGAGCTTTTTAAGTAGACGGTGAAGGTAGGAAGCAGTAAGACAAACATTTTGTTGTTCATCTGCAATAAAAAAACAATAAGGAAAAAGGGTTGCATAGTCAGGTGAAACAAAGGTCAGTGCTACAGAGCTGATAAGCGACTGACCTGACAGCTGCTCAACTCTGTCAGTTAGCCGCTCTCTTAACCCTTTCACTTTTCCCAGCCACCTCCCCCACCCCCCTGCCGTCTTCACTCACCATCTTCCCTCTTGTACAACAGAACTAGTGCCCAACTAACACACTATGTTGCACACATAGGCACCTGTGACTTCATGGACACATACACACACTAACAGACATCTCTGGCTGTGAAGCACTCTTCCTTTTCACAGCTAACCCAGCTGGTCACAACAGCTGCGTCACAAGCCTGATCCCGGCAGAGACCTCGAGAAAATCCAGAAGAAGCGAGTCCTGTCTGGTCTGAGAGAGTGCATTTGTGCGAGCACGTGTGTGTCAGACAAGACCTTGTGTGTGCACGCAGTCTTGATTTAAGTGTCAGACATACATCTCTTTGGCCTTGCACTGGCGCATACATCAGCTGCTGTATGTTAGCTGACGGCTTGTTTGCTAAATATTGAATAAACTTTGGGTAAAGAGGAGCAGCCCTCTGGCAGGTACACCACAGGCCTGTCTCATTACCAGAACCTGGTTCCAATTAATCCTGGAATCACTTGAGGCCACATTACAGAGCTATGCTGGAGAATTAGTTTAAGTGCTTTCTCTAAAATACTCCAATTTGCTTCTTAAGAGCTCACTCTTCCTTCTATGCACTTACACACACACACACCAATGCTCCAAAAGAGGAAAACTTCAGAAAATGCTAATGGCTTTTTTCATACTTCATCTCAACAACAAAACATGGATCCATCAACACTGATGATCATGCTAAGACTTAAAAACCAGAGGCCTTGCCAAAGCCTATATTGCACAACTGTTGCTTGAATTGGCCTTTTAAATCACAGAGGAATCTAACTATTGTCATATGGATGCAGTTAATGCAACCTGTGAGGGTGAACAGCATGGGCAAAAGTAGTCTACCATCTTCTCTGAGATGACTAGGGACCTGGGACATTTGCTTAGAATGCAACTGAAAAAAGCAACAATTTAGGAAGGGTAAACTGATACTGTATCTGAAATCTTCATCTCAGAGGAGAATTTAATTTTCAGCAGATTTCTCTCTCAGCTACAGGACGTTTTTGTTATCTCTCTGGAACAAGAAGAGGCGCGCCAAGGTACAAAGATATGCTTCTCGTCACCAATCAGAGGTCTTCTGCCCAGATACACAAGAGAAATCAAACACCTCTGGCTGACCTGATCTTCAAACAACCAACTGATAAGTCAGAGAAATAATCAATGGCATGTCAGGAAGTTGCTCCCTTCATTGTGTGGTTCTCAGTGTTCAGGGTTTAAAAAAACTGCAATAAAACGTCAATAGCAACAGGATATTGTTCCAATCTAAGCCGATAAGTCTAGAACTGAGTGATAAACTCTGCCATTTTGTAAGAAGAGCAGCTTCGGTGAGGTGGATCAGTTTTCTCCAAGCCTGGCCTCCTGATCTATTTCAGGATTCAAATTAAATAGACTCAATGGCTCTTTTCCCTGAAAAACCACAGACAGAAGAAAGCACGCAGCCTGAGCACACCAAAGCAAAACCACAGCCGCCATTACGGGGCTAAAAGGAGACAGAGTTAAGGATGGACTAAACCAGAGGTTCTGCCTTGCAGTGCTTAAGTCTACAGTAACTGCTCTGTCAGCTCTGCTCTGGATATGTAGTTTTAAAATGTGAACAGATGCACAAATACTTGTCAGTTTTAGTTCTAGAGTGAAGAGATAAGGGAACAAAAACAAAAAAGACACAGCTGCCACCACTTAATCCGTAGCATCAATGGCAGCACTGTAAATCAGTAAATGAGAATTGTAGCCACGATGCACGCACGCACACGCACACACACACGCACACCTAATTCAACTACTGACCACAGCTGATTGCCTACCTCCACTTCCCTTGTCATCCTGTGCTAAATCCTATTCAGTGGCTCTCAGGCCTGCAGAGTATGCAAGGACCCCTACCAGCACTATAATGGAGCCTCATCAACATCACAAGGCACGTGTGACAGGAAAGGGGGTTTTGGGTTGAGATAAGACCGAACTGCTGGTTAAGCACTTGGCAAATGGAACCTTCTTGGAAGTTACCCCGGACATTGATTTGGCACGATAGGAAGGATAGGATATGAGACCCTCTACAGTCCGATCGATCCAATCAGTCCATCTGAACGGTAACTGAATCAAATGATAAGTGTAGATTTTTTTCCTCATTACAAGCAGCCAATATGAGCAAGAAATAGACAATTTTGAAAAATACACACGGCTTCATATTTATTCTCAGGGACTGTTAAAAGCTGTCGTAGCTATATTTTCCAGTGTAGTATTTATACCTGCATCCAAGCCAAGGGCATTCAACCATTCAATAGAAGGGGAGAGTGGAGCTATAAACAGATCTACTGTGCTCCCAGCCCCGTATAAAACCCCAAACTATGCATCCTTGTTAACTTTGATGAAGTTTTTTTGTTCAATTTTTCCTCAAGATGTCAAACTTGTGTCCTGTAGTACCTCCCAGGCAAATAATTTAAAGGTGCATTTTTTTCCATGATAACCAGCTGATTTCTTAAGTGAGGCGGTTGAGTTCCCAGTAAAACAGGAGCAGCAGAACTTGTCTCAACCTGTCACAGGTCTTGCAACAGACATAACATATTGTACAATAACACCCTCGGCTGCATCCATTACATCCTGCTTACAATCTGTTAAGAGATCCTAAGATGGTGGCGATTCACCTCACCATCACTCTCCACATCTTCAAAGACGACAATAAGTTTCAAGGCATGCAGAACCCTTTGGGCTGCTGCTTGAAAACACACCTGTCCCCAGACTTGAAAGGTAAGAGGAAACCAAAGCACCAACAGGACAGTGTGTCCCCTGGAGGAACACACTCATAATGCTTGCATGTCTTCTGCACATGACACATACAGGGTAAATACACATATGTAAACTGGGTTAAATATTTGCCTTATTCGCCATCGCTGTGACATGGGTATTTCCACTTGAATTGCATCCATTCTCCACAGGGATTAATCATGACCGGGGTTGTTGTTTGTGTCACTTTGTATGGCACACAAACACACTGTTAATCACATTCCTATTTGGGTCATGCATTCTTTAAGTCTTACGACTGCTCAGTCACATTTCATATCAAATATAGGTCAAAATGCTTTCCACTAAGAGGAAAAAAAGGCAAAAATACAAACGCATGGTAATAGTAAAAAAGACAATTGTAATCAGATGTTTCATTCAGCTCTATTCCTAAATAGTGTTTAGTCTATTTCACCCAATTTTCAGATGATAATGTAGCCAGTGGGATGCTCCTTTATCCATTTCATATCCCCCCCAAAATGAAAATAATTTTCTCTTTGGGTTGTCTATGCTAAAACGTTAACAGGCCATCTTAAATAATGTATTGGACTAGATGAGGAGACAGTGTCACATTTCTCTTGCTCTTGTTGAGTCTTGTTAGTGAGAGCTGCAGGAAGAGGAATGAGGCGTTCAGGCTCCACGTCCCCTACCACCACGGGCTGGTTAATTGCTGTGACCCCGGAACCCGAGGGTCCCAATACTTCTGTAATTACTGCTGGGAGGAGACAACTAAGCTACTTATCTTTCAAATTGGGTTGTATATAAAGATATTTAGACATAAACTACCGTTATGACAACAACGTAACTTTACGTTTCCAGCTTATAAACATTACCAAAAATAAAGAAATAACTGAACGTCTGTAACACTGTAATAAAACCGTTGAAGATGAAATGCGACGTCGGGAAAAAATATAAACAGTCGATAAGGAGAAAGCAACATTATACGACATATTCTATTTACAGAAGTAAAGTTTAATGCGGCTCTCTCGGTCCATCATTCAAATATATAAAAATGTCACATTTACAGACTCGTCTCCGAGGTTACGAGCAGACACCACTTTTGTCAAGTTAGAGTAAGAGCGGAGTTTTACCTTAGTACTTTTCCGACTGCCTGAAGGACCATTTTGCAACTTAGTCCGTTTTTGGAGTTTCTCTGAGAGTGCATGTCCGTCTTATCTCCAGAAAAGGAGCAATAATCTCCGACCATAGTTTTAAAACATAAAGATGTGATGTCAGAATATCTCCGCTTCTGAGTATCCAGGTGTAGTGAGCTCGAATCACACCAGGTTTTGCATCTAGCTGAAGCTCCGACTTGCTACACAAGCAAAAAGGAAAAACTTTGTCAACTTTAAGAAAGGCCCTCCTTCTCTGCCGCCTGTCGTCCAATCAGAGGAGAGGAGAGGGCTCGTTGGGCGGGCTGTGGTGACGTCAATGTCTGCCCATGTGGACGTGGTTCATGCGTCTCCCTGAAGTGTAGTTACAATGTAGCAACAGGTGGTCAGCTAGTAACCGTGGACTACAATGGAATAAAAAGGTGTTGCTACATCATATGCCTGCAATAAAACAGGTTTATATAAAAATGACTTTTACAGTAAAGATACTGGACTTAAAATGTAAATATTCTTAGCATCCCAATACTAGAAATATACTGTCATTATAAATGCAAATAATGAAAATGAGCAAGCTGATGAGATTTGCTAATGAAATTTGGTTTAAAGCTCCAGAAAAAGTAAAGATTATTTTTCCAAACCGGTGTTGTTTGTATCCATACTTTTACGGGGCACTGTAATGTGCCAGTAAACATGGAAAAACAGGGAAAAGCGTTAGACTGAACAAAGCTGAATAGAGGATACAACTCTAGATAAAATAATTCTTATGCCACGCTACGGTGACTTTCAGCATGTTTACAGCTACAATGCAGCTTACACCTGCAATTAAAAGCGTGTGTATCGTCACGGTGCGTGCCTTCTTTCGGTGTGAGGACTGGTGCACGCAGGGACCGTGGGGCGACATTCCACGTGTAGATTCTGAACATCATCTGGAGTCCAACTATGACAGGCTGGCAGCAGTCATGTCTTGTTCAAACATGTCAAAGCTGAGGAACCAGCAAGGGAATCAAACATTTCCTGTTTGAAAGCCAAAGGCGGTAACTTAAAAAGTTTCATATAGTGTAATTGAAGAGTAATATGTGAATTCTAATTAAATTGTCAAGAGAGCTGAGCATATAGCACCTAAGCACAAAATGAATAAGAGGAAATGAACATTGGGAGTCAAGCAACTCATGAGAAGATTACAGCTTGTGTTACGGTCCCCTGCCCTTCTTCCCTCTAATTATTGCCTCTCAACAAACGTCCTCTCTTATTCTCTCCTCAATTGTTCTCTTCACACATTCATCCTACCTTCTTGGTTCATTTTACTTGCCTCTCCCTCTCATTGTCACACCGTCTCCTTTAACAAGTCTGTTCTTCCTCTCTGTCACAGACAAAACTTGTGGGGCCAAGGTGGAGCTGCAGATGTGAGAAATACTGGACCAGCTGGCTGCTGTAACACACACACACACACACACACACACACACACACACACACACACACACACACACACACACACACACACACACACACACACACACACACACACACACACACACACACACACACACACACACACACACACACACACACACACACACACACACACACACACACACACACACACACACACACACACACACACACACACACACACACACACACACACACACATCTATGGGATCTGTGCACTCTTCATATGTGGGTGGGTGTAAGTCGCGGACTGAGGAAGATAGAAGAGATTGTGAGGGTGTTGTATGTGAGGACTGTATGTATGGGAGCATGTTATTTGTGTCTGCAGACACATGTTTACTGTGGACTTTTGGACCCTCTGAGGCGCTGTTTATATGTTTAAATGTGATCCTATTAAATGACCTGGAAGACTCAAAAGGGGAGAGACGGTCTGACAGGCGCCTCTGTGCACCCACATCCTACACGAGTGACTGCCCTCCTTTTTTACCATACTAGGGGTTTAGTGGGTGGTGGTGGCTGATCCAGGGGCCCAGTGAGTGGCTCCTGCTGGTGAGGAGCAGGGGGTGAGGGGGAGAGAGACCAGAACAGGGCACTGACTTTTCCCCTGGAGCTAAATATAGCATCTGCCTGCTGAGCCGGGGCCATAAAGAATACAGAGAACAGTACAAAGAGGGGGGTGGGGGTGTGCACAAATAAGTGAGCAGCGTGATCAGGGGCTGTTCAGGTGAGTGGCTGAGCTGGTGATACAGGGACCTGTGTCCAGGTGTGAGAGTGATTTGCAGTGAGGTTGTTATGTTATATAGTTTAGAGCATAAAAAGTCCCATGCTTTAAATTATTATATTTTTTTATAGAAACTGAAATGTGCCTGTGAAAACTGTACTGTACAAATGGTCACCAAATTTCTGGTCCGCTTTGTAATTTTGTTAACATATTTCTTAATCAGAAAGTTGATACATTAAGTACTCATATGCTACTTGTGACCACCCAAGAGAAAGCAGTTTGTTGCTGTAATGGAAATCCCGTGCTCAGAGGACTTTCCATTAAGTTGCTTCCAAGTATTAGATCCATGTGGTCACTGAAAATAGAAAACATCCATTCAAGATCACTGGGGCTTGGCCCGGGCCTCTACGTTCAATGCTGAGTTAGAGTAGACAATGTGCTATTTAATGAATCTGGGATGGAAGTTAAAAGAGCAGGTGGTTTTTAACTTAAAGTGGCCTTGTATTTGGTTATACAGGTCAGTCACACCTGTATTTTGTTATGCGTTATGCTGCAGGCTAACAGGGGATGTGCAGCTCGGTGGACCCTCTTACGCAATGTCTGACGTAGATGGAAACCAAGGGCCTCATACCATCGTCTGGAGGACAGAGCCTTCATGCTTTCTTCTCTGCTAACGTCACAGTCATGTTCACTATGCAGACAAGACATGGCATCACTCATCTGCCACCTGCTCTCACCAAACCAGATGTTTGCTGACACTTCATATACGCCAGCCTTTTACAGAGAGCACTTCAAGGGGGAGAAAAAAGTACAAGCAATTCTCTTTAGGATACTTGGGCTGGCATTGAAACATTTTTAAGGGTTACATTAGAACTTTGGGGCAGAATTAACTCTTTTTCACTATAAAGTTATAATGTACGTAAAAATAACAAATTTCAGTTAGATGAACACGCGACACCATGTAAGCCCAGAGACTGATTTGTTTGTCTTTCATCAGTAACAACAATCTGCTTCAAGTATGTTACTACCCTCATCAAAAGACACCCACTCTGGAGACAGACAGTAAAGGCCCAGATTTAATTAGAAAGCACATTAAAAAGCGGGGAGGAGCAGTTCATGGAAACATTGTGACGTCACTGGCCCGACTACCAGATGTGTTAAGCATTTATCTGATTAAATAACAATGCACATGATAAATAACTGATCAGACCAACAGATAACACAAGGAAAATAAAGACCATGGGGGCAAAGTCATTCAAATCATTACATTGTTGATGTAATAAAGCACCAGTAAGGAGGCGGTACTATGTTGAAAGAAATGTGCTATACTGGTATGCTAAAAACTCAGGAGCATAACTGTCGCAACTTTTAACCATCTACTGATGCGGGGAAAGATACACTGCTCTTCAAACTACAACAAGAGCCATATAAAAACATGAAACGCTGTCCAAATGAATAGGACATGCCCAGAGAGATGGATGGCTGGCCCAACAGGTTGGGTCTGAAAGTGAGCGGACATTCCACCTATTTAAGACAAAGAAAACACTGATCCAGGCCAGCAGCAGATGAGTCACAACTGCAGCAGATGCGCCTTGGGGCCTGGCAACAGCTCAGTCTCTGCCCTACCAAAGCAAATCTCCAGCCAATCATTGACAGGATCAAAATGACGGACAGTTCAGGTGGCCAACCGTGTTAAAAACCAAAATAAATAAAAATCAGAGCAGTTTCAAGTTGCTCTGTAAGACCTTCAGTTGGCGCTGCATTCTGGGTGTGTGGGAGTGGTGTAGTAAGTTTAGGTAAGGTCTTAGCCAGTGAAAACAGTGCAGACTGAAGGTCTTTAGTTTTCTATAGGCCCAGATAAAAGGTCAGCAGGGCCAGGAGACATTGCGCACACTGAACCCTGCGACCCACCAGCAATACCAACCTCCTCAATTGGACATAAGAGAGCTGTTTCTGCTGCCACAGCTAAATATATATATATATATATATATATATATATATATATATATATATATACTGTATATGTGTGTATATATATATATATATATATATATATTATATATATATATATAATTGCAAACATACATCGGCCTACCACCCTCCCCTTCTTAAAAAATGAAATAACTCATTCTAGAAAAGGCAAAATAGCCAGCTAGACCCCAGAACCAACTTCACCTCTTTACCCTCCATCGCAACTGGACTGTGTCTGCATAAATCTCTGAGTATGTTTGACCTGTATAGTATGGAACATCTGTTTAGTGTATATGTCTGTGCACGTGCAGACAAAAAATGGGCCAAAATATGCCGCATTAAACTTGGCAAGCAGGAGTCTACTTCTGTATTTAATGACTCGGTTCAACATTTTGACTTTTTTATTATGCCTTTAGGAGGTGCTCATGCTTCCTCTCTGCAGGGTGCTCCTGACATACAGCCTCTGCATTAAGCACCAATGTTTTTATCATTGCTGCTGTCATACCTTTGTCGATTGGACAATACATTGCATTTTAGAGATAATTTTAATGCATCAAGCCCTTTAAAAGGTGGACCAGATATCTCTAGTTCTTGCCCATCAGTTTCTTTTCCTTGAAGTCCTCTTTCTCTTTTTCCTTTGCTCTGCATTCCTGTAGGGGAAGGGCTGCATGCAAAGACATGCCATTGCTCTCTACACACGCAGCGTGGCTAAACAAAGAGAAGAGAAAAAGAGACCTGAGGAAGAAGAGCAACATTAAGAGTGAACGAACCAAGGTCAAGAGAGGGAGATCTAAGAAGTTTGGTTTGGCTTTTTCTTATTTGGGAGGTAGCTTTATGCACTTCACGGGCAAACACATTAGGGTTCAACTTCATGCTTCATTAACCAGCAGCAATGGCACAAAGGAAAACTTGCCACTGCACTCATAATCCAGTTAAAGTCATTAGTATGGATTTTGAAATGTTGAACTTTCTGCATATTTTCTGGCACTGCAGTAATTTCAGAAAGGAACAGAGCCAGTTATGTTTAAAAGACAGGAGGCCATATTTTGACTGGTTTATGACTGAAGGAAGAAAAGGCATTAGCAAGATGTAAGACAGGAGATGAGAAATACCAGACTCATATACAGATGTTCATAAATCAGCATTTCCATGGATACTGCTTAGATTAACCACCATCATATCAGCGGGAAAGTGCCAGAACGGAATATGAAGAGGAGGGGAGGATGAAATGGGAGAACACAACTGACAAGGAAGAAGGAAGTGAGAAAGATGGAGAAGTTGAGATTAGTTAAGAGAGAAGGGTGAAGAGAGGGCACTGGTGAAGCAGGGAAGTGAAAAACAGAACAGAAAATGGAGAATGAAACAGAGCAATAACAGATGAGAGGAGAGGAGCCAAAGAGTTTGGCTCAGTGTGGGAGGTTGTCACAGCATGCCCTGGCCGCTCACTGCACTCCTCCTCCCAACATTCCTTAGCAGGGGAGAGTCTCGATCCATCCCATAATTCGCCACCTGGGTAGCCAAACACCTGTACGTCAAGTGTAAGTGTGCACACACAGACCAGGCCCTGGGGCTCAGGTGCAAGGTCAGCTAAGATTTATGGTGAAGGAACAGACAAGGTTACGGAATAGCGGTCAAGGTGAAAGCCAAACGTGTGAGGTGGCTGATCTGTGACATCACAGGTGCTCACAGCACGGCCTAGAATGTGACTTTGTCCTCGGGCCTGCAGGTGACAGGGGAACAGCAATAAGACTTTCTATCTTGCTTGAGCAGACAACACCAAACGGCGGTCTGCAGTCCAGACCCGGGCCGAGTCATAGTTCTATCCCATGACCAGTTTCTGATAAATTGATAAATTAATAAAAAAGGAATAAATTAATTTATGGTTCAGATAGTTAATTGTTTTACAAGTGTCATACAAGTTCAATGTTGGTGCATTTAGCATTTAGAGCTTTTGATCACATTACATGGCCTTATCAGCAGTTGTCATGGGATTGTAGTCGTTCATATTTCCTTTTTTCAGAACACTTTGAAGACTTCTCATTAATGTTGGCTAAAGAAAAATGTTCAAACTGACGGCTCTCATGATATTTTTGTGTTATTATACTTGCACACAAGTGTAGGTGTTTCCATGTGTTATGCCTCGTGCATTGCTCAAGGAAACAGAAAAAGGTTACTGAAGGCTACACATTTTCCCAGAACTCTAATAAACTTTGAAAAAACGGACAAGAATGTGGCTTTTCCTGGGAAGAACATGATAACCTTGGCACTGAGGGTTAGGACACACAGGCAGGACAAACACTGAACCTGCTGATCTCCCAAATGGAGATAAAATTCAGAACATTTCTGAACCAAACCAAAACATTACTAAGAGATTACAGCTCCAATGTAACAACAGTGCGCAGGGTGGTTTGGCTGTAGTGCCCACACTACCACCTGCTGGAACAAAATGTAGAAGTGCACTGTTGTTACATCAGGTAAGTCAAATAAAAAATCCTTTTGAAACCTAAAGAGCAGCAACGTGACTGTGGAGGGAAGTTAAAAAGGAAATTAAAACTTTTTTTTTTGCATTAGAAAGTAGGCTACATCACCCTGAACAGTACCCTCCCTTGGAAAAAGGCCTCTCACTGCACACATTGTCTAAAACTTACACAACCTCCCAGCTAGACTGAGTTTTCCATTCCAGGTTTTATAATAAGG